>NC_088927.1:9430000-9475000 GCF_038396675.1 Hydra vulgaris
TGTAATCCAATTAATATCACTCTGCAGTCGTTCACAGTCTTTTTTGCTTTCAATTGTGGCAAGTATCTTTGCGTCATCAGCGTACATTTTACAAACATTGTTTATATTATCAGGCAGATCATTAACGTATATAAAAAACAAAGTAGGTCCTAACACAGAACCCTGAGGAACACAGCTAGTGACAGGAACCCAATCAGATATTGTTTCTCCTAAAACAACACGTTGTCGACGATTTGAAAGGAAAGAGTTTATCCAAGAAGAAAGTTTACCAACAATTCCGTTGGTAAACTTTCTTCAACGTTTTCCGTTCCGGAAAAAAATGGACATAGTGTTGTATCCCTCCGAGGTACAGATATATATATGTATATATATACGCATATATATAAATATAAATATATCCTCCGTTCCTGATGAACCTACTGATGGAAAAACAAGTTGTTGAAGAAAAAAATTAGATAAGTGTTTTTACTAATTTATATATATATATATTTATATATATATATATATATATATATATATATATATATATATATATATATATATATATATATATATAAATATATATATATATATATATATATATATATATATATATATATATATATATATATATATATATATTAATATATATATATATTTATGTATATTAAAATAAAATTCAACTTTTTTTTTATCAACAGCATAATAAAAACTACACATATAAATATAAAACAAAATTACATTTAACTAATTGTTAAACAACTTGTTTTCTGTTTTATAAGGTTACTCAAACAGATCGCGATATTATGTTTTGTTTTCATTGTTTCTGGATGATTGATACCTAAAATTTCAGTTCGCATTTTCTAAACAGAATAATAAATTTCTAAAGCTTTGCTATATTTTCCCATATTGTTTAAACAGCTTGCGATATTATGTTTTGTTCTTATTGTATCTGGATGGCTGATACCTAAAATTTTAGTTCGTATTTTCTCAACAGAATAATAAATATCTAAAGCTTCATTATATTTTCCCATATCGTCCAAACAGCTTGCGATATTATGTTTTGTTCTTATTGTATCTGGATGGTTGATACCTAAAATTTTAGTTCGTATTTTATCAACAGAATAATAAATTTCTAAAGCTTCGTTATATTTTCCCATATCGTCCAAACAGCTTGCGATATTATGTTTTGTTCTTATTGTATCTGGATGGTTGATACCTAAAATTTCAGTTCGTATTTTATCAACAGAATAATAAATTTCTAAAGCTTCGTTATATTTTCCCATAACGTACAAACAGATTGCAATATTATGTTTTGTTCTTAATGTATCTGGATGGTTGATACCTAAAATTTCAGTTCGTATTTTCTCAACAAAATAATATATTTTTAAAGCATCGTTATATTTTCCCATACTGTCCAAACAGGTTGCAATATTATGTTTTGTTCTTATTGTTTCTGGATGGTTGATACCTAAAATTTCAGTTTGTATTTGCTCAACGAAATAATAAATTTCTAAAGCTTTGTTATATTTTCCCATAACGTACAAACAGATTGCGGTATTATGTTTTGTTGTCACTGTATCTGGATGGTTGATACCTAAAATTTCAGTTCGCATTTTTTCAACGGAATAATAAATTTCTAAAGCTTCTTTATATTTTCCCATATTTTTTAAACAGCTTGCGATATTATGTTTTGTTGTCATTGTATCTGGATGGTCTATACCTAAAATTTCAGTTCGTATTTTCTCAACAAAATAATATATTTCTAAAGCATCGTTATATTTTCCCATATTGTTCAAACAGGTTGCAATATTATGTTTTGTTCTCATTGTTTCTGGATGGTTTATACCTAAAATTTCAGTTTGTATTTGCTCAACAAAATAATAAATTTCTAAGGCTGCATTATATTTTCCCATATTGTACAAACAGATTGCAATACTAAGTTTTGTTGTCATTGTATCTGGATGGTTGATACCTAAAATTTCAGTTCGCATTTTTTCAACGGAATTATAAATTTCTAAAGCTTCTTTATATTTTCCCATATTTTTTAAACAGCTTGCGATATTATGTTTTGTTGTCATTGTATCTGGATGGTCTATACCTAAAATTTCAGTTCGTATTTTCTCAACAAAATAATATATTTCTAAAGCATCGTTATATTTTCCCATATTGTTCAAACAGGTTGCAATATTATGTTTTGTTCTCATTGTTTCTGGATGGTTGATACCTAAAATTTCAGTTTGTATTTTCTCAACAAAATAAAAAATTTCTAAAGCTGCATTATATTTCCCCATATTGTACAAACAGATTGCGGTATTATGTTTTGTTTTAACTGTATCTGGATGGTTGATGCCTATAATTTTAATTCGCATTTTCTCAACAAAATAATAAATTTCTAAAGCTTCCTTATATTTTCCCATATCGTTCAAACAGATTGCAATACTGTGTTTTGTTGCCATTGTATCTGGATGGTTGATACCTAAAATATCAGTTTGTATTTGCTCAATATTGTAATAAATTTCTAAAGCTTTGTTATATTTTGCCAAATTGTACAAACAGTTTCCGATATCATGTTTTGTATCAAGCGTGAGTTTATTATTTTCACCATAAGTTTCTGTATTAAAACTTTGAATAGCTTTTAATATTTCGATTGTTTCACCGAATAAACCTTTACATACTAATAACTTGTAAATAAAAGCTGTCATATGATGAAAGGTTTTTGACATTCTTTTTCCATTTATACGAAACATATATAGAAAATGTAAAACGAAATGATTTCCGAATTCCGCGTGATTCTTTGCTTGCTTTAGCTCAAATTTAAAATAGCTTTCAATTAGATCAATATACGTATTTGAACTTGAATTTTTACTCTGAAAATATCTACACGTCATCTGTGTCAGTTCATGCATTGAATATTTTTTATCATCGAAACAATTTAATAATGAATAACTCACAAGTAACCCAACGGTTTCATCAATTAAATGTTCTTCTTTTATTTTCATTTGATATAAGATTTGGATTATAAATTCTTTACTTATATTTTGACCATCGCAATGAGATAAACAGTTAAGTAATTCTAATGGAATAAGTTTAGTTTTTTTTAATTTGAATAAAACTAAATTGATTGCTTTTATTGCAGACTTTGATTCATCTTCAGAAGGAAAGTTATCAGTGTCTAATATTTCTAAGGGTTTCTGTCTATATCGATCTAAATATTTTTCTATTGAAACTTTATGTATATTTATATATTTTATTGCCTGCGTTATAGCGAAAGGATGATAACCAAGTTCTTTAACTAGGTTTTTTATGTTTTCTTTGGTGCATTCTATAACATTACTTTCCACATAAGCGAGTGCATCTTCAGAAGTAAAAACATCAACAAACATTTTATTTACATTGTTTGACCACGTTCTCCATTGCGAGGTAATTAAAGTAAATGAGTTCGATTTCCTTGAAATGTACGTTGTCAAACCTTTTACACTTTCATCGTCGACATTGTCAAAAATATACAATGTTTTTCCATTTGAATAATAGTCGTGAATTTTTTCAACAATTACTTCTATATTAAAATCATTTTTTAAATCATGAATGGCCAATCCTAATAATTGACAACGATTTCTTATTGAAGTTTGTAATTTTCCAAATGCTGCGTCTATCCAGACAATGTTTTTATAGAAGTCAGAACAAATTTCACAATATTTTTTGGCAATCTTTGTCTTTCCAACACCTGACATTCCATATAGTATTAAAACCGACTTTTTTGAGTCTTGTGAAAAATAACGATGAATTTCGTGAAGTATTTTGTCGCGTTGAACACCTAATATTGAACGAATACTTACTATTATGAATAATCATTTTAATATCTCAATATACGGTAATATCATTCTATTTAATGATTGAAATTTTTCAAATGCAACGCGTTATTTTTAAAAAATCTATAAATGAAAATTTCAAAAAGTTGTAAAACTGTATTAGTTTAAAAAAAAATAGTTTAAAACAAAGTTTGATGTAAAAATACATAACAATTTTATAAATTTACAAAATATAAATCTGTAAACCAACTTAATATGTGGATCATTGTAAAACATGATACTTTGTAAAACTTAAATTAATTATTGCTACTCTAGAGAATATATCTGAAAGTATTTAAAACAAAGAAAAGGTTTAAAGAATTTCTTTTTTTAACAGATTAAACTTCTGTCTAAGATAAAATATTTTCTACTGAGGCGTATTTAAAAATTTTTCCTTTTCTGACCTTTTTCTTTTCTTTTCTTTTTAACGACAAATGAAATAGCATTTTCTTAATTCCTGACATACTATAACTGCTATAATTTACTTTTATTTATATACTCCTATATCTAATATATATAAATATCTAATATATATATATATATATATATATATATATATATATATATATATATATATATATATATATATATATATATATATATATATATATATATATATATATATATATATATATATATATATTTGGAGCAGCCGTGGCGCAGTGGTTAGAGTTCTGGCTAAGAACCCAGAGATCCCGGGTTCGACGCCGGCTCTAGCCTAATAAGCGACATTGGTAAGGAAGGAGACGTGAACTTTTAGTTAAATGCTCTTCCGCGGCGCTCCGTGATAAGACCGTAAGGACTTCTGGGAGCACCTAAACAACCTAAAAAAAAAACAAAAAAAAACGGGGTAAGTTGCAACACAATACTGTAAAAGTATAAGCCTTGCAGAGTTCACAGAAAAATTACTAGTTAATCTGTAATTTCTATTTGGCAACAAAAATTTTATAATTACAATAAAAGAAAGTAGTATTTTCCTTGAGCTGCAATACATTTATTATGCAAGATTTCACATTTACCTGACTTATTTAGTAAACTAGAAACAGTTTTTAAAAAACAACAATTAAGTTTAAAAAAAGGCAAGAGGAGTATTTAGGATATTTAAGTTTTGTTTTTTTCTGTTTTTAGGATATAAAAACATAATAAGATTTTGTTTAAAAAACAATTTTTTTTAATGCAAAAAATTACATTAATTCCATTTTAATTCAACTTTAATGTCTTTTTTTTGTTGATGTAGAAGTATTAGACTTTCTTTTTCTAGAACTAACTTCTTTTTCAGCCATAAGTTGCTGTTTTACTGGAGTATCTGTAAGAATTTCTGCATACTTTCTTTTTGATCTAGTGAGTATTTCTTTTCTAGGTTGTGCTTTTGGTAGAGGTCTTGCATTCTCTGGGGAAAATTCTAATGATGCCGGAGATGGAATTGCATCTGAGATTGAAGTTGATATACTTATATCAGTACCTGCTTTAGATTGAGTTGCTGGACGATCAGTAACAAATGATATAGCGAAATCTGCATCATATGGGAATATTCCTGCCACTCTAAAACCAGATGTTACGTTTTGTTGTGTAAGAGAATGCTGTAAAGGTATTTTTGCAATTCCTGGCAAATCATATATACTCATTGTTTTTCCTGGCCATTGTTTCATTCATGAAGTCTTGTGCATTAGCTATGCATTTTTGAAATGGTCAAAATACAGATCTATCTGAGGTTGCAACTTATGTGAGCAATGAGGAGAAAAGGAAAGCAAAACTATACCATTAACTTTACACAATTTTATTAATTGAACAGATAAATGAGACTGGTGGTTGCCTAAAAGTAATAGCACAAGGCTTTCTTTTGCGGGCTTAAAATGCCGAATAAAATGGTTTAAGTAAGTAATAAAGCACTCCTCTTTCATCCAGCCTGACCAATTGGAGCATCTACGCATTCATTTGATCCATCACGAATAAAGTGATCAAAAAATTTCTTTTTTGGAAATAGAAACATTCGAGGCACATTATTGCCACATGCATTTACGGCTAACACCATTGTCACTAGTGTCCCTCGTTCTTGAGATGATAATGCTCCAACTTGCTTAATACCTTTACAAGCAATTATCTTGTTACCAGTCTCATCAACATTGTAAATATTAAATGCAGATAAATGATGTCTATCTAAAACATATGATAACTTTGAAAAAATACACCTACATTAGCACGATTAAAACTAGTTGCTCGTACAAGAATTGTTGCTTTCTGGAGTTCTGACCTGAAGGTCGATTTAAAAATCCTCTCATCCAGTCAGGACCAGCCATTAAAAATTTTAACCAAGATTTTGGAAAATTAATGTTATACTTTATAGCACACTCAAATGCAAGCTTCATAAGGTGATAATCCAAAATAAATATCAGATGCTGTTGATATATATAAGACAATAGCTTTTTCTTGTTCTAAATGGAAAACTTGGCGTGACTTTTTATAACCAGGAATAGGTAGCGGCATTTCCATATTAACAGCTTTTTTTACTTTATTTATGTAACAAAAAAGAATTGAGTAGTGGATTCCATACTTTTTTGCTAATGCTCTAACCGATATAACTTTTCCATAAATAACATGGTTTGCTGCCTCTATTACCACTGCTGTTGGATAAAGTCTTTTTTCAGCTTTTCTCTAGTAAGTTCTCACTTACAATTTTTACTTAAGCACAAAATAACAGTTTAATTAAATACCAATAAAATAACAAAATATTACAAAAGTCATTTTATACAACTTCACCTCCATTATCATTTATTTATATATGAATGATTAATGTATGTATGCATGTACGTATGCATTTATATATATATATATATATATATATATATATATATATATATATATATATATATATATATATATATATATATAATATATATATATATATATATATATATATATATATATATATATATATATATATATTATATATATATTTTATTTTAAATTGAAAATTAATTTTTAACTTAAAATAAAATATATATATATATATTTTATGTGGCAATTAAAAAAAGATTTTCTAAACGATTGATTTCAAAATGTAAACTTTGATGTAAAAAATCGCGAATATTCGCATTTTTTAGTGTAATTTTTTAAACTTCAATACCGAATTAGAGCACTTTCTGTTGATTTTCAGACCAATGTTTTTATACGAATCTAAATCAGCATAAAATTCTCTATCATAATCAGCAATAAAAAAACAAAAGGGGGTTGGGGGAAACTGCAGTAGTGCCTATTTATGTATAGATGGTATTCTATCACGTGACGTTAAAATTCGCGGCCGATGTAGTAGGTAGGATTGACTTAACGGTAGCACACACTGTATAGTAAGCCGTACCGGAAGGTAACAAACACTGTACAGTGCTTGCTGCCTAGGTACAAATCACTATACAGTAATTCCTACCGGCCAGGTATCAAACACTTTACCCAGATATCATGTACTAACGGCAAAAAAAAAAAAATACTCATTGTTTAAACTTATTAATTTTTCATAACTTTTATAAGATTATATAATAATTATACTCTAATAGAGTTTTTATAAAAGGATGTCCTTCATGGATTTAACAAAGAAGATTACCTTTCAGGGTTTACATGGTCCTACTACCCTTGCCGACATGTAATTTGGGGGTTTTATTTCAAAGTTTTTCTTTTCTTAAGTTGACTTCATTACGGTTAAGGAGTCTCGCTTGCCTCATAGAGCAAGTTGTATCAGATTACATGTTTCCAGTAGAAGAGAGTATGACCTGAGTAGCTAAATCAATTTGAATGTTTTATTGCTGTTTATAACCGCAATGTTGGTATATTTTTGAAAAGACCGCTTTTCACTCTTCTTGACCCCTGGAGTTGTAAGTTTTGTTAGCCCCTCGCTTCTTGATTTTTTTTTGCTTTAATAATTGCTTGCAGTGCTATTTTCATGAATATACTTTTATGAGAATCCATGAGCGTAAAATTTGTTGTATAACATATATAACATATAAAACATTACTTTAATTGACGCGCAAAATTTATCTGCATTTTATTTTTTTCATTTAGTAAAATTTCTAGGTTTCTAGACATTTTAAACACGCTATTGGGCCCTAAAATTTCGTAGTTCCTTAACCACACTACTTGCCAATGGTAAAGGCAGGATTTTAAAAGATTACCAATCTGAGTTGAGGTTGGTTGTCTTTTAAAACTTCAATTTTAATAATTAACTAATTGTTAATCTGTGTTGCCATTTTAAGTCAAAACAGGTGTGTTTTAAAAAAAAAAATGAGGGAAAAGAGGTCAACCAAAATGAGGGAAATGAGGTCAAAAAATTGCTAATGTTTTCCTAAATCAAATAATTTTATTGTTAAAAAAACAAATCTAATCTATTAAAAATAAATAAATAATTAAGAAGTTTTCACTGAAAGTCTTTACAGAAAAAGGGTAATTTCCATAGTATTTTAAATTAACCTCGCTAATTTCAATTTCTTGCTTGCTAAAACATCATCAAAACTTAAAAAGGGAGATAAGACCAAGAGAGTTAAAAACCAGTCCATGATTAGTTTTAGAAAAATAAATTACATAATATTCTAGATTTACAAGAATACTTAAAATAATAATAAAACAAATTCAATAAAAAATAGAAATATATACAATAGAAATAGTCAACAAAAACACAACTTAATGTGAACAAAAATTAACTAACACACTGTGGGTCAGGTGGTGGACAAAACCTAAAAAATGAATATTTATTATATTTAAAACCATATTTGTAATACTCTCATTTAAAGTTTTGAAAATTGTTTTGAGTATAATTGTATCTTTTAAAACCATAAAAATTAGTTGCGGCTTCATGTATAATGGAAACTTTTTTTTTTAAAAAAACGTGAAATTTTTTTTTTTCATACATAGCTTAAGTAAACAGTAACTTTTAAAATTTTATAAGCTTTCAGGATTAGTTTATATATTAAAAATATTTAACAGTAAAGCTTTTCGAAAAAAAATAAATAAAGTGAAGATCTTTATAATACACTTAAAGTCTTTATAATACACTTAAAATCTGGCTTTAAAATAACGAGGTAAATTTTTAAAATTTATTACTTTCATTTTGTACAAAAAGTGTGACCTAACTTAGGCAACCTATGAGAACCTATATTAAATACCTGAATTAGTAATTGTAATATGTATACAACCTATTTGAACTATATACATTGCCCCTAACTTGCCCTTTTGAGTTTCTTTAACATTTTAAAATAATGACGTAACTTAAGTTACTTACTTTTCTTTTTCGTAAACAAAAATGTTATTTTGTTTGATATTTAATTCAGTACATATTGCACAGTTTACCTAAAAAATTTTTGTTTTTTTGTTTAGTAATAAAATATTAATTTGTAACATTTACGGACTTATACAACAAAATAAACTAGTTCCTAATGATATACCATTCTTTTCATTAAAATTAACTGTTCTAGTTTCTGCAGATATTAAACTAGAGGATTCTGAGTGAAAAACTTTATAAAATTATAAAGTAAAAAGTTAATAGCTGCAAACAATGATAATACTCATTTTGTGAGAAGTAATGAAATCTGGCTGGCTCAAAATTTTCAATACACTTACGGTGCATTAAATGCTACGTCATCAGTTAATGAAGTTGGGAAACCGTGTTGCTCTTTTGAAAAACTTGTAACAGAACAAAAAGAATCAGCCTAACAATTTTAGTAATATTTTATTTAGCCAAAAATTACATCATGCAATAAAATTGAAACTAAGAAGTGAGCTTAAGTACAAAACTGGCACAAAAATTTCTGAAATTTGAAATAAAAACCCTAATAAACCTGCTTAGATATATTCACCTGATGAAACTTTATCATTAACTATTAGTGGTGACATATCAAAATCAACATAAAGGCTTTTAAGAAATGAGGCTGCCACATATTTTTTTTATAATGGTTTAAGATCTTTAAAAGCTAAATGCTATCCCAAGAACATTCAAATAGATGGTTAGCCAGTACAAATAACGCTAAAAGATCTTCTAAAACACACTCTTAAAAAGTTATTTGATATATAAACTACTGTGCTAATCGCAATGCTAAGGAATTAACTAAACTGACGTTTAGATGCAAGGCTGGTTTTGATGGTGCTACATTGTTATATTGGTGATATATTGCTTACATTGGTGATATATTGTTTACAAACAGGTATGTTAATATGAAAATAGTGACGAATGAAGAGTGCCTGTTGATTATTTGTATAGTACCTTTAGAACTCAGTAGACTTTATAATAATAAAAACGTTGTAATGTCATTCATCCAGAATCGGCGGCCAATAGATATAAAAATAATACTTTATTATATAAAGAGATGATAAATAAACTACATACTTATTCAAAACGTCGTGAACATGTAATAATATCAATAATAGAGTTTGAAATCTATATATTTATTTATATTTTCTCTATATATTTATCTATATATTTCAAATCTATTATATAATAATATCAATAATAGAGTTTCAAATCTAGTGATAAATTTTCTTTTTTTCCGAAGTAAGCGCGCATTTTTCTCTTTAAAGTTTGTTGCATCAATTTTATCTCATCAGAAGAGTTTGTTATTCAGTTTATTCCATCCATTATACCAAGTTTATTCCATTCCATTTATATCAAGTTTATTCCGTTCTATTTGTACCAAGTTTATTTCATCAGAAAAGTTTCTTATTCAGTTTCACGATTTTAAGAAGTTATATGATTTGAAATTTTAACTTTTAAAAATTTAAACCCGCGTTTTTAAAGTTTTATAAAGTTTGTTGAATAATATTTAGTATTAGCAACTATTTAACTAAAATTTATAATAAAAGTAAATATATCTTAATAAAAAGTTATTCTTTGGACATATAAAGGGTTTAGTAAAAAAAGATCAAAATAATTTGTCCACCATATATCTAATATCCGGCCCACTGTGCACTGCCTAGCATTTTTTTAAAGTATAGCAGCCTGTATTACAAGTCTTTATCCACCAAGTTGACATGGTACGTTTTTGAAACGTTTTTTATTAGGTTTAAATCTAATAAAAACCTCCAAAGAACGTTTAAAAACGTACTGTGCCCACTGGGCAAGCACAAAAAAGTTATTAACAGTCATAATGAAAGAAATACAAAAAACCTGCCAGTTGGAATGTTTTATTAGGAAGCTTTGGAGTGTACGAACAAGAAACTTGAAAAATTCTTCAAGTAAGTTGTCTCAATAAAGACCACAAACATACACAAAGTCTAATCCCACTAAGAAGTGTTTTGTTCTGAGAAGTTTAATGAAAAAAAAAAAGATCAAAGTTTTCGCAGTTTAATGATAAAAAAGGTTAGAAGCTTCCACAAAGTTTAAAGTCTTCTTTTAGCTGTTTGATTTACAAAACTGTAAAATTTTTGATAGAGCTTATTTATTATTATTCACCCCTAAAATCACCCCTAAAAGCTCACTTTTCTATACAAGTACTAATGTTAATTTTTTAGTGTTTTTGAAATCTTTTTATTTTCCTCAGCAAAATTTTTGAGATATACATTATATGTTTAATAAATAATGTAGTTATTGAAACGAAGAATAAAAAATATTCGGCGAGTAAATAAAAGTTACCTTTAAAAAAGTCATGTTCATGACAACGTTCTTGATTTAATTCCATTTAATTTTGAAATGAAGTGGTGCTAAAAAAAGTAAAAAGTACTAGTAAATTTTATACGTATGAATTATTATCTTAAAAAACGTTACATGTCTCTAAAATTCCATGAATGCTTTTTGTATGTTTGTTAAGAATCATGGTGAAGCGTTTTCCATTATGAAAAGCTCTGGAACATTTGCAAATGTTCCAGAGCTATCAAATTTGATAACGGTTGTTTGGCTTATGATTTTAGAAATTAGGGTTTTTAAATTAGAGAAATATTTCAAAAAACAAAGGAGTGCACCCAACATCACCAAATTTTCTTAAATTTGGCACAATTGTTTAATAATTTGAGTTAATTTAAAGACTGCAAATTTTTTTCAAAAAGTTTTTTATCATTTAAGAATTACAGCAACTTGAGGTTTGTTAGATTTTGACTGAAAAATGAGGAGGAAAGTGCTAGATGTTCGTTTACTATTACCCTTATAAGGTACTTTGCAAAGCTAAAAGTTGGTACCAACGAGGTTTAAAACTTGCCTAATCTAAAAACTTTAGATTTTTACCTCTCAAAGCAATAAAATATACTTTAATTCAAGATCTAAAAAACGCACAAACTAATGACAACTTTAGCTCTAGAAAAAATCTGACTGATAAAAATAACATTTGGTTTTGAATATCTTAAAGACTATACATACTTTACAAAACAATTTTGTTTTGACCTTTTGTTTTGTTGAGGAGTTATTGATGTTTTTGAGTTATTACTTATGTTTTGTTGAGGAGTTATTGATGTTTTTGAGTTATTACTTATGTTTTGTTGAGGAGTTATTGATGTTTTTGAGTTATTACTTATGTTTTGTTGAGGAGTTATTGATGTTTTGATTTAATTTTTGCATAAAGGTGTATTATTATTTCACTACAGACATATATTTTTATTCAAAATTAACCATATATTGTAAAGGGCTTCATGACAAGATCCTCATGATCTTCTAAAAGTCCTGTTGTTACTAATGTAAAAGTTGTAAAATATATTTGGTTATTGTAATATTTTTAAACAGCAAAATTAAAAAAAAATGTTTAGTTGAGGAAATATTGATGTTTTGTTAAGGAATTATTGATGTTTTGTTGAGGAGTTGTTGATGTTGTTTTTGAGTTGTTGATGTTTTGGTTTTATAATTTTTCAGAAAAATTAAAAAAAGATAAAGTTAGCAAAAGCATATGTTAATTTTTTTTTATTGAACTAAATACAATTATACTTGTTTTTAAATTAGTTTTGAGTCATTTTATTTTAAAAATACAAGTATGTGTACAAATATGTGTGTAAATTTATTACTTGTTATTTTTATTACATAATATTTATACAATATTGTTATGAGATTAATTTAAACAATACTATGTAAACTTTTATTTATTTATTGTTTTATAAAAATAAAATAAGTGATTGTCTCATCAATAAAAGAGTGATTTTCTCATCAATAAAATAAAATAAGTGATTGTCTCATCAATAAAATAGTAATTGATTCATCAATAAAATAAAATAAGTGAATGTCTCATCAATAAAAAAGTGATTGTCTCATCAATAAAATAGTAATTGTCTCATCAATAAAACAAAATAAAATAAGTAATTGTCTCTTCAATAAAATAGTGATTGTCTCATCAATAAATTAAAATGAAATAAGTGATTGTCTCATCAATAAAATAGTGGTCTCATCAATAAAATAGTAGTCTCATCAATAAAATAGTGATTGTCTCATCAATAAAATAGTGATTGTCTCACCGATAAAATAGTGATTGTCTCATCAATAAAATAGTAATTGTCTTATCAATAAAATAAAATAAGTGATTGTCTCATCAATAAAATAGTGATTGTCTCATCAATAAAATAGTGATTATCTCATCAATAAAATAGTGATTGTCTGATCAATAAAATAGTGATTGTCTCATCAGTAAAATAGTTATTGTCTCATCAATTTGAGAGAGAAAGATTTTTGTTCATATAAATTTATTTTGATTATAGAAAAGTTGACAATAGTTAGTGGAGCTTTGTGTCATGCAAAAGTCAAAGCCATAATTTTAAAGTAAGTTTGTCAAAAAAGCTATATACAATACTGGAAAACCGACATACAGAAATTTTGTTAAACTGACATTTCCTCAGTTAATTTATATAAAAGTACTTGGTAATTATTTTATGGTTCTATAAAGCAAAACTTGTGTCAAAACAAAATTAATTTTTTACTTTTTTTATTTTATTAATTTTGCGGCAAACACTTTGATAACATATAGCAACATGGATAAAAAAAATAAAAAAAGCATTCAAGAAAATTAGCGTAATTAGAGTCATTGAGGTATGTTGGGGTATGGGGGGGGGGGGGTATGTTGGTTTTAAAAGAACATTTTATCATATTGAATTGAAATAAAAAGTTCATAGTTGGTGATGAGGAAATGAGGTACTCCAGTCTATTTGCAATGGTCTAAAACGTGCTCTCGACAGATAAGATGGTGGGGAGGGAGGGAGCGTGGGTGTAAAGCATAAGAAGAACAAGATTTTTATAATAATAAATCTAAATGATTTTTAATGAGTGGTTTTTTTATAGTTTTTTTTGGATAACTTAACAAAATGGTGTCTAAGTATTTTGAAAGAGAACATTTTAAAATACAATTTTCAATAATAATTAGAATAGTAATTTTAAATTATTTAATTAAAAAAAAAAAACTTGATGATTAGTGGTGGTAGCAAAATACTTTCTTTTTTTTTTTGGTGGTTATTTTAGGTGCTCCCAGAAGTCCTTACGATCTTATCACAGAGCACCGCAGGAGAGCATTTAACAAGAAGTTTACGCCTCCTTCCGTATCAATGTCGCTTGCTGGGCTAGAGCTGGCGTCGAACCTCGGAACCTCGAAAATACCTTGAGCGTTAAAATACATATAATTGCAGTACATATGTTTTGCAACATGCCTTACATATTAAAAATGCAGTAAAATGTTAAAAAATATTTTTCAATAATTAGTATTTAGAGGCGGATTTAAACTCCGTCAAGTGCTGCAAGTGACAGGGTATAAAAAATAAATATAAATATTGGTACTATGAAGTCTAACACCCGCTTAATACTAATTGCCGATCTTTATATTTTCCGGGACTATTCCTGACAATATACCCTTAACTCTTAAATCATTATTATTTCCTGGATTTGAAAATATTAATATAGCTTAAGGATACTTAATGTGAGAGGAGTTTTTCTGTTAAAAGGCTATACAAGAACAACAATGTTAGAAGATCGACTTAACGGTTTCGCATTAATGTATATCTATCAAGAAACTGTTCCTTGTATTGATAATGTTAATAACAAATTTTCTATAAAAATTTGATAAATTCATTTCAATGATTAGTGTTTATGCTGCTTCTTCTAACACACACCAACTTCTTTATACTAAAAAATTCTTTTCCATTATCACCGCCCTTCCTATAACAGCTAACAAATATGCATTGAAACCCCTTTAAAAACCAAGATATCAATGGTGTCCTTAACAGGACGGGTCATATTTAACCCTATACTTTTGTTTGGGGTTAGCTATATGATTAGTAGTCATTGCTCAGGCAAACACTGACCTTTGCTTTCTGACATTGACAATTTCTTTCTGTCATTTTCTAATTTAGCGACAAAATAAAAAAAAATAAAAATTGTTTTAAATAAATTTTCTCTCAATAAACCTAATAATTTTCTTAAGTTTTTGCGCCATTTTTCAAAAACTTTCTTTTCATTTGAACAAAAATGATCTTCTTTCTTGTTGTTAAGGTTTAACTTCGTTTAACTTTTTTTTTAAATCTTGTAAAATAAAAATATATATAACCTTTTATTTGACTATGTATATAAATCTATTTGTATTTGTGTCTTTCTTTTTTCTGTTATTAATTTTTCTTTTTCCGATTGTCCATGTCTGGAATGAAATATGATCCTAGATATGCTGATAAGCCTTGATATTGGGCAAAACAATCATTTGTTGGTTTATATATTTATTATTGCTTTATGTTATACCAAAATGGTAGAAAAGAACCTACAGCTCTATACTCTTTTAATAAAAAAATGTTGAAAAAATCAACCGCAAAAAGTTTCTTTAAAGCTACCGCTAAATTTCATTTTTTGCGGTAACTTTAAAGAAACTTGTTTTTAATTAAATAATTTTGATCAAATACTCTAGTGTGTAATGTTTTAGAATTTTTTTTATTGACCAGTCAGTTGGAGCAAGCGTTGTTAGTTGTAATTTTTTAGATGTTGTAGTTTTGTTAGTTAACGATACCATCATGTGATTAAACAAGTTTGCTTTTTCCATATACTCACTAATACTTTACTGTTCTTCAAAACTTTCTACTAATATATTAAGGGAAGCGGATACTTTTTTTTAATGGAGGTTGTGTATACTGTCAGTTTTTGTTTACTTTCTCTGATTTCACCTGATTTATGCAATCCTTTGACTATAATAGGAAATACTCCAGCAGCTGTAAAGTGTGTTTTTACACCCTCTCTTTTTTTTGAATAGATGTTTCATCATATTTGTCTTTGAATAGATGTTTCAGCAGTATCAAAATCTTGATCATTTTTATTTAAATTCATACTTTTAGATAAACGTTTCATAACTTTACTTAAACGGACTGGACAGAACTTTTTTCCCGATATACAGGGCCGAATACATTAAACTGATAAACGGGTTTCGAAGTGAAGTCAATGTATTGAAATTAGAAGTCAATTAAATATTTCACTTTAATAAAATATATTTTTTTTATTTTTGCAAATGCATTTTTGATATTTATAAATAAGCTTCTTGAATATATATATTATTAAAAGACTCTATTTTCTCTATTTTAATATAAAAGTTTTTGCCGTAACTTTAAATAAACTTTTGTTGTTTCGGTAACTTTAAACAAGTAATTTTGATCGATTTTTTTGATTAGATACTCCACTTTGGATTATATGTAACAAGCTATTTTGCTCGAACTGCACGTAAGTTAGCATTTGAAAAAGGTATTTTAACTATGCATAATCTTAAATTAGGAAAAGCTCTTCCTGATGCAACGCTTCAACTGGTCAAGTTTTTTTACGAAGATGATGAACATAGCTAAGAGTCAAGCAACATACCTGAGATCAAGAAGGGATGATACGACTAAAGTAACAGCATTATTTCTGGGTGATTTTTCAGAAAACGATAAATTTGTAGTTCAGTACAAAATACAAAGCTTTCATTACACAAATTTACAATGTATATATTATCCTGTAATTATTTATTTCAAAAAAAAAGTGATCTCAAGCATAAATCTTATTGTATTGATTAGATGATACAATGCATAATGTAAACATGGAGTATAAAATTATTGAGGTTGTCAGCAATGATTTTTAAAAAAACCTCAAATAAAAAATATTGAAAACTTCTCAGATGGGTGTGTAGGTCAATATAAGAATTCCAAAAACATTTTAAATCTTTGTTTCCATCTTGAAGATTTTGGTCATACTTCTCAATCGAACTTTTTTGCAACTAGTCACGAAAACAGTGCCGTGGCTATTAGGTCCGAGGCCCATTCAAAGCCTGTCATAAGGGCCCCAAAATCTTAAAAACTTTGCCATTAGGTATTACAAAAGAAAGAAGAAAATAAAGGATCCTTACATTTGTAAAAGGGAACCTAAATTTGCAAATGGGCCTCCTAAATTGATTGAGTCCCCCAATTAGGAATTGCAGGGGAACCTAGCCACGACTCTGCACGGTAAGCAACCTTGTGATTAGTTAAGTGGTAATATATATATATATATATATGTATATATATATATATACATATATATATATATATATATATATATATATATATATATATATATATATATATATATATATATATATATATATATATATATATATATATACATTTACAAGCAACAGTAGCAAACTTGCCAAGAGGTATGGGTAATCAAGTTTTAAATCCACATGCATATTTCATCTTCTCAAGTACAAATTTTGCAATGAAAACATTGATGGTGTACATTTCATTTATATAGTCTTAGAGGATTTAACTTTGGTGAGAAACATTCTTAAGGAACGATTGGATATTGCAAGTAACATACATGGAACACGTAGTTACCACAAGTTTGTACCACTTGCCATCAAAAAGTAAAAAAGTATTTTTTTAATATACCTTTTATTATCTTTAAAAAACATGTAAAAATTTAATTGATAAACTCGAGTAGTTTTTTTATTTGAATCACTGTCAAAAATTATTTTATTTTAGGCTCACAATTTCCTTTTAATGCCTTTAATAATAATGTTTAACAAAAACAGCAAAACGAAATAAATGCATTTGTTCCTATTTTATTTAGAATGGTGCGCCATTCTATGAAGATTATGCTTTAATTCATGACATTGGAAACGTTCAGATAACAACAGTAAACTTAGTACCAGGTGAATCCTGTGTTTCATATGAGCAAAAGTGGTGGGTAGTAGTCATTAAAGATATTAATCAAGAAAAAAAAGATGTGCTTGTCAAACTCATGTGTCCAAATGGTCGCTTAAATGCAACCGTTTATATGGCCACCAGTGGATAGCCTATTCTGGATTAAAGATGTCCACAACATCTGTAAAGTTAAGTTTCCAACTTTAAAACAGGACTTTGCAAGTTGTTTTCCTAAGGAAGATTTTTAAATATAAATTAATATATAATTTTAAGTTTGCTAAGTCTAATATATCTTATCCATACTTTTTTTTATTCTTTTGTGTTTGTACAATTTATAAATAATGTTTTATAAATTGTAGTACAATTTATAAAGCATTATTTACAAAATATATAAAATAAATAAAATATATGCTAGTACAATATATGAAATAAATAAAACATATGCTAATACAATATAATTAATAATAAAATATACAATATATAAAATATATAATAAATAAAATATACAAAATAAATATAATATATGCATATATAAAATAAATAAAATATATGCTAGTACATAATACTTAATAAACTGTTATATTCGGCATATATAAAATAAAGTATTTTTTTAATAACTAACCTTAGTGCTATTTAACCCATAACCCTAATCCTAACCCTGACCCTAACCCTAACTCTTACCCTAACCCTGACCCTGACCCTAACCTTAACCCTGCCACAAATACTTTAATACATATACCGTTTTCCAATCTACCATAAGGATAAATATATATACATTCGATTCAAGTATTGTAATAAGTTAAGGAAATCAAATAGTTCAAACAATGTAATTCTAAATGAAAACTTAAATTACTGACAAATAGGTAAACTTATAACGGTATTCTTTGAGATTTTGCAACGGAAAACTGTTCAATAACTTTTCCAAGAATTGGTTTTTTTGCCTCAATGTTTTCATTAGAGAGTATTGCAAAGCGACGTCAATCTTTTTTTGCGTAATCAACGGATGAGGAGAAATTAGTTACACAAAAGTTAAGTTTTGCTTGAAATCCATAACATTATATTTTAGCATTCGAATGTAATTTTTATTAAAAATAAAATTATTCAAAAAAGTGTAAAACGGCAAAGAAAGAGCAGTTCTTCAAAATAATGTCAAAAATTATTTTGTAAAAAATCTAAAAGCTACCAAAGCTGAAGCTGCTAACCATTTTATTAAAGAAGGAATCTGTCGCAAAACAGCATATAATTATATCAATCGATATCTTGCAGGACAGTGTTTAAAAGTTACAAAAAATTCTGGACGCCCATCATCGTGGATTCGAGAAAAAAAGGCAAAACCTCGCAGGTTGATCAACAATCGAAAAGGTGTAAGTCCAAGAAAACTCGCACGTAAATTCAACGTCGATCAAACATGTACGCAAAATGAACATTTAGTACCGTAAACGTAAAAAAACACCCAAATGCAATGATAGACAGCGTCTAAGGGCACAAAAAAGAAGCCAAAAACTCGTAAATTACCTCTTTAAAGAACAGAGTGTTTAAATTTTAGACGACAAAAAATACTTTTGTTTCGGCGGCGATAAAATGCCTGGAAACGCCGGATATTACACGGACGACAAAGATAAATGTCCAGATAACATTTGTTTTGCAGGAAAAAAAAAATTTCCAAAAAAAATTTTGTTGGGTAGCATTATCTGAGCACGGAATGTTGAAACCACTCTTTCGGTCAACAATATTAGCGGCAATAAAATCAAGCATTTGTATCAAAGAATGCTTTTAGGAACGACTTATACCATTCATCGATAAGTATCATCAAGACCTACATTACATTGTTTGGCCAGATTCAGCTAGTGCTCATAGGTCTAAAAAGGCCATTTCCTGGATGGATGAAAATATCAATTTTGTGCCGGTCGATATGAACCCTCCTAATGTCCCCAAAGCCCGGTCAATCGAAGACTTTTGGAGAGTATTGGCTCAGAATGTGTATGAGGGTGGATGGGAGGCCAAAAGTTCATAACAATTGATTGGGCGTATCAATGCGTGTTTGAAAACAATTGATGCAACATTTTTACAATCACTTATGAAAGGTATCAAGACAAAATTAAGATTAATAGCCGACAAGGGTGTGCTATTGGTTTATAAAAAATAATTTTGTAAAAATAAATATTGTATTAACTTAAAAAAAGTATTTAAAAAATTTTGCTTTTATTTCATCAAAAATACAAGGCTTTGATTTATGTGTAACTAATTTCTCCTCACCCGTTACCATAGTTACCCATCATTTCTCCTCACCCGTTACGTAGGTAGGTTTTAATTAACTTCAACTTGCTGAAATTACGTTCACTGCTGGCCAATGTAACTGGAATTATCAGCCATATGCATAGTGCTTCCAATGGTGATAGTGCTTTGCTGGCTGCCTTCTGCTTCTGCTCACATCATTTTTCAAAAAAAGAGAGATATCAAACTGACGTGTAGATTGTACATTAGGGAGTTGATTTTTTTACAACTATACATGAGTATGGTGCCAAAATCTGACATTCTACATGAGATTACCAATTGCAAAAGTTTTACTGACTAAAGTTTCAAAAATGTCCCCCGTAAGTAAAAAAATATAACGTAAAAATCGACAAATTAACAGAAAAATAGCAATTTATTTTTACAAAACTTTCTGTTCATTAATATACAAAGATCAATTGTTTGTGCAATTTAAAAGTTGTTGTGCAGAATAAATCTAAAGTTCATCTTGTCAATATCTTTTGCATAAATTTCTTGCATAAATTTCTTACCGCACAGATATTAGATCTCTGAATTCCTTGTATGCGACTGGGCTGCTTGCTCTAAATTGTTAAAATTATGTTCTGAGTATTGCATGTCAGAAATCCATATATCAGACCAGGCTGATGTAATGAAGTCACAAACCATGCGAAGTTGATTATTATTCGACTCATTTAAAATATATGCCAGAAGAGCATAGATTGCTTTTGAATTCCATCTGGCATTGTTCAATGATGACAAACAAAAAGTCCATATCATCTCTCCATTTATTAGTCTTTACTTTACAAATTTTTTCACCTTGCTTAAAGTTTGATTTTAAATTTTCATAGTTTTTTTGCAGGTTTACAATAAATTTGTAATGTATTTCTGGTGATGAGCTTTTTCCTTCATCTAAAATTTCATTCATGGAATGCTTCAAAATTGTGTCTAACACATGATGCTGACAACCAATAAATTGAACTGGTTCAAGATTTTTTCTTTCAAATTCTCTTTGAAGTTGGCTTACAACTCCATTTTTACTTCCAGTATTAACACTTGTGGTATCAGATATTATAACTTTAATACTACTCCATAGTTGAAATTTATCTAGCACTTCAGCTATTCCGCTGTAAATACTATTAGCTTTACCATCACCCAGTTTCAAAATGGCTAACTTGACCTCCTTTTCTGTATTTTTTAAAATCAAGACTTGATACTCAATCCCGGAAATTCTTTTACCATCAAAATGCAACACCCAATCATCATTTTTTAAATGATTAATCATATGCTTTTCCATTTTTTGAGCTTCTGACATTGTAGCTCTATAAACTCCAGATTTGGATTGTGCTTGCACATTAACACCACATTCAGATAAATTTTTGCAAACTTCTGCTGATCTCTTAATAATAATAAGTTAACAGCAACAGTGGTGTTCTCATATTTTCTCTTTGTTTTTTGGCCTGGCGGATTATAATCAGAATCTTGCTCATCATCTTGTTCATTGTCTCCTTTATTGTCATCACTGACCTCTACTGTACCTGTTTCAGCTATGATAGTTCTCTTCTTGCCAGCTTTAGATGGATGTACTTTAACAATTTTTGATGTGGAATAACCAGCTTGACCATCAATTTTCACCTGTAATATATAAAATTCTTTATCTTCATTGCTAAGCCAGTTACCATTCACTTTGGTGATATCAAATAAATAATCCCACTTTTCTTCAAAACATTGTTTGGATTTTTGAACAGAATGATATTTCTTAATAAGAATTTCATTTTTTTTGTTATAGACCTTTCATTAATTTTTGGTAAACTCAGTTTAAGCCATAAATCAGATAATTCTGCGCCAACCATTTTACATCTGGAATACACTGACTTTTCTAAATTTGATAAGTAGTTATACCGACCAATAACAGAATAAGCTTTTGGCATTTTATTCATAATGCCAAGTGGCTGCAAAACTTTGTGTATGTGAGATCTTGTTGATTTTTATTTCTCAAGGTGGACTAGATTTTTTGTCCAGGCTTTGATATTTTCAGGTTTTTCAGCTATCTCCGAGCTTATTCTGGACATTCTGAAATATAAAGTAAATTGATATAATTTTTAGTTACATGCAAAATTAAAATGAAATCTAGTAAACACAAAAAATCACCTTGATTGGAACACGTTTATCTTGACTGCTAAAGACAATAATTCAATCTTGTGCTTGCAGAAATTGATAACATCGGATGCATTCAAACAATGTATACTCAAACTTATATACTTATATGTTTGTTTATTTATATCACGCTACACCAATGATATTTTAATTATTATAATTACAATATCTTTGTGCTACACATTAAAAATTGTTAAAAAACATTTACAATTTTTTATTTTCATATTACAATTTCATATTTACGTGTGACATTTTTGCAATCAAATGTCTTAAGGTATACATTTTTATAAATAAATATAAAAATGTCAGCTTTTAAAAATACACCTATTGATTTTTTAAAAAAAAAAGTTGAAAAATCAACCCCCTATTGTACAGTTCTTCCCCATTTATATCTGAAATGTTTTTACACTCAGGTGTTCTTGCAACATTTTTTAATCCACTTTAAGTTTGTCATTTGGTGGTAGTTTTTCAGTTCAAATAGAAGCCCCCACTTTGACTCATATTTGGAGAACATTTCCATTTTGTCTTTTAAAGATGATTCAATTGTGTTAATTAGGGCAAGAAAACATAATCTTTGAAAAATTCTCCTGTGCTAAGGAAGTGACTATCGCTTAATAGATGCAGAAAAAATTATATAGGTTCTTTGAGTGACTGAAAAAAAGCAATATAGATTTCACCAATGATTTAGCTCCGTCTGATTTAACTACGTTTAAGCTGTGGCGATCAAAGAGTGTAAATGCGGCTTGTGTGTATTCTGTTTAATATCGAGCTTGAACACCTTTTCGAATTGCATCATATTAAACCTATTATCAAAGCTTTGACCTTTACAGTTGTTTAGGTCTAGCCTACAAGATTATATTTCTTCAATTAGAAGGTTAGAATGAGCTTCACCATTTGACTCCTCACACAATGCATATCCATTAAAGCTTTTTTGGACAATAACTATTGCATTTTTTCTTTAAGAACATAGCTGATTGTCAGATAAGTTTGGCCTTTGTGACTAAGGTCTGGAGTGCAATTCATAATAGCTAAAAAACACTTTTCAAACTTTAACTTGTTCACAATAGCTTTCTTTACATTCGAAGCTAAGAGAATAATGACCTCATTTTGAATATTGACACTTACCATTTGTGAACGTCTTTCTCCATTTTTAGTTCGCCGTAAATGCTCCATTAAAATTGGATCAAAATTGATCAAGTAATTGGATAAAACCAAGTTTTTTTTGTGTACAGTTTTGATTAGCTTCCTTGGAATGCAATATTATGTCAGCAAAGTACATCATCACTGACACTATTTTCCTATAAATGCTTCTCCACCTTTATGCTTCAATGTTAATTTGTTGGATAACACCTTGATCAACAGCTGTTCATTTTTTATTCTTATTGTTGCTTCGAACCATTTTTCAGAACAACTGAAATGAGATGGAGATATCTCATGTATTTAGGCTTGCTCTGTGAACTTTTTCTAGTTGGTGGAACCTTTTTTTTTTTTTTTTGGAGTTAGGATAAACTGATGAAAAGGAAGACATTAAGCTGAATTAGCTTCTGAGAGTATAAAAGTCTCCTCTTTACTTGTTCATCATTTCTTGCAAACCTGTATCAAAATTCATTTGAGAAGTAGAGTTTTTTGGTTTTAGCATTCTTTATTGCTCTTCAGGAAAGGTATTGAATTCATTTTGATGATGTAGTCTTTCTTAGAGCAAACCATGCCGGCCAAGTGGACGGGTCATTAAATAAAAATCTAATGACTCGTCCTAAGAACAGCCGTAGTGCAGTGGTTAGTGCGCTTTCCTCAGAAGCTAGAGATCCGTATTTCAATGCCACCTCTGGGCAAGTTTTATAACATCAATGAGAATAAAGACGTGAACATTCTGTCAAATGAGCTTCTGGGGTGCTCTGTGATCAAACTGTAAGGACTTCTTGGGCCACCTAAAACTAAAAACTAAAACTAAAATAAAAAAATTTGCAAGTGTCACTACTGTGCAATTTGCAAGTGTCACTACTGTGCAATTTGCAAGTGTCACTATTGTGCAATTTGCAAGTGTCACTACTGTGCAAAAAATCTGTTTATTACAACAGTTTTGTTAAATAACTTTCTTGTCGGTTTATTTTTTTGATTGTTTGCGCAAAACAAACATGAGTTCAGCGTTAATAATCAAAATTATTTTAAAAAGTACTAAATAAACAACGCAAAAAAAACTTTACTTTAACGTTAATAAAAGAAATCGTTAAAAAAACTTCGCAAAACAAACTTTAGTTTAATGAAACTAAAAAAAAACTTTTTAAAGACAACAATTTTTCATATTTTTAAAGACATTTTTAATAAGTTTTATAAACATTTTTGAAATGGACTAAAAAGTAAATTAATAAACTTTTTCTCGGGACCTAAGGACTTTGCGTACATACATAACCTGAAATATCTATTAAAGTCAATGACTGAAAATTTTGGGGGCCCAATTTTATGAAGTTATGAAGACCGCTAAAGAAAACAAAATTTGCCTCAGCGCCCTGGGGCAGCTTGCTCCGGTTCCCCCTCTCACCTTATGGACTGCCCTTAATAGATTGACGGTCTAATTTTTAAATTATCACAAAATTTTATGTCCATATCAAACCTCAATAACTCCTCAAGTAAACGTTTTTTTACAAAATTGGTTCTTAAAATTTATATACATTTTATCTTTAAGAAAATTAAAACTTTTTTCTTGAATGAAAATTTTTTTTATTAATGCCCTTTTTTATTGTCATTTTTAAGTGCATTTTATGAATCTTAAAATAAACTAAATTGCCTTGTTTCGAGAGATACAAAACTAAAGTTTTTGGATTAGCAGGTTTAAAACTCTATTGGTGTTAAGTTTCAGCATCGCAGCGTTACTAAAAGCACCTTATAAAGGTAATAGTAAACGGAAACATTTTTGGCACTTTTTCCCCATTTTATTAGTAAAAATCAAACAAAGTTTAAGTTGTGTCTTATGTGTAAACATTTGAAATATTAGAGAGTAGTATTAGAACTTTTTGTATTACTGAAATAATTAGATGAATTTGGTGTTTCCAAAGCAAAAAATTTTTCTCTGAATTAAACAAAAAATACCTAGCTTTACTCTCTTTCATAAAATAAGACATGCATTAATCTTCCATTAAAGATGCCTAAACCAGGGATTTCAAGAAATTTTATTTGATTTTATGCTCGATATGCTTATCGCTTAACGTCTTGATTAAAAGAGGTGTTTTTATTTTTTTGAAGTACTTATTCATATTCTTTATTGATATTTTTCTTCGTATGGAAACTTATACCGCTTTACCAAGTTTAAGGAGATTGATTTTTTATCCACGCGAACAATAAAAAACAATCAGGCTAACAAAACTATAAATAATATACGCATCAAATTTGAAAACAAAATTTAATTATTCTGAAAATTGAAATTAAATTCAAAATATTTAATATATAAAAGTTACCTATATTGAACCGAACAAGATGAGAAAGCGGTTTTTCTTCTTCACAAGTAAAAAGGTGTAGAAAAATATATTAGTAAAACTTTTTTTCAACACTCGAACTTATTTGCAGCGTACGTCTGTAACTTTAAATAAAAAGGAAGATATTAGTTTTTAGTATCTGCGAACAAAACTTTGTTTACTTTGTTGTTTATGTTTGATGGATATAACAAAATATGTTTGACTTTTCATAAAACAAAGGTGATTATTTATATCACACCGATCTCAAAATGATAACTGGATAGCGTATTCTTTTGTTTTTTCTGAAAAAAAGTTGAAGCCAATTTTGGCCAACCAAGATGGCGCCGGTTAAAACTGTTAGTCTGCATAAATTCTGACCAAATAAAAAAGTACACTATTTTTAAGGAAAAACAAGATTGCGAAATAAAGTTATTTGATTCCTAATTAATAGAGTATTGAGCCAAAATACACTTTTTAAATCAGTTTAAAGTTTATGTACCTTTTAGTTCTTAATTACCCAATGCTGTGTGCTAGAAGGTTAATAACACAGCAATGGTGTCTACCTTCAATCTTTAAAAATTTTTACAATCATGAGTTTTGTAGGTAGAAACAATATCGTACAAATGCTGTATGAACTATTAGCTGAGGACTGTGAGTACACACAACTCAGATGTTCCTTCTTGGATTATAAAAGTAAAGTGATCATATTTGAAAAATACCAGATGCGTACAAGGAATAAATTTGGTATGTATAAATACAAATGGTATTTAAATCAGGCCCGTAGCCTGATTTAATTACCATTTCTTTAAAGGGGAAGCAGTTTTTCAAGAGCCGTCAAAAATAAAATAAAAATAAAGGCGCCCAAGGGCAATTTTTTTTAGCGTCTATAATCACCTATTTTTTGATAAGATTTTGCATAAATTTAATGAAATGATTAATTATATTTCTTATATTTTCAAGACGGTTTCACTTTGCCCTTTTTTGTGTTGTACTGACAATTTTTGAATATTTGTTCAATTTCAATTGAATAGTGGCCAAACAGGACAAGGCGCAGGGGAGCACGTGCCCCCCTCCCGTTTAAATGGGATTTACTAAAAAACTCGTTTATTTATTTTAAAATAGCATGTGAAGAAACTAAATTATGTCAAAAATATTAAACAATATTTGCATTATTAAATCGCAAATATTTTTCATAAGAATGAATTGTTTTCATGTCAACATATCATCTTTTTCAATTTTTTCTGCAAATTCTGAGCAGCTATATTTTCTTGAATTAAATTTAACGAACAAAATAGCTGCCAAAGTTTTCATTGTAAGTTAGGATTTTCCTTCCGTCCAAATATCATTGGCAATCGAAAAGAATCGCTCTTCGGAAGCGTTTGTGCCTGGCAAATATAAAGCGGCTTCCACCAATTTTAACAAATTGTTATATGGAACATGATTATTTTTGAAATGAGAAAAAATTTCAACCCATTGCTTGTCACATTAATTAGACTGTGAGTTCCAAGAAGAAAACTTTTCCTTTGTGCAATATAAATTAGTTCTCCAAATTTCGTCGAACAACTCATTGTCATCGAATGTGATTTCTATTGATTTTTTCAAAAAAGTTATAGTTTCAATAATTTCAATCCTTTCAGCGGATTGAAATTATTGAAACTATAACTTTTACAGTTAAGACCATTTAAAAACTTCAACCTGATTAAAGTGGCGCTTCCACTCATCTAAATACTCTAGACAGACACTGTAAAAAATGTCCACTTCTTTCAGAAGCTGGTTTGTCAAATGATAACTACTTTCTTCGGTAACTTGCAAATGCTGTCTTACCATGAAAGGTAGAAATTTTTCTTTTCTAGATTTTATCTGGTCTTTCAAATCCTTTAATACTATGGCAAGTTCAGCAGCAGAAATATCATCTTTTTACCGTGTTATAACAAAATTGGCTTGAATGTGAACAAAAAACAATAATATTTCACCCATTTCGTTATTGAAAAAGTCAAATAAAAGTTTCGGACTATTTTCTAAGTTTGAAAAGTATGATCTTAGTGGCTGATTAAGCTTTCGATAGCTGGAAGTAGGGCCAATCAACGAACTTTTGAGAATCTTAGCAATTTTTGATATTCCACACCAGCCTCATCGCAGATATTTTCTAAACTAGAAACTCGAAAAATAAAGTGGTAAAAAAATAGATAAATTTGAGGAATAATTATCTCCACATCAATAGATGTGGAGACAACCAGATGCAGTGCTTATTGCGTTTGATAGAAATGAGCATTGCAACCGATACCGATGATTTCACGGTTTAGCTTAACGATCAACTTTTTGTTAATATTGTTATTACCGTTTCATTTTAAACTTCCGAAATTGGTATTAGAGTTGTCTGCAGAAATAGCCAAAACTTTTGAAGAAATATTGTTAGCACTAATGCCTGATGTTTCTTATGCCCATTCTTATCAAAACAATTTTCTTTAAAATGTTGCGAACAAATTGGAGCATTTATAGATGGTTCATAGTTTTCTTGCCCAATTTTCTTAAACCAATTTTTTTTATTTTGTTCATCCTTTGGAAATCTTTAGTTATGAATAATTTTAACATGTTCATTTCACAAGACAAATATTTTTAGATTTTGTTTTTAATAAAATGTAATACATTTCACCTACCTGTGAAATGAAAACTTTTCTTTTGAATTGTGATTACTTTTTTTTAATTTAGTTCTATTTTTGCATAAAAAGAATGCTGAAGAATGCTGAAAGATGCTGCAACTTGGCATAGTAATAATACAATAAAAACACCAGAATATTTAATAGTGATGTAATACACATTGATCTTAAAATGTTGTTATTTTGAGATCAGTGGGTTTATTATAACTGTGTTAAAGAAATTTTTTATTGTAATATCAAGTAAATAATCTAATAAGAAATACATTAATGAAAAATAAATCTTCTATGAATAAGTCTAGAAATTTCATGTGTTAAATAATAAAATGTTTTTTAATAAGGTGACCAAACGTACGCGTTTGGCGCGTACAGTAAGCGTTTGACGGTAGTTTTGCGCGTTTGGGGTTTGTGCGCGTTTGTGTACGCGTTTATATATTAAAAAAAAAAAGCAAATAAAATTCTTTCAAAAAATATTGTTTTAAAGACTTAAAAATAAATGAATTTTCTAAAATATAGTTAAAAAACAAAATGAATAGGAATATTCAATGAAATGAATATTCAATGAAAATGAAATGAATATTCCTTTGAATAAAAAGCAAATAAAATTCTTTCAAAAAATATAGTTTTAAAGACTTTTGATAAATGAATTTTCTAAAATATAGTTAAAAAACAAAATGAATAAAATTCCTATAAACTTACTATAAAGCACGAAACTAAATGAATTAAATTCCCGTAAACATTTAAAAAAAAAAGTTTTTAAAAATCCCCTCTTCCCCCCGCCTCAAAAAAAAAAAAAAAGAAAAGAATTACTTCGAAAGATTTTTCAACTACAACAAAAGAAATGTGCTCGTTTTACGCAAAATTTGTTTGCCTTGTAATATCTTTTTTTCCTAATTATTGTAAATAACGTTTTGCGATTTATTTTAATAAGAAGTTCATAAAAATAAGTGTTCATAAAAAAGTAATTTAAGGTTTTAATAAATATTTATATTTATCAAATTCAAAAAATGAATAGAAAGAAGAAAAGGTTAAACACGTTCAATGATAATTTAAAGAAAATGTTTTCTTTCTTAACGCAGATCAAAGATGAGCTCCTTAAATGTACTATTTGTCAAAGCCTATTTGACAATAGTAGTCGTGGACGGTCTACAATTGGAGATCATTGCAAAGCTATCAAACACAAAATGGCATTAGATGCTTCTATAACGTCAAACAAAATCACAAAGTTGAGAAGAGTCAGAGCTTTGGTCAAAATGAAAAATTATTAGCCGTTCAAGAAGAAATAATTGCATTCCACACAATTTACACAACCATAGCTTGAGAAGTGCTGATTGTACATCAAAGCTAACTAAGAAATTTTATAATCCAAGATTTGCTTGTGCGCGTACAAAATGTGAAGCAATAATTGTAAACGTGTTCAAGAAATATTGTGAAACTAACTCAGAAAATGCTTTATTAAAAGGATCACATGTGTCAATTCTTTCTAATGCATCAAACCACAAGGACGTTAAAATGCATCCAATTTGGCTCGTTATTTTGATGTTAAAGAGGGAGTGCAAATTCAGCTGATTAACATGGATTGTGTAAATGGCAAACAATTCGTTTAAAGCATGCTGCTATTCCAACTGTATTTTTAAACCAAAAAGATCAATTAAAGGTTCATATAAGTTTACAGCATTTAAATCTACATTTTTTCCTCTTAAAAATGGTAGTATGATTTACTTAATAAATATTAGCATTATTTTATTTTAAAATCATTTATCAAATTTGTTATAGTTGTTTCTAGGTTAACAGAAAAAGAAAAGCACCACCATTAGTATTTAGTTTGCTTGAAAATAAAGATGTTCAATGTGAAAGTAATGGATAATTAGACTTTTCACCATATTTAGAAGCACAAGAAAAAAAGATATCTAATTTAAAACCAAAATTAAAGAATGAGCAGCAAAGAAATCGTCGTTTGAAATCTAAAGTCAAATCTTTAAAGACAGTAGTTCAATGGCTCATAAATAAAAATTTAATTTCATCTGGATGTGAAAAAATTCTTGAAATAACTCTTTCAGAAGTTATTGTTGAACCACAATGGAAATTGAAGTCTTGAAATTATGAAACGAGTTCTAATGTAAAAAGACATCATTTATACAGAAACGAATTTCCTAATGAACTATATTTATTTGCATTGAATTTGCAATTTTATTCTTCAAAAGCTTATAAGTTTGTTCGTAAGACATTTCATTTGGTGCTACCTCATCAATCACAAATAAGAAATTGGTACACCAAGGTACCAGCAGAACTTGCTTTTATTGCTCTTCCAGCTTCAGTTTGCGCTTCAAACAAAACAGGTCATCAGATTTTATGTTCCCTCATGCTTGATGAGATGGCAATACGAAAAACAAAAGTACAATGAGATGGGAAAAAGTTTAGAGGATTTGTTGATTTAGGAAATGGTATTGACAAGGATGACTCTTTACCGTTAGCAAGAGATGCTCTTGTTCTAATGATAGTTTCGATAAACAGTACCTGGAAAGTCCCTTGCAATTATTTTACTATAGATGGATTAGGTGGTGTGCTTTTGAAATTTGGTTAGGAATTGTTTAAAAAACTTTTTGATGTTGGCATAAAAGTAATTTCAACAACTTGTGATGGTCTTACAACTTTTCCATGCTTTTGGAGCTTGTTTAAAACCAAGTAATTTAATGCCCTGGTTTATCCATCCAAGTAATTTGACTGAAAAATGTATGTGTTGTTTGATGTATGCCACATGCTGAAACAGCTTAAAAATACACAGGCAGATCCTAATGTTATTTGAACAGTGATAATAATACAATAAGATGGCAATACTTTCTAGAGTTAGGAAAACTGCAATCAAAAGAAGGACTTAGATTAGGAAGCAGAATAAAGTTAGCGCATATAGAATTTCGGCAACAAAAAATGAAAGTAAACTGAGCATCACAAATTTTTAGTTTGAGTATTGCTCATGCATTACATTATTGTTCACATAATCTTAAGTTGCCACAGTTTGAAGGATGTTGCCACAGTTTGAAGGATGTTGTGCTACTATTAAGTTTATAAGAACAATAGATCATTTATTTGATGTTTTAAATTCGAGAAACTCATTTGCAAAAGGCTACAAGGGTTACGGTTAAACCCTGACGTGTTTGCAATAAATCAATGGGATTTCCATTACTTGATATGGCACAAAACTATAGTCTTTGTCTTAAAGATGCAACTGGTAATCAAATGATCTCTTCCAGTCGAAAGACTGTTTTTATTGGATTTTTGATTGCAACAAAATCTGTGCAAAACATATTTCTTGATTGGGTGGAAAAAGATTCACCATTAAAATATCTATTAACATATAAGCTCAGTCAAGACCATATAGAGCTCTTTTTTGGAGCAGATAGATCTGCTGGAATGTTTGAAAATAATCCAAATGTACAACGATTTACAGCCACTTATCAACGTCTTTTATTGCATTATTAAATATTTTAGAAAAATTTTGTTTATCTTAAAATTATTCCGAAAATTATCTCAAAATTGTTTAGAAAAGTAAAAATTTCTAGAACTTGAGAAGATTTGAGAAAAAGTTTGAGAAGCAGATTATGACATATTGATATTACTTTGATATAAAAATTTTTTAACGCTAAATATCTTTCCTAGCCAAATTTATCAATATCTTAAGTTCGAAATATTTTCTTACTAAACGCTTTTGTGGTAATTTACGGAACGGAACTGAGATTATAAACCCGTGCATTAAAAGCTGTAAAAATTGCATTGCCGAATAATCAAGTGTAAATGAGTTGATATGCTTTATTTTGTTTTTGACTTAATAAAGTATATATAAATTTATATACAGAAATATCATTGCAATTTCTTAAACCGCACCAAGTGCAAATATTAAGGAAAGAAAGGAGAGAATAAAACTTTCGCGCATGTTGCTTCGGTTTAAATGTTAATCGTAAGCAAAAAAAAAAAAAAAAAAAAAAAATATATATAAATATATATATATATATATATATATATATATATATATATATATATATATATATATATATATATATATATATATATATATAACAGTGTTCGCAACTAATCCAACACAGCGACTGCTACTTTAACATTATTGTTAATAATTGGAACTTGCTGTACTCGACTATTTCTAAACTTGCTTTTATTTTTGTTTTCTCTATACTTATGTTTTAGTAAACGGCAAAAAATTACTCGTTTTGAAGGTCTTGCCTTTTGGTCAATAATTGATTTACTACACTTTAGAACTGTACTTATTTACTTTAATATTTTTTACATCATAAAAGTATCTTTAACATATAAGACAGTTGCGTAACATTGCTTCAGGTGTTTATGGAAACTTTTGCTATAATAATATTTCAACCCTCCTATTAAGATTTATTTGAATAGCAAATATGAACATTGAAAAATAGGCCGAGGAGACCTTTATTTCAAGTAAGTTTGTCTAATCTGTTTGATATTTTTTATAAAAGCTTTTCTGTAAAAAAACTCTTAACAAATTCATTCAATTAAGCTGTTTTTACTACCGAGAAAATAAATAATTAAACCTGTTGTGTGTTCCAAAAATCGATACTTAATGCAAATGGAAACTGTCTACATTGTACAAAAGGTAATATTAGTCAATGATATAAAGATATCGGACTTCGCCGTTTTTAGTGAAGCCATTTTAATATTGCGTAATACGTTGGAGGCCATTTTTGTATCGGGCAAAAGTGGATCATAGTCAAATGAAAGGAAATTTGCAATTTTAAACTTTTGATTAAAGTTGGAATTAAAGATGATTAGTTAAGAGATGATAAATGTGATGAGCCTACAGCCAATATAAATTTGTGTTGGTCAAAGAGGATTGTATTTGCTTACAAACTTAAACAAATGGCTATTTTAATAGCCACAAATTAAAAAACATATATATTTAAAAGCATATTTGCATTTAGAACTTTAAACGAAAATTTTTTCGCATGACTCAACAGAAATAACATCCCTAGATGGTAAAAACAAACCAACACAATTTTTCACATTATTTAACGAAGAATAAGATTTCACATAGGAATGTTTGTATAATAAAGTATCAGTTAATGATTGGGCACAAACATTACAAGAAATCGTATTTATCAACTTTCTGACTACAAAACCAGAGACATATCCCAGTATTGCTTCTTTGTAGCTATTCATTTAAAGTTCATCACATTTGAAGTTTATTACGAAGAAACTACTTATATGTCAATATCGTCCTAATCAAAATAATTAACAGAACACGACCTTTTGCTCCAATTAAGAGAAAATATAGAAGCATTAGAATAGGGTTCAAGGATTAAGCAGTTCGCATGATTTGATCCAACAGTGGAATTTCTCACTAGAATTCGTTTTAAAGATGACTTTAACTGTACTACATCAGGATTGTTATTGTAACCATTTTTGTCACGAATGCAAGCAAATAACAGTTCAAGATGATCTTGGGAATACTTGTAAGTTAAAACATACTTAAATAGTTTCTCTGAAAGTGTCAACAGATCAGTGGATAACTTTTCAGTGTTTTTAGCAGTTATAATTAAACCTAAAATAAATATCTTTCTTCCATGTGAAAATACAGAAATGCAATTTTATCAGTCAACTTGCTTAGATAAGTAATAGTATCATTTAAAAATCTTTCTAATAAAGTTGATCATGAAGATTTAAAGGTTTTTAAAAGTTTTTACTATTTGTATTTCTTGAATTGAGCATGTCAAATAATTTATCAATAACTCGAATAAAACGGATTGTACCATTTGCTTCCAAAAATGATGGATGTTGAAATACCAAGAAAATTCAATTGCATCAGCAACAGAGCTGCTAAGAGTTTGGCCAGCTATTTTCACACTCATTGTGTGTCGATGAAATTCTATATGCTTTCTTTAAAGTTTGTTTAAAAACTTCAAACCTTCAGCTCTTGTAAGAGTTTGAAGGTTTGAAATATATTAAAAGGAGTTATATTAAAGTTTTGTTTGTACACAAACATAAGTTTAATTTAACTCTATTTAATATATTGCCCATCACCATCAATAAAAACAACCAAATCTTTAAGAGAATTTCTTGTTAATTTAAGCGTATGACATGGATTAAAGAAAATATGTATCAGTTGGTTGTTATATGAAAAAGTACTAACTATATTGTCAATGTCTTTGCCAAACTGACATTTAAAGGAAATGACAGAATTTAAATTTGTAACTGTACCATCAAATGTAATACTTTTGATATAAAGTTTGTATGTCAAAACCAAATTCAAAATATTTTCGATAAAGCATGTTAAATCACTAGGTTTAACTTTATTCGATAAAATATAACCAATGGGTGTTTTCCAATGTCCTCGCAAACCAACTAACATGAAAACTAATGCCTCAGTAGCTGGAGTATCAGGTTCGCATACAATAATATTCTTGCCGAAATCACGAAAACCAATATAGTGACCAGAACTTTTGTCATAAGTTATACTGTTTTTGATTGCCATAGCATCAATAATAAGGGCACAATATTTAAAGTTTATCTGTTTATCACCAAGATAGGCAAAAATATCATGGAATAAACCAGGGTCATAATTTTTAGATGATTTCAATCTGATATTGAACTGGTAGTAGGAAGACACAACATTGGTTGAAGAAAGTTATATGCACGTGGAGAATAAAAATAAAGAGTTAAAGCAAATATATATTTTTTTCCATCATTGTATCTTTTTCATCATGTATTGACCTTTTGGTTTTACATTTTGATTTACAAATTGATTTTTAATGATTTCATAAGAGAGTCCAGAAAAATTTTCGCTTAAAACAGTTGCAGCATCTGTGGTCAAATAATTTTTAGATTGTAAATGGGAAACCATGTCTTTTAAAGAACTAATTTTTTTTCATTTCTTCTTAACTTTTGCTGTAAAGCTTTGACTTTTTTATTTAATTTTTCTTTTGTTGGTGATATAGATCTTACAGATAGTGTTAAAGATTGAAAGTTTGGTCAGTACTAGTTGTGCTTTCTGGCTGATAATTATGTGTTCAATTATTTTCTTTGTTGGTGTCATTTAAAGCAGAAATTACATCAATATATATTTACTTTTTTTAACAAAGAATCAAATGTTGGTAGTGTTTGTATTGTTGAGAGCTTCCTTTTTGGCTTTTGTGTATTTGCAGAAAATACAAAACCTGATGGCACAGCATTCAATTTTAAAATTGGTTTATAATGATGATCAACACTTGTAATATTTTTATCTGGGATACAGTAATTATAGTCTGATTCTAAAAAATGGTCGCTACATATAAAAGTATATTTAATTGGGATAAAATTTTCACGTTTCAAAGCAACAATCCATCTGTAAAAGATTCTTTTACACAATTCTGAACTTTTAATAGGAAGTTTATGAAAGGATTTTTTACCGCCTTTTACATATCTACTAGAATATCCATGCGCAACACATGAATTAACCAGTATATGTTGATATTACCAAAAGAAATAACTAATTTAAATCAATGTTTAAGCAAATTAACAAAAATTATGGGTTGTACCCAAAAGCTGGCCTGGCTTGGTCCCAAAATCTAAAACCCGCCCCGACCCAAACATAAAGCCGATTTTTCTTTTTTTTTCTAAATATTTTTGTTTTTGCAAAAGAAATACATTTGTTTCCTTTTTTATTGGTTAAAGATTTAAAAATTTTCGAATATAATATTTAAAAATCTGTAAGTTTTTTGGTTTTAGAATTTTTTTCACTAACTTCTTCCTTTTACATAATATGTAAAAGGAAGTAGTTTATAAAAAAAATTTAGACGAAAATTATCCAACGACAGCATCGCTAATTTACACAAAATTGCGTCTGATCTTCCGAATTTTGTTTGGCTAATATAGACGTTTCCTCACTTAATTGCTGTTGTAGGGCGGGAAGATTTACTTTCTCATATGAATGAACTTTTATTGACTCATGGAAAAACTTATACGCAGTTGTTGACATATGACATAATATTTAATTTTGGAGAGTTTTATATATCTGTTCTTCTAATGTGAGGAGTTTGTTTTACAGAATATCCTGTAATACCAGCGATTTTTGTTATTCACAAAAGAAAGTTACAAAGTACTCACAAAACTTTTGTTGATATATTTTAAAAGAAAAACTGCCGGCTTTAAAAGTAACCAATTGTGCACTGGTAATTGATGGTGAAACATCATTCGATATTTTTGAAGATGTGTTTCAAATTAACTTATTAAAAAATTAATAAGTTAATTTGCTGGAACCATTTGTTAAAAGCAACTAAGCAATGGTTAAAAAAAAATAATGCTGTTTCCACTGACGTTGCCGTGTACTTTGATCATATTCGAACACTTCTCCATTGTCCAACAAATGCGGCCTACTTAAAGATGTATAGTCTAAAGTGACGCTCTGGAGTCAACCATTCCGAATATATTATAACAATACAATCCATAAACATGTAGGTACTAAGATCGGTCGCACCAAAGTAGAACTAAAGAAATAGAATAACAACTAAATTTAAAATGTTTTTAATATATAATAATTGCAGTTAAACATAAAAACTCTACCATCACGAGATAATAAAGGTAAGTTATAAAAACGAAAAAAAAATAAAAAAAAACAATTTAGTAAAATGTTAATGTTTTTTTAAGTATGATCCCTTTTATTAAAGACAATAATGTTTTTTTGAACAGATAAGGACACATTGATAAAGATCATACACAGTGAAAAATTGACTTTTAAGTTCTTTCATTTGTAAGTACTTAATAGACCTATAGATACCTAATTAAGTGATAACTGGTGATTAATATAAAAAATACTACCTGCAATTTAAAGCATTCGCAAAATCTTAAATGACAATATATTATTTTGACACGGAAAATTATAAACACTGTTACAGCAGCTTATGAATCATATTACCATTTTGCATGTTTTGCTGACTCAAACTTTGATGGTGTTTTGTGTAAAAACAAAATGTACAACTTTTTCACAAATTTTTTTGTAAACATAACTTAATATTTAATTAAATTAATATTAAAAGAAAAATAAATTGGTATTTTTAAACAAATTTATTTAGAAACAAAATTTAAAATATAGATCAATAAAAGTACATACATATTTAACTAAAAACATATATATAACTAAAAATACATACATATTTAACTAAAAACATTTAAATACCTCTTCTATTTATAGATGTTGTTAAGTTTTTTCCACTGCCCATTCTGACTTCTCAAACTTCACTTTTAGTAAAGGTAATCCCTTCCCTTTAATAAATTGAGTGGAAATCTTATTGCCTATTCTAGATATAGAGGACTTTTTTTTAGAATTTGACGATTGTGCCCCTCCACTTTGAAACCCATGTCATTAGCCATGACAGAAAAATACAAATTTCAACTTCGCAACAACTTAGAAAATCAAAAACATTTTATTTAAACAACCTATTAGTAAATGTATAACTTCATTACAATCAAATAAGTACAAACTTTAAAACTGAAGATAAAGATAACACAGAATTTAAAATATATATGTGATAAGCTATCCCAATAAACACTCAATTAAATGTCAAAACAACGTTTCGACAGAACGTTCAGATTTGGTCGAATATCCGATATGGTCGATAGAGCCTAATATTATCTTTCTAAAAATGGTTTTATTATGATTATATCATGAAAAGAAAAAAAGTTATTTAGTTTTAAAGAACCAAAACAAAAGTCGTAAATGATACAAAATTGAAAAAAACGCGCTTTCGAGAAAGCGTTAAAAAAAAACACGTTTGCTTAAATTTTTGAAAAGCGTGATTTCAAAATCTGACTTAAAACTTAAAGTTAAACAAACTTCTGAACCTCGGGATAAATAAATTTTTAAATAGATTGTCTAATAAGGCCAAATTTAGTCTTTAAAAATTTTCTTGACATTTTGTGTCTTAAATGGACAGCTGAAGAAAAAAATTCTATTTGGGCAATTATTTTGGAGGGAAACTCTCACCACCACCCTTCTCCCCCATATTTAAGTTTTTTAAAGCATGTCAACATTTTGCCAATAATAACTGGAAATATAAATCAATTAGTTAAAGAAAAAAACTTTATTTATCAAACTAATAATTTTTTAAATTTGCATCTTATTTTTTACTGACAGTAAAAAAATAATATTTGATGTAAACGTAACAGGAACCGACCAGAGTTGATCCTTACAAACTGGAACTCTGGCTACTTGATAACCAGTTGATTGAAAAGAATTAGCATTGTTGACTAGGGTTATAATTGAAAGAGTGTATATATTCTTTATTTCTTATGTTTAAGGTTTTTATTAAGATTTGCATTGATTGATTTTTCGATTTTCTTTCCAATTTGTCTTTTTTCTGACCTGTTTCTTGCAGTCGCATATTTGCTGCAACTCTTAAAACTTTTCCCGTGATGATAAACACTTCCTGGTAAAATATCCCTGTGTTATAGCAAACATAAAATAGGACTTTGCTTAACTTAACTCTTTTATAACAGCTAACCCATTATTTTATTAACTTTACTTTTCACTTTACTGTCTAAAAAACCTATATTAGCATTAGGAGCCCTTTTGTTTTGAGCATCAACCTTACCTAAAATTCTTTCATTGCGCATATTATGCACTGGTGCTGAAGAAGCATTTTGCTAAACTTCAGAAGTAGCATTACTAAGATTACCTATTAAATGCTGTTGCAGCTGTCTCTCAAGCACAGAAAGAAATCCTTTTTGCTAATGATTTTGTAACATTTATAAAGAATTTATTAAGAATTCCATCTCTCAGGGTAGCAAGAACAACATCTGATGATAATATTTTAGTTCCAAAACAGTTAATCTCTGATGAAATAACTAGAAACGGGTCATCTCTTACAAGTCTAAGCCAGCTGACACAATGTTTCATTAGTGGGATCTGTAATAGTAAAATATTACTTTGGGGTCGACCATAAATTTCGTCACCCTGTATTTGCTGCAGCTCTTAAAATTTTTCCTGTGATGATAAACACTTCCTGGTAAAATATCCCTGTGCTATAGCAAACATAAAATAGGACTTTGTTTAATATATATATATATATATATATATATATATATATATATATATATATATATATATATATATATATATATATATATATATATATATATATATATATATATATATATATATATATATATATATATATATATATATATAATTTGATTAATCTAAAATAAATAATTTTTTTACTATTATTTATTCCGACCATTCCCATGTGTGATCGATTATCCTGGTTTTTATAAAATTGTGTCATCCAAGGTCCTGTGATTAGTTTTCCGTACGAACCTATAAATAAAAGAACTCCTCATTTTATTAAACATTATCAAGGAATGTGACATAAATCATGTAAACTAAAAATATAAATTCATACATCTGTAAAATCCTTAAATATGTATTTAAACTGTATGCTTAAAAAATCTAATACATTAAAAAAACTAATTACCTGATATTCCTAGTTGTATATAATATATATGTTTTGTAAATCAGCAAGAAGGGCAAGCCCAAGTCGCTTAGCTTTGCAATAATTTTTTAAAAACATAACAAGATTATCTTTCATCCAGTACGCAGTTCCTGGAAGGGGGAAAAGAATCTACTCACCTTCTGAAGTGAACGGACGTGTTTTTTTTTTTGTTTCTTTTTGGCATAGAATTTGTTTTTAATCAAAAAAGTTATTATTAATAATAGATTTAATAAAAGTTCAATATTTGAACTACTGAAAAAATACTGATACATTTTAGTGACTGTGTAATAAGATTCTATCGAAATAATTGAATCAAGATTTTATAAATCATATAAATTTATTATGCAAGTTACTCGAGATGACATTAAAAAAATTTTGAAGGAGATGTTTAGTGAATACAGAAAAGAATTTGAAGAAACCTTAAAAAATCAAGAAATAAACATTATAGCCATAGTAAATTCAAGCACAAAAATAGTGTATGACCGCTTAGATAAAGTTGAAAAAAATATAAACGACAATGCCGATCGAGTCTAAGTCAATAACAAAAGATGTTGAAGAAATAAAATTAGGCTTAAATTTTCATGAACTGATTCATGATAAAATAAAAACTGCAATCAGCTTTCAAGAAAAATTATATAGTTTAGATAGTTAAGATGTTTAGTTATTTCACTACCACCTGGTAGTGAAATAACTCGGAATTCCTTAATATAAAAAACAAGTTAAGGGAAATGGAAGATCGTTCTAGACGAAATAACTTAAGAATAGACGGTGGAAAAGAGAATGAAAGTTGGCAGTAGACCGAATCAAAAGTATAAATATAAAATATTTGAAGATTATTTAGATGTAAAAAATGTTAAAATAGAACGAGCTCACAGAACTGGCAAGAAAGATGCAAAAAAGCCAAGAACGGTCGTGCTAAAATTTTTGGATTTCAAATTTAAAAATAAGTTTTTACTGAATTCAATATCGAGGAGCTTTTATATGGAAAAATTTTATTAAAATATTCAATTAAGAACACTACTCACTAGAAAAATTTAAAACAGTTTCGAAAATGATCTTACTTTAATTAGATTTTAATACAATAGACTATAAATACTTTTTTTAAAAGGTAGTTTTAAAATTAAAAAAAACGTATCCATTAGCACCAAATATATATTGTTAAACATGTATCAATCATATTTAGTATACAAAACTATCTTTATTATTAAATCATAATATAAGTCATTTTATTTTTTGATAAAGCGTATGTATTTTTTAAAGCATTTTCCAACAAACTTTTCTTTATTTCATCTCTTGTATATAAAATTTTCGTGGCTGGATGTAAAAAACAGCATATTTTTGCAGAAGTTGACAACTTAAGTCTTTGATCAATTTTTTTGGAGCAATATACCTTTAGTTTTTTTATTTCATTCAAATCACAAGATTTAATTGAAAGAAGCTTTAGTATTTTGTGTTTAGCTAATGGCAAAACAGAAAGTGAATTTCCAGCACTGACGACATGGATTAATGATTCAAATGGTTTCAAAAATTTAACCAATTCTGAAATCAAAGCTTGTTCAACATTATCTAAACAAAGGTCTTGTCTACCACATTTCTTAAGTATAACTTTTACAGGATCTAATAACTGGTTAATTGATTCTATCATAAAGAGAGCACTGTTCCACTGCCGATTTGTTGTTTTAGACTTCTATGCTGCTTTTTTATAAAGTTATCATCAAATTTTTCTTTACAAGCAATATCTAAATTGTTTGCTTTAATTATGTTTGCTTCATCATAAATTTAAATGGGAAATTGCTGCTCTAAATCATCAATGTCTTTCATTTCAGTAAGAATTCGATGATTATTGTATAATTTTATGTCTGCTTCACGATGTGATTCCTCTAAATGTAAAGTTGACTTGAAGTTCAGACAGGTTACAATTCGTCTGCATTTTTCTAACAAACATTTTATTTCAGTACAATTGTTTATGCCATTACATGTCAATATTAAATGCAAGATATGAGCCAGTCAATGTTGTGGATCCTTTGCGCCTAAAAGTCTAGAGGTTTTCATGATGTTCGCTGCATCAACGTGCACAGTATGTAGCCTCATATCTCTACAACGCCTCGGAAAAAATTCTTGAACAATGTTTTTGATAAAATTGTGACAATTTTCACCTTTCTAAGGGCAAACAAGCCAGAGAAAAAAAATTTTAATGCCAATTTTCATTAATAATGACACACTTCAAGCCTATATAATTAACTTTTTTGTACTTATCAGTCCATTCATCAAATAAAATTGTTACTGCATCAATATCTTTTAAACTTTCCAATACCGATTGCCTTAAAGATTTATACATATCAGGTAATGCCACTTGACTCACAGCAGAACCAGTGGGAAGTTTTAACTTAATGTTTTTTCAAAAAACTTTTTAAATCCTTCATTATCAACAAAAAATGGTACCAGATCTGTAGAAAACCAAAGAACAAGATCACGACTCAAATCATATTTTGATGAACTAGCTATAGAGCTACTGCACCATCTACGTAAAAGTTGATCATTTTTTATTTCAACGGCCGGTTTGTCTATTAATATTTTGTGAACAAGAAATAGATGACTTTTCATATTACTGCTTGATGTAGAAATTCTAACCTTGTGAATTTTCGATAAATGTCCTGCACCTGAGCACTCAACCTTTTGTTTTTCTATAAAAAAATATTGGCTACAGTTATAATGTTTATCGTTGATAACTTAACAATTTTGTGTTAATATTTGACCATAATATTTCCATACTAATGATGAATCTGTGGTTGTTTTTTTTTAAATGAGCTTCACAGTTTAATGTTCAAGTATTTTAAAGAAATGTTACCTAAAATACGAGATTCTTTTCGATCCATTACCAAGTAATACAAACTCTGTTTGTGTTTAATTTGACTAATTAAAGTTGAAAAATGTTAGAGCGATAAAAATAATTTATAAGCCAAGAATAAAAACGCAGTATTAAAAATATGAAAGAAGTGGCGGACGCTGATGTAATTATATAAAGGAGGGGGTTGCTTTGTTATTATTTCAATCAAAAAGCTACTCACACAAAGAAATGAGCTCCAAATAACTTATTACTTTTAAATTATACAAGCGGACTTTAGGTTATTAAACTCTTCTCATTTTTTTCCTGCCAACAATGGCGATTTTAAATCGGCTGCGGCTGAACATATTGTTCGATTGGCGGCTTAGTAGTTGCTAATAACGAAAAGTGGCGGCTGTAAAAAGTAGGTGCAAGTAACGGCGGCTTTGACCTCTACTTATAACCCAATGAAAGCAATTCTTGAAAGGCACCTTAATTACTATGAGCTCATTATAGTTTATTTAGAAGTTTCATATCATTTTTAAACAAACTCCCCTATGTACTTCCGTTTTCAAACAACATCCTGTGTTTAATAAGTTTACATTAATCTTTCCGAAATACCTATGAGGGGCTATTAGCCCCCTATGAATCAACCCTTGATTACGATATTACTTTTAGTAATTGATTAAACTTAAATAACTGTTTTATAAACAATCATTTATATAAAGTTTTTCTTTTTCTCTTTGTCTGAATTTCATTCAAAGATATTTTGAATGAAATTGGTCAAAGATATTTTGTTATTTTAATTTATTTACTAATTTATTGAAAAATGAAAGGATGTTAGAAAGGTCTTTGTTTAAATGCCTAGAGTCAACATTTGCTTTGAATCACAAATGTTTTACATACAGAACTTAGAACATCATGCTTAGTTTACGAGAAAAGTTTATAAATTTTCGGAAAATTTTTGAAAACTTTTACTTGTTATTAACAGACAGCTTCTCCAAAAAAAAAAAAAAAAAAAAATTTTAATGTAAGCCGGTCTTAAAAATTAAAAAATAACTTCTGTTTATCAGACACGGACAAAAGCTTCCACCCTAACTTGTAATTAGCACCTTAGAGTAACTTCTGTAACTAAAATACTCTCTTATTCTCAAGTATCTTATTCGTTAACGACAGTTTATTTTTAAGTCTAAAGTTTATATATAAAAACTAAATAGAAAACAAAATTATTTATAAGATCTATTACATTTAAACCTACATTTTACAGACGCCAATTTCATAAAATATTTATGACGTTAGATTGCTGGGACTTCAAAAGCAATGTAATTCACAAAATATTTATATAAAAATAAATGTGAAAACCATTTTGTTAATAGGGAATGGTAAAACCATTCCACTACACTTGCAAAAACATCAGCAGTGCAGATTAGTTTATATTGTTTTAATTTAAAAGCATTTTCTGTGGACAATTGAAGGACCAGATTCATCATACTCTTGTTTTGAGATCCACATTTGCTGGAAGGTTGAGAGTGAGGCCAAAATTGATCCTCCAATCCAGACGGAATATTTTCTCTCTGGGGGAGCAATGATTTTAATTTTCATTGTTGGTGGAGCAAGAGCTGAAATTTCTTTTTGCATACGATCAGCAATACCAGGGAACATAGTGGTACCACCTGATAAAACAGTGTTTGCATACAAGTCTTTACGAATATCAACATCGCATTTCATAATTGAATTGTAAGTAGTTTCATGGATACCAGCAGATTCCATGCCAATGAATGATGGTTGGAAAAGTGTTTCAGGGCATCTGAATCTTTCATTACCAATAGTGATTACTTGACCATCAGGTAATTCATATGATTTCTCCAATGCAGAGCTTGAAGCAGCAGTAGTCATTTCTTGTTCAAAGTCTAAAGCAACATAGGAAAGTTTTTCTTTAATGTCACGAACAATTTCACGCTCTGCAGTAGTAGTAAATGAATAACCACGTTCAGTTAGGATTTTCATTAAATAGTCAGTTAAATCACGTCCTGCCAAATCTAAACGAATGATGGCATGTGGGAGTGCATAACCTTCATAAATTGGTACAGTGTGAGACACACCATCACCAGAGTCAAGTACAATACCAGTAGTACGACCAGAGGCATATAAGGATAAGACTGCCTGAATAGCAACATACATAGCGGGGGAGTTGAATGTCTCGAACATTATTTGTGTCATTTTTTCACGATTTGCTTTTGGGTTTAGAGGTGCTTCAGTTAAAAGAACGGGGTGCTC
>NC_088927.1:9477500-9547500 GCF_038396675.1 Hydra vulgaris
TTAGTATTAGTATTACAAATATTGTTATAAAATGTTGTAAAATCTCGTTTTTTCAAAAGTAACAGTATTATTGTAGTCTAGTGCGTATCTCGGATTTAAAGTACTAATCAACTAAACTGTTACGCTTTCATTTTTTAAACAATAACGACACAAGGCTTTTAATATTTATTTAAAATATAAAATGTTTTTTTTATCTTAATTGCGACCTATGCTATAATAAAATTTTTTTATATAAAGTTATTGTTATTCATATTATTTGAACTCTCAAAAAATGTATTCTATAAAGTTTTATTTAAAAAAACGTATTCTATAAAGTTTTATTTAAAAAAGAGTTTAATTATCGTTTAAATGTCTCTAATGCGTAATTATTCCAGTGCTTTTCAAAACTTATGCGTATACTTAAATATATAAATATGTATTTTTATATTATGATTAAAAATTAGTATCTAGTCTTTTTAAGGGCTGCAAATTTTAATAAACATTTCAAAATCAAAGTTGGTTTATTTGCTTTCTCTATCTCCTTTTTTTTCTTTAAAAAATGGTTTTAATTTCACAATGTGTGAATTTAAATTTTGTATAAATTTTTTTTATTATTTTGTTATAAATATATATATATATATATATATATATATATATATATATATAGCAAACTCCAAACATTTATATGTTTGTGCTTATGTCAAATAAGGATGCTTTGCAAAAAATTGCGATGATCGGAGCCTGGGAAAAAAAAGCCTCAAAATTACTCGCATTAAAAAAGTTATGGTAGATGGAAGATCGATCGAGACGTAATAATTTAAGAGTAGATGGAATTAATAAAAATGAAGGTGAAAGCGGAAGGAAAGCAAAATTAACGTAAAAAAAGTTTTTTTATGGATTACTATCTGTTAAAAATCTCAAAATTGAACTGGCCGACAAAACTGGAAAAAAAGAATCAAATAAGCCCAGAACAATAGTGATAAAGCTTTTGAATTTTAAAGATAAAGTCGCAATTTTGAGTAAGTCAAGCACTCTGAAAGGGAAAAACATCTATATAAACGAGGATTTCTGTTCTGAAACAACTCAAATCAGGAAATGTTTGAGGGAGAAAATACACACACACACACACACACACACACACACACACACACACACACACACACACACACACATACGTGCAAATATATGTCCGTTCATATATACATTCAAAACCAAATAAATTCTGTTTTATATTCCAACTACAAATGGCGTAAGTTATAATAAATATTGCATATACAAATTGCGTTATTATTATAATATAGAATAATATCAAACATGTTTTAAGTACCATACAATATAATTAACATGTTGATCTAGTTAGTTATACATCAGTTCACCAACCACGTGAATTTAATGCAGGTGGGGGCGTTAGTATTTTTATCCACTGTATTTTACGTAACGACCTCTGTGTTAATGAAACAGATTGGGAGTCATTATGCATTGAATTAGTAAATAAAACTGAAAAAAACATAATTATAAATAGTATTTATAGACCACCATTTGGTAACATGAAAAAGTTTAAAGCTCATTTTAAAACATTTCTAAACAAAATTAAAAACTCCAGGAAACATGTTTATTTGGTCGGGGATTTCAACATAATCAACTCTGTCGGGGTCGGGGTCGGTCGGGGACATCAACCTAATCAACTATGCTTTTAATAATAATGCTAAGAATTTTACAAATACTCTTTTAGAAAATAACTTTATTCCAACAATAAACAAATCAACAAAAGTAACAAAAATAATATGAAAAAATGTTTGTAGAAAAAGAAATAATCATAAAGACCAAATCACTTCAAAGTCCCTGGGCATGTCGATAGGCTTACTAAAGTCCCTGGGCATGTCGATAGGCTTACTAAAGTCCCTGGGCATATCGATAGGCTTACTAAAGTCCCTGGGCATGTCGATAGGCTTACTAAAGTCCCTGGGCATGTCGATAGGCTTACTAAAGTCCCTGGGCATGTCGATAGGCTTACTAAAGTCCCTGGGCATGTCGATAGGCCTACTAAAGTCCCTGGGCATGTCGATAGGCCTACTAAAGTCCCTGGGCATGTCGATTTACTAAAATCTTCAAAAAAGAAAGAAAAGTTATATATAGAGCATCTTAAAAAGAAATCTTATAAAAATGAAATAACATATAAAAATTACAAAAATATATTCGAAAAAACAAAAAGATACTCAAAAAAGCTTTATTATGCTCAGTTATAAATAAAAAACCGGAAACACTAAAAAAGTATGAAATGTAATTAAAGATTTAATTGGAAAAATATTTATAAAAAAATTACTCTGCCAAAAAATCTTTTAATTAATGTAAAATTAGTTTATGATAAATCTATTATAGCTGAAGAACTAAACAACTACTTTGTTAATATTGGTCCAAAATCGGCTGCTAAAATCCCACCTAACTCCTTTTGATTCGTATTTAAAAACTTATGATAAACTTATGTACAAAACTCGTTTATCGAGCTGAGAGCTGCATTTAGCAGTCTCAAAAGTTAAAAAAAAAGTGAAGTTTTTGATAAAAATAGTATTGATATTGTCAAATTATTTGAGATTATTGAACCTTTTTTATTTCATGTTTTTGATTTTTAATTTAAAACAGGTATTGTTCCTGACAAACTAGAAATTGCCCGTATAACACCATTTTTTAAATCTGGAGATGAGTCAAATATTTTAAACTATAGGCCTATATCTTTACTACCTTGCTTTTTAAAATTGCTAGAGAGAATAATGTATAGTAGACTACAGTATCGGCCATTAATAACAATCCATCATGTTATTTTGATCCATCATGTTATTTTAGTATGAACATAAGTTTAAAATTAAATAATTTATAAACTAAAAGCGATCATTTCCTAATTTTTTTTTTTATTGAAATAAATCAAACAATCACAATATAAATTTGTTATAAAGTAATAAAAATTAAAATAATTAAAAACTAAAATATTGAAATTACAACAAGTGTTCATTCGTATCAAAAAAAAAAATGTGGCAAAAATAAACTAACAAAAAGAAAATTAACAAACCTTAATAAATGAATACTTATAAAAAATAAAAAAAGTATTAATATTTTGTTGACAATCCTTTTGCTTTTAAGCTTTCATTGGTATGATTTGGCATGGCGTTTACTAAATTCTGAGTGATCTCTTTTGTAACAATGTTCAGTTCTTTTGTTACTAATTCTTTCAGCTGGTCCGGATCTTTTATTTTAACTTTACCAAAATTGTGGTTTAACCCAGACCACAAATTCTCTAGGTAATTTAAATCTAGACTATTAGCAAACCAAGACATGGTTTTGATGTTATTTCTTCAAACATTTGCGAGCAAATCATAGCAGCACGTAGCACATTATCTTGTGGGAAGATTCCCATCTTTTTTGGGAAAATGTCAATAGAAGGCATCAAAACATTATCCAATATGTCTAAATATCTTAGAGAATCAAGTTTTCCTTCAAATATTTTGAAACGACTGACACCTTTATAGCTCATACAGGCCCAGATACCTATACTACCATTACCATGTTTTGTTCTATTCGTAGAACAATTTAGGTCCATTTTGTAATGTACTTTTCCTCTCAACTTTACTTAGTTTTTTCTTAAATCAACTTCAACGTTCAACGTTGTGCCACATGCTCATAGACAAATTTTATGAGCTAAACACCAGTTTTTATTTGTTTTTTGATGTTTTATTAATAGACGTAGTTTTTCGCAAGCAGCTCGGCACATGTAATTGTGTTTTTGTTGTACTCTTCTAAGTGTTTGAGCACAAGCAACAACACCAAAAAGCTTTTTGTCCTTTTCGTCTGAGATAAACTTCTATTATATTTTACTATGCAAATAGTGAACGTTCATTTCTTTTATTTGAAATGCTGAGTCTTCCAGGACGTAAAAGATTTTGAATTGTATTGTATCTTTAATATAGGTTGATTATTCTGCTAAAAGTGGCATTTATCAATAATTTTTCCAGTCAATTTTATTTTTTTATTGTTGAAATATTGTAGTTAATTAGATACTAATTTTTCTATTTCATTTTACGCAAGTTTATTAAAAATTTATAACAATTTAAATAAAATTTCTCAAATAATTATAAATAGTTCGCAAATAAGTGAAAGTTTTAATCAAAGACAAATGAAATTTTGAAAGAGGTTTGAAATAACACAATGGATTGTTAATTTTGGTCATAATAATTATTTTTATGATATGAGAGATATATGTCAAAAAGAAGCAATATAATTAGCACATCAAATATTATTTTTATGAAATTCTATATTTATTTTAAAGAAAACAGAATGCTCATCAATATTCATTTTTTATATTTATAAAGAGTCAAACAAAAATTGATTTAATAAAAATCAAAGTCCAATAATAAAAAAAAACATGTTGTTAATGGCCAATACTGAGTGTTACTATCTAACTGAGAACGACATGTTGTATTGCAAATAATTTGGTTTTTCTTAAAAAAAATTCCACTGAACATGCAATAGTTGAATTTTCTAATCAAATATCTAACGCGTTTGATAATGACGTTTGATAATTAAAATAGTTAATGAACAGTTATGTAAAGTTAATGAATGGTTCGTAAGTAACAAACTTTCATTAAATGTGGATAAAACAAAGTATATACTTTTCCATAAAATGAATAAATCAGAAAACATTCCTCTAAAATTACCAAATCTTATAATTAATAGTACTTATATTATGTGGGCTAGTACTGGCTATACAAAACTTAAAAAAATCTTTAACAAACAAAAACATGAGTGCGGAATAGTGTTTGGGCCTTAAGAAATACTCCTTGCGAACGACTTTTACTTGCGCTCGGTGCTTTAAATGTGTATAAACTCAATTTACACCAAGTTTTATTGTTTATGTTTTTAAAAAAAATGGGAATGTCCCCAAAAAATTTTCAAACATAATTTAATAAAATTAATCATAAATATTCAACAAAATTTTCAGATAAAAGCTTTGTTCTTCTCAAGTATAATTTAAAGTTAACGTCCTATTTAATTATATACCGCGGACCTTATCTGCGGAAAAAATTCCCAGAGATTGTCAACAAAAACAAGACTACATTAGAGCACTTTAAAAATAAATCAAAACGATTATTACTGTTAAGGGAATTTATTCGACTTCAAATGTTTCTTTTAAAGTAAGCTTAATCAAATAAAAACAAATTTATTTATATCAATGAAATTTAAGTGATGTTTAATAATTTAAATGTTGAAAATTCATCTTGTGATAATGTTAATTATGAAATTTTATATTATTATTTTTTTATTCAAAACTTTTTGTTTAAATGATTCTTAAACATTTTTGCGGTTGTTACCATTTCAACACTTCTAAATTATTTGCAAATTTGAATTTCTTAATTTTCGCTTGTTCAAATTTGAATAAGAAGTTAAGGTACGCTTTTTAGGTGGAATGAAAATCATAGTTTATTAATATTATCTGCTCTGATTTTTTATTGGCAATTTTTCTTAATTATAAGCGCTTTCTTGGTCGGAATTCTATTATATTTTGTGAAAATTGATAGAAATTTTGTGTTTTGACAATTATATCAAATTAATATGTACTAGAACAGATTAGAGGTAGGATCTTTAGTAGATTAAGGCACTTTTTCAAAAAATTTCAACTGAAATTAAGTTAACGCTGTTAAGTGGAATTGATCTAAAGACTCAAAAATGGTGTTCTTTAGATTCACAATTAGGGGTAATAAAAAAGTTTTGAAATTATATAAAAAAGAGTAAAAATTTCTTTAAACGTTATAAAAACTTGATACAATAAAAATTCTAGCATCTAAAGCTCTTGTGTTAGGACATAATACGCTGACAAAATCATGCTAATTCCAAATAAAAGAATTCGAATAACTTTATATATCGCCTTAACTACACCGAGCATGTAGTTAATTAACTTTTTATCCTTAATGTTATTTATAAAATATTTACTCTATTTATACGAAGTGTAAATAAGTAAACGTTTAAATAATAATTTAAAACAATTGATGGTTAAAATAAATATTTAGTTTATAATTGCCTACTATCTGGTTCTTTTTAATCGTGGAACGGAATGTGGAAGTTACCACAAGTAACTTGCGTATAGCGTAAAAATAACGTAATAATAATCTCTTCTGATCATCCTACCTCTCCTTGATAGACTTCAATTTATCAAACAATTTTATTTATTAAACTCGGTACACTCTAAATATTGGTCGCATAAACACGTCCATCATTATCTTCAAATACTTGTGTAACTTTACCAAGCAGTCATTTTCCTCAAGGTGTAGCTGGAAAAATTACTACAACAATATCATCTATTTTTATATGGCGTTTTTCTTGATTTCTTTCATACCGTTTTAATATAGAGGGAAACCATTCTTGCATTTACATTTTCCAGAAATGACGGACTAATTCTTGCACTCGACGCTTTTTTAGAATAATGCACTATAGAGTTCTTTATCAGTAATGTTTGCTTTTTCAAGTACTGCAGTTTGCTGAAAGTTTTGCTTCCTTAACCATTATATCCAATACACCACCAAGATAAGGTTCTAACGTAGCATTGAATGCGTTTCTAACGGAGCATTGAAATGCCATTTGATTCCTGTATTGCCTGTAGAACTGGAAATTTTATATTCATCTAAGTTGTAAACAAATTCTTTTTTTTCACAAAGTCCGCTAAAAAAAATTGTTTGCATCTAAATTGTATTTAGAGTTGATAACAAACAAATAAACAAGCAACCTTGTAAATATAATATTTTATATTTATTATATTAGTAGTAGGTATTATTTACTATAAAAAAGATTCTATCTACAAAGAAGTATCTTTTTGTAAATAGAATCTTATTTTAGAAAATTTATAAATAGAGCCCTTCCCGCTGCCTTGCATTGTAAGAAATTAGAATTCATATCTTCGGTTTTCTGTGTTTAGCGAACTTGTTACTATATTCAGTGCCGGTAATACTTGCCGAACTTAATAAATTATGTTTTTAAATTAATCTCTTAATCATCTTCAGTTTCTTGTAACTTTTTATTTAGCTAATAGCATCTTTCTTTTCTATTTTTTTTTAGTATTAATTTTGTAAAGTGGGTTTGAGATATTTATTGTGAGTTGGGCAACTGGTTCATTAGATCCCCTCCCCCTTGGCTTCCTTAATTACATAGCGTAGTTTAGCATAATTCACACCAATTAAAATATCAATTTATGGTTTTGGTCCGATGTTTGAGAACTTTATGTTTCTTTCCTCCACCTTTTTGACATTTTTTCCCAATTAACCGCTTTTAATTTTCCTGTTACATTATTCGCTGTATAAGCTTGCATTTTAATAGTCGTTTGAACCTCCAATGACTCCAGCTAGATTCCCATTAGGATTGTTTCAAACAAAACAATTTTTCCGTTTATAATATTGACGGTTACGTTTTCTGTTTTATCATGTAGTGACAATTTAGCAGCTACACCAGAATTCAAATATAAATTTGTATTTGTATTTCCATAATCAAGCAAAACTTTGATCATAATTTTTTTACTTACGTAAAAAAGAAATACCGGGACTGTTCAAAGAGATTCAAAATGTGTTTTGAATGTAATCGGATATTCGAAGCATGATAGGATTCTTATTACCATATCTTTTTTCTTGGGATCTTTACAAATTCTTTTAGTTAGATTCCTCTTGTGAAGCATATGGTTGTGACTCTATGTATATCCATAAATTTTTTTCAAATTCTTGAGTTTCTACCTTTTTTCGACAAGTGAATAAAAGTTCAAACATCTAAAGCAGAGTTCATTTTTATGTCTCACATATCTCATCCATATTTTTATGTGAATAGGTTAGGCAACTCCATACTTTATGATCGTTTTTGCAAACAGTATATTTTTTTATCCAATTTGTTTTCTTTTTTAATAATTGTCACCAAAGTACGAATTTTAATCAGGAGTTTTATAACCAGTGTCGTTTTTTCAATCCATGAAAAGTTTCTGTTGCAGCGATTCGCCTTCTTCAACTAAAAAACTTTTTTAGAGATTAAAGTCATCATTGAAACCTTTTTTTACAGTTGATCATATAATGTTCCGTCATCAAGTTCTTCAGTTCTGTTTGTTTCTTTCAAGTTTGTTACTGCCACGTACAACAAGTTGACAAATTTCTTCTACATATCTTGATTGATTTTCGCTCAAAGTTTTGAAGTTGTTCAATTTATCCATGCACATAAGGACCTTTCTCCTTATTCCGCCATTTTCTTTATATTTTCCTTCAACTCAAAACTTCCTTTTGCAACTTTATAAGCAAATAATATATGTCCAAATATTCTTCAATTGCTTTGAAGAATATTTGGACATATATTATTTGCTTATAAAGTTACATAAATATTGATGGAAATAAGGACATAAATATTGATGAAATTACATCCGATACATCCGTTGAATGAAGCTTTTGCGGTAAATTGCGGTAACACTTTTTATTGCCAATAAATACGCGTAAGATACACGTCTTAGTTTTTAGTTTTATTTAGGTGCCCCAAGCAGTCCTTACGGTCTTATCACAGAGCGCCGCGGATGAGCATTTAAAGGAAGTTCAAGTCTCATTCAATCATATTCAACTTTTGCCGTCTTTCATCAAAGTTACTTGTTTTTATTTTTTATTTTAAGCATGTTGTGTGTAATCTTTGTTAAACCCATTTCGCTATTATCATTTTCTTCGTTACTCTCAGACTCATCGCTCTTTTTTCAAGTTAATACCACCCATCCATTCAAGTGTTTGATTGCTTCGGCGAACTCGTCATTTATATTTTCATTTTCTTCTTAGATTTTTCCTAAATTTTCTTTTTACTCTAGAAACTCGTATTTACAAATCAATCATTACCTCAATAACGTTGTTGTGCGTTTTTGTTAATTGGTTACTCAATTCATTTAGCTCGTTCTTACACGTAGGTTTATTGTCTCCAAAGTAAAGCGTAGACGTTGAAACCATTATCTTTCTGTTTAATACCGACGCTGCTTTTTGAATTGTTAATGATCTTGCATTTGCTGATTCGATTTTTAATTTCATCGTTTTATTATTCTTCCGTAGCGAAAAACTACTCTCTATAGCTAAGATTGCGTATTAATACTTTATTTGAAAATCTTTTTAATCGATTACATAAAGTTAATTGACTTTGAATGAAATGTGGAAGTAAGCACAAGTAATGTGTGTATAGTGTAAAAATAATGTAATAATATCTTCTGATCACCTATTAACTTAAATGCAACGTAGAACTTTTTTTTTTTTACTCAAACCTGCTACATTGTACAAGTTTATTCTATGTTGTACAGCGGTTCTGTGTTTTTTGCCTTACTTCATGTGCTGCTTCTAAATAGGATTAATTTTCCTAAATTTTCCTAAATTTTGAACTAATTTTTCTAAATTTTCCAAGCAACTACCTCAAGTGCCTCAACTACCTCAACTCTAGGCATTTGATTTTATTATTTAATTCATGAGATATCCAAGGCAAGGATTCGTTTAATGCATTGCGCATAACTTTATTGACTTTGAATTATATAAACAATGAAACAAAATTGTTTATGAAACATAGATAACATAAACAATAAATCTTTTTATCATTATAAGCAGTACCAGTACAAACTTAATTGATATACTTAGCTGCGTATGTGGTTTGTGTCCATTCTGAATGAAATTCATCATCAAGATTCATTTTTACCATCTTAAAATTGGTATCCAATTTAAAGATGGTAACTTGTCAGTAAGCACTGCTTTTTCATTGCTCTAATGTTTTCTTTCTTGTTTTTTGTTGCTTCGTCACTTTTTTACTCCATTGTTTAACGCACGTATAACCTACATTTTGTAAACCTTGTGCATTATAATATCTTGGTGAAGCATTCATTTTCCAAATCCTGGTAGCAGCTCCTCATGGTCTGATTTATACACCACTTGATATGTTGCATAAATAGGTCGAAAATTTGATTGCTAGTTTTTCAGTGTTTTAAGATTTTGGTTTTTAAGTTTAAAATAAGTTTATATAGTAAAATTCTTTTTGAACAATGTTTATTACTTTTTTTCTAAAAATTTTTTTTTGATTTTTTTATAAAATTTTTTTTGTAAAATTTGTAAAACTGAATTTCTCATTTCAGTTTAAATAATTTTTTTCTTCTCAGTATCACATAATATTTAAAACAAATATCAAAACTAGACTAGACAAAACTATTCTATTTTTGATCGAATGTATTAATAACAAATGTTTTACTACAGTTTCAGTGGCGGATTAAGACTTTTCGGGGCCCGGGGCTTTTTCAAAGGAGGAGGCTCCTTTCTGTGTCATTAATCAAAGATTTTATTATCAGGGTTTATTTAAAAAAAAATCTTTTTTTCTGAATCATGGCCTCCTTAATCCAGCACTACAGTCTCAGAATAAAATAAATAATATTATGATAACACGGTATAACGTATGAAAAATGACTTATTTTAATGAGCAATCACAAACAATAGGTTTACAAAATCATTTAAAAAAATACATTTTAAAGTCAACTTTTTCTACTTTTAACAAAAGTAAAAAAAAAAAAAAAAATGCATTTGATCAATTTTTGTCATTTTACACTGTTTAACGTTGTAACTAAATGACGATTTTGGTTAAATGCGTTACATTTGTGACGTCAATTGTAGTTATATATATAACGGCAGTTGTAATCTGGGAAAAATGTAAACAATGTTAAGAATTAGACTTAGTATACGGAAATTACTTGTGCTTACTTCCACATTTCATTCAAAGTCAATTAACTTCATGTAATCTTTTAAAAAAGATTTTCAAATAAAGTATAAATACGCAATCTGTATTATTCTTTAATCGCTGGATCAAAATTTAATCGCCATCGGATCAAAATTTAGTTTTTTGCTACGGAAGAATAATAAAAAGAAGAAATTAAACATCAAAACAGCAAATGATCAATTTAACAATTCAAAAAGTAGCGTCGATATTAAACGGAAAGATTTCAAAGTCTACGCTTTACTTTGGAGACAATGAACCTACGTGTAAAAACGAGCAACGCGAATTTAGTAACCATTATCAAAAACGCAAAAAAATTGTTAACTAACGTTAGGCCGTTACTTTATATCTTCTATAAAGGTTATCTTAAATTCGTGACGTGAGAATTATTAGGTTCTTTCCCCTTTTGTAATGTTGGAGAATTTAGCAAAACTTATTACATTCTTAAAAATTATTAAAATTAAAAAACAAAATTTGTTAAATTAAAAAATTAAATATGCTAAATTAATCGCTAAGAACAGACATTACTTATTAAGTAATACCGATGGGTATAAAATAAAATGTTTGCTGATTTTATATAAAGGTTATATAAATAATACATTTAAAAATTATTATTTATATAACTTTTAAAATTATTTACTTTTGTTAATTCCAGCTTTATTCAATTTTTTTTTCCTAGCGTTTTGAAACTTTAAATGTATCTTAAATTTTCTTAGATATAATTTTGAAGTGTGTATAAGTTGTCTTAATTTACAGATGAATCTTCTTGAACAACGTAAAATCATAAAACGGTTTTACGGCATATAATCAATTGTTATTTATCTTAAGAATGATTTAAACGACATAAATGTTTACAGACGGTTATTTAAATCACGAGTGCAAACATTTGTTATATAAAAAACTTTCTTAACTTTAATGCCAGAAGGTTTTTAGAAAGTTTTATAGGGCTTTCCCACTCTGTATTCCGAAACTGTTTCAAACCACGTGGTTTAATTAAAAACTAAAACAAACATTTAAATCTAATTTTCTAAGAAAAAAATTGGGGTTTTTGGTCTGTACAGATCTGTTTATTAAGATTTAAACATTTTCGGAATGCAAAAAAAAAAAAATACAGTTTTTAAAAACTTTTTAAAAGTGGTTTTGTACAACTCCGGAGTTCTTCATAATAGTTTTCTTAAAAAAGTATAATATAGTATGTAAGGAAAGATTATTTCGATACGTTTTTAATAATGAACAAAAAACATTTGCTCGTTTTGTTAATGAAATTATAGCAAGATAAACAAAGTTTTAGCAACCTAAAATTTAGGTTTTAGCTTCTTTTTACATTAACATCATTTTCTCATTAATTCCACTGAAAATATTTTGTCTAGTTGTATTATAACCAGGGCTGTTAAAATACAACTATTGTAGATAAACATCATATAAATACATTGTATATAAAGATCAACACTGCAACTCTGTGGTGTTTATTGGTATTTAGAGTGGTATCGTGCTGCAGCCTTTTTATTTTAAAAATGTACGAGTCTACCTTTAATATGATAATGTTTGTTAATGATTTTTGGTCTACTCCGTGACACTAGAACAGCCGTTAGAGTAGCCGTGACACTAGAACATGCTTAGAGCAGCCGTGGCGCAGTGGTCAGAGTTCTGGCTCAGAACACAGAGGTCCGAGGTTTGATGCCGGCTCTAGCCCAATTAGCAACATTGGTAAAAAAAAAAAGAAAAAAAAGAACGACACAGAGTTGACAGTAACAAGTCTGCTTTGTTACTGTCAACTCCGTAACCTACTCTCAATAAAAACATCACAACGGAGTTGACTCGACCCTTCCTCCACATGGGCACATTTTAGACTTGCGCAAATGGAACTCAAATAAGAAAATCCACAAGTTACAGATCTTCATTTTTTTCTATTATAGACCTTATACAGAAATAAACAGAACCTTTTCTTATTCTCATCAATGTCGTATGATGTAGGGTTTTATTCAAACAGAATAAATAAAACTAAAGTAAAATGGCTAAAAATAGTAAAAAAAAAGTAAAACTATTATTGCTGGATTGGTTTAAAGTACAGAGAGCATATTTTTTAATTTTATTAAAAAATGAAACAATTTTGGTGAAAAAATTAAAGCGTTCTTTTAAGTCTGGTGCATCAATGTTCAAAAGAAGGAGGCGTTTTATGCATCACAAAAAATGTTTTATTATCACATTAGGATGCATTAACTTTAGATGGCCAGAATAAAAAAGATGCACAATTATTTTCCCAGTCGCTATGGCGTCAAATTAGTTTGATGGCTTTAGATAAAGTGGTTTTAGCTAATTTCCTGGAAGAGGCAAGAAGATACTATTTCAAGCAATTCAATTGAGAGTCAGAATATCAACTTTGATTGGAAAGATATAGGCTTATGGCCATCTTCAATAAGCGGTATAGAACGTGTTTACTTGGTCAAAAAAAAAGCTTGAAGTTCTGAAATTAAATTTGCTGAACTACAGAGGTCAATGATATGATAAAGGAGCAAAAAAAATAAGACTGCAATTGTGGTGTACAAAAAAGTATTCTTGAATTCAATTTGAAACCATTTGATGACAAATAAAACGTTGATGCCACAGTTTCAATCTAGTTCTTCGAGACATGGTTAAATTTTCAGCCGTTGTAATGACATTTTTTAGAGTTCTGTATCAAATTTATCTTGACCGGACAAAACAAATTTAAAAAATTCCATTTTTAGTTACTTTAGCCAGCTGGCGCAACTTATCGGCTCAAATAAATACCGTAATCAAACTGATGCAATCAAAAAACATGCAGTTTGACATTACACTGGAATTTATAAAATATGTAACCAGATTTATCAAAAAAGAAAAAGAAAATGGATTTGTATCTGTTCAAATGCCAGAGTATAAACTCACGTATAAAAAATGGAATCAGATAAAACTACATTTCTTGCTTAAGAAGTAAAAAAGCATACAAACAATTTAATTCCATAAGTTTAATTATATAACCGATCTGGTTCTGATATAGATCCAAATGATCTATGCAATAAATCGCAAATATTTTCTATTGTTGTTCCAGATAATGTCTCGCATTCTCTTAATGCTTTACGTTTTATTTAAGATCATGGTTTGAATATTGCTATTCCAAATGTCGCTATAATCCAAGTTGGAAAAAAATCAAAATCTGTTCGAGAATGATTACGAAGCAAAAACGCCTGAACAGCCTGACAATAATAATTATCGAGCGAGAAATCGTTCAGTCTCTGCATTATTCACAATTCATTCTAGACTTTGCCATAAGAGCACGACAAGTTGATTTTTTTTAACACTTATGAAATCTGCATAAATGTGAACTTTGCGGGTGCAAAAAATTTGAACTCCGCAAAATATTGGACGAGCAACGTTCACAATATGAATGGAGAATCACAATAAAACACAAATATTTGGTTCAATTCAGAGTCGCTGAGATAGGTGGGGGGCGAAAGGATCAGTTTGTCTTGGGCGGCAGAAATCCAAGGGGCGTCAAAAGAAAAGAAAGTACCTAAAAAAAAAGGTCCTTCTTCTATACTATAGGGAAATTTGGATAACTAAGGGCGCCAATCAGGGTTGCTGTCCCAGGCGGATCACGGCTCTCGACAACCCTGATTGAATTGAACTTCAATTTCTACAATTTTTTCCTACGGTGAGTGAGGGGACAAACTTTCATTCAGCAAACTCACTTGGCTTTTTGTCCAATGATGGATTTTTTTGCACTAGGATAGTAGTTTATTCTTTATTTTTCTGATTTGGGCCGCCAAACTCACTTGTCTAGGGTCTCCAATCACCCAAGGCCACACTTGAAATTTTATTTGCAGTACGCAGACAAATAATTTAATGTTTTCTATCGAGTACTAAGTTGCTTCTGTATAAGCCATACAGTCTGCACATGCTAAAGTTTCATCAATATATTCTTTTAAAAAGTATTTGGTAATTTTGTTACTCCAATAATAATTTGAAGTATCGAAATTTCCTGAAAGAAAATCTTGTAATTGTACCAACCAAAAATATTTTATTTAAAAAAATTTAATTTTTTGTAAGAATTTAATAATTTACGCAGATGGATACATTGATATAATGATAACGGAGTAAACAAAAGATACCAATATATTTTAAATTTGTTCTTTATTTATAATATTTTGTTTGTTCTTTATTATTGTATATATATATATATATATATATATATATATATATATATATATATATATATATATATATATATATATATATATATATATATATATATATATATATATATATATATATATATATATATATATATATATATATATATATATATATATATATATATACAGTATTTGACAAAACATTCGCAACCAACATCAAACAATGCTAAAAAGTGTTCCTAATTTTACATGTCTTAAAAACGAAACGAACTATACTACCATAGCAAACAGTTCAGGAATCTAGAGTCAAAGCATGCTATGACATGAGCAATCAGCTGACAGGTGACAGCACACAAGCAGAATTTCGTTGACAAGTGCTATTTTGCAGCGGACAAAACAAGTGCAACTTTTTGGTTTGTTTCATTTTCTTAAGTCTGGTCCGTGTCACGTCACGGAAGTTTTTTAATAATTAAAGAAAGTATCCAGAAGTTTCCAGAAGCTTTCAGAAGTTTCCAGAAGCTTCCAGAAGTTTCCAGAAGAAGCATCTGGAAGCATCCAGTAGCATCCAGAAGTATCCAGAAACATTCAGAAGCATCCAAACGCATCCAGAAGCTTCCAGAAGCATCAAAAAGAATAATCTAGAATCTTCCAGAACAGGTTTACACAGGTTCATTTTACTATATAAGAGACATGTAAATCGAGACATGTAATTTAGTCAGTATATGGAAGTCAATCAGTCAGTATTATCAAGACAGTTTATCGAAGTGAGTTTTATCAAAGTGTTTTATCGAAGAACATCAATACAAGAAGTGAAATACAACGTGTGTTTCATAACATCAATACAGTCCACATCCAACCAAGACGTTGTGTTCCACAGAGCATTACTGTATCATCACAAGGTAAATGTAACACGGTAAGCCTTGAGAAGCGTGATCATTTATTTTTATTACATTTCTGACTTCAAGTGCAAAAATGGCTCCCGACAGTCTTGGATTGGAACAAAGAATAAAAATTATTGGCGATTACGTAAGTGGAATGTCACAAAAAAGTATTTGTGATAAATATTGCGTGAAAAAATGGACCGTATCAAGACTATGTTCCAAATATCGTTCTACGGGGAAGTTGGCAGCAGATAACAAAGGTGGAAGACCGCGTTCCACCACTTCTAGAGAGGATTCTTTGACCGTCAGATCCGTCAAGAAGGATCCCTGGATATCATCAGTCGAGATACAAAAGCAATTAGAGCTGCCTGTATCGGACCGAACAATCAGACGACGTGCTGTTGAAGCCGGATTGTTTTCTCGACGCCATGCAAAGAAACCGCTGATTTCACTAAAAATCCAGAAGAAAAGACTCCTGTTTGCTCAATCTCATATTGAAAGGAATGTGCAGAAATGGCAAACTGTCCTGTTCAGTGATGAATCGAAGTTCAACATCATTGGGAGCGATGGCATTTGCCGTGTACGTCGATCGGCCGGAAAACGCCTCAATTTACGTTACTGCCATAAGACCGTGAAGCATGGTGGAGGCAATGTAATGGTCTGGGGGTATTTTTCTGCTAACGGTCTAGGTCCAATACATCGAAACGATGGAATAATAGACCGTTTCATGTATAAAAATATCCTGAAAGATGTTATGTTACCTCATACTGTATGGAATATGCCAATAAAATGGATTTTTCAGCAAGACAACGATCCAAAACACACTGCAAAAGTAGTCAAGAAGTGGTTTCAAGACAACCACCTATCGGTGATGGATTGGCTGCCTCAATCTCCGGATCTTAACCCTATCGAGAACCTGTGGAAGATCGTCGACCGCAGAATTAATCGTGAAGGTGTTCGTAATAAGGATCAACTGTTTGAACAAATCCGAAAGGCCTGGGCTGCGATTCCACAAAGTTTCATTGATCACCTGATCGAATCTATGCCTCGAAGATGCAAGGCTGTGATCGACAACAAAGAATTCGCCACGAAATATTGATAGCGAAATACAGCTTGGTCAACATTTTGTCGAGTTGCACTTGTTTTGTACAGAAGGAAATCAACTTTTTTTTAATACTTTTGATTAATTTATTAATTTTCGTGTACAGATAATGAACTTTGTGATGAATAAAACTTAAAGAACTTTGTTTCTAAACAGTTACATAGTTATTTCTCTAAATTGAAAAAATGCAGCACTTTTATATAAAGAAACTAAAATAGCATTATTTGGTTGCACTCGTTTTGTCCGATACTATATATATATATATATATATATATATATATATATATATATATATATATATATATATATATATATATATAATATATATATATATATATATATATATATATATATATATATATATATATATATATATATATATATATATATATATATATATATATATATATATATATATATGTATATATATATATATATATGTTCAATATATATATATATGTATATGTATATATGTATATATGTATATATATATGTATATATGTATATATATATATATATATATATATAGATATATAAATATATATAAATATATATATATATATATGTATATATTATTTTTAAAAATAACACGATGTTTTTTATTCTTGACATGTTTCGTAAAATTTTATTTACATTTTCAAAAGATTATTTTACAATAATAAAAAATTAAATTGGTGTAATTTAAATATGTGATTGATATCGTCAATCAAATAACAAACGCATTTAGTACTAACTACTTTACATTAGGAGTTTTCATTGATCTGTCAAAGGCTTTTGATACTGTAAACCATAACATACTAATAAAAAAACTTGAATATTATGGAGTAAAAAATAATAACTTACTTTGGTTCAAAAGCTATTTGACCAATAGAATGCAATTCATCTAATATGCGCAAAAACAAACAATTCTATATGCTGTAACTTGTGGTGTCCCCCAGGGCTCTATTTTAGGACCCTTATTATTCTTAGTATATATAAATGATTTAAATCTAGCAACACACTTCTTAAACTGTATTCTTTTTGCAGATGACTCCAATCTTTTTTATTCTCACAGAGATATTAAAACACTTTTTGAAACAGCTAACGAAGAGTTGGGTAAGGTTAATGAACGGTTTATAAGTAATAAACTGTCTCTAAATGTGGAGAAAACCAAATTTATTTTATTTCATAAAGTAAATAAATTAGAAAATATTCCCATTAAACTCCCAAATCTAATAGTCAATAACGCTAACATTAAAAGAGAAACTTCAGTTAACTTTTTGGGCTTAATATTAGATGAACATTTACGTTGGAGTGATCATATAAAAAGCATTAAGAAAAAGTTATCAAAAAATATTGCCATGATATATAGGGCTAAACCATTTCTAAATATTAAATCTTTAAAAAGTTTATATTTTTCTTTCATTCATTGTCATTTGATTTATTGTAATATTGCATGGGCAAGTACAAATACAAGTAATAAACAAAAACATGCCTGCAGAATATTATTTGGAGCTGATAAAATTGTACCATGCGAGCCTCTTCTGCGTATAATGGGCGCATTAAATGTTTATAAAATAAACTTACATCAAGTTTTAATGTTTATGTATAAAACAAAAATGGGACTATCTCCTAAAATATTTCAGTCCTATTTTGAAAAAGTAGAGCATAAATATCCGACAAAATTTTCAAATAATAACTACATTGTCCCTAAATATAATTCAAAACAAATTACATATTCAATTCAATATCGTGGACCCTGTTTGTGGAAAAAGTTTCCTAATATTGCAAATACGGAAAAAGTTAGTATACATCAGTTTAAAAAAGAATCGAAACAGGTGTTATTACTTATGGATTTTAATATATCCGATTTTAAATGCCCCTTTTAAACTAAAACCCAATTTTATAAAATATGTATCAGAATTTATCAATTTATCAATTTTTGTTTGTTTATTTTTTCATTGCTCTTTATTTAATTAATTTTTTGTTTTTCTTTTTTACTTTTCTTTCAGTTTTTCTTGTTTACTGATTATTACTCTTAACATGAATATTGTTCTTGAAGTATTTCTTAAACTAATTGTTATTTATTTTTACATTTATAATTTTTAATAAATAGTTTGTAAAGTATAAATCTATTATCCGGCTATTGTAAATACGTACGATTGGGGCTCGGTGATAAGACAAAATAATGTCTTCTACTTGCCCCGCCAGTTTTTTATTTATTTATAAACCTTGTAAATTGTAAAAGTTATTAAACGGCGCAATAAATAAATAAAAAAAAAAAAAAATTATTTACGTTATTAATTACGTTAATGTAATTACGTTAGCCTAAACAAAAAACTCTCTCAAGTCGATTGGGTTAGTCTATTTAAAGACTGATATGCCGGTAAATGCTATCAAATCTTCTGCGATAACTATGTCAAATGCTGTGACGAATTTATCCCGCGTGCCACCTCCAAGCCGATCAAACGCAGGCAGCCTTGGCTAACCAGCGAACTTCTCATATTAATCAAACGTAAGAAAAAACTTTGGTACCTCAACCACAACAGCAATTGACGAATCGTCCCTCTTGTCAAAGAGTATAACCTAACTCAAAACCTTGTCAAAAATGCATTGCAATTAGAGTTTTTGAACACAACTTAGCAAACAACAAACGGAACCCTAAACGTCCATACGCCTATGTAAACAATAAACGCACCGTCAGTAACCAAATAGTTTCTATGTGTTTAGCCTCTGGGGAAATAAGCAGCGACCGGGCATATATAGTCAATATACTTAACAGCCAGTTCTAGTCAGTATTAACAATTGAACCATCAGATCAACCACTGACTCCTTTCACCAAACGTGCAACCGCTTTAATTTTCTCCGTCATCTTCAGCGCATAATCTTCCGTGCATTTTCGCACGAGCTAGCGCGGCTAGCTGTTGATGGGTTTACGGAACACGCCCGTTCCGTGTAATTTAACTAACTAAAAACTATAACTAACTTTTTTGGTAAATAATTTTTATTAAAAACCCCGTTTACTAAATTCATTTACACTTCAGAAATTATTTGAGTTAGTTAACTCTGCTAAAACCTTACAATCTCAGGGTATTATTTATTTATATATTTATTAATTGTTTCACTCATTTTATAATGTTATCATTTATTTTATGGATATATAATTTTACAATTTGGCAAGTAAAAAACGTCATCATGCTCTGTTGCAAAACTAGTGATAAGACAACTATTGTCTTCTTTTTGCCCCGGTCATGTAAATCTTTAATTCATATACTTTGTAATTGTAAATATTCTTTAACGGCGAAATATTATAAAAAATAAAATATAATAAATAATATATAGTAAGAACATACAACTTCTAATATTATACACTAGTGTGAAATAAAAAAATTTTGAGAAATAATTATTTTTATTACATGTGAATCACTAGGTGGATCTGGCATTAAAAATGTAAAGAAAGATGAAAAAAGGAAGGTAAGTTACACAGAGCAAACTATTTAATATTTAATATAGAAATTAAAAAAAAAAAAAGATTAAAAAAGGTAAAAGAAGTCAAACGCTGATCATTAATTTCATAAAAATATCATAAAGAATAAAAAAAACTTACTAGGATGTCATAAAAAAAAAATCAATTAAAAACTGTAAATAAATTATTAACTGTGTAAATTTAAGGAACATAAACTGAAAACTTCAGTCAAAAAGCTTTTATTTTTTGCAAAAAAAGAATAAAATTAAAAAGTTGAAAAGAAAACAATGAGCAAAGCAAAAGTCCGATAAATAAAAATTTTGAGCAAAAAAATAAAACTGACCACAAAAAAGTTTTTTTTTTTTCTTTTCTTAAATATTCAATAAATTTATAAATAAGATAGTTAAGATAAAAATTGTTATACAATAAAAAATATAACAAAATATACATCAACAAATATAAACTTGCACAAGACCCTTAGGTCTTATCATCGAAAACCGCTCGTGAATATTAAGTACATTAAATTAATATGAAATATAAAAATAAATAAACAGAACAATGTCGTAGTAATAATTAGCGAGAACATAAATTTTGTAAGAATACATAAATAAAATTTGTATAAAGAAATTTTTGATACTTAAGATCAAATAAACAATTATAAAAAAATAGATAATAAGTAAGGTAATATTAGGAAATTATTTACACAAAATATAAATATTTTCCTTGGCTAATGACCGGTACCACTACGCCGGTGATACCGTTCATATTCCAATAGTTGGCCATGTTCGTTTTACGATCGGCCGACTGTACCGACCGTACCAACCTTGTTCCAGACTTAAACCATGTTTTTAATTGAAAAAAAAAACTGACTTTGCGCGTGCTTTATTTTTATAAAGATTTTTATAAAAATCTTTAACTTTTAAACAAATGTATTACTTTTTATTGATTTCTATTTATTATAACTTTATTGGAATTCATTAATGAATGATAAGAAATTTTTTTATAGCAAAACAAATTGTTGTGGTACATATATTTTATTTTAAAAGTTAGTAAATGTTTTTTTGAGGATCCTGTTTTAAACAGGGTTTTTCTCACTTTAAAAGTTTACGAAAAGAAAACTTTCATTCTAATCAGAGGCGACTTTACGGAGGATGGGGTGTTTCACCTCCCCAAAGAAGGTGATTTTTAGTTTATAGTTGGTTTTTTTACGAATTTATTTGGCTTGTCGGGTATTTGACACAATTCAGTCGGTTAAATTTTAATTTTAAGGACCTTTTTTTTTTAACGAACCGAGTTGGTTCCTTTAAAGATTTTAACCCCTTCCCCCTCATTTTATTTGTAGAATCGCCTCTGATTCTAGTACAAAAAGAAAATTAAGACTATATTGCTTCCTAGTAAGAGTTTAAAAACGTTTGTTTTATTTTATTTTGTTTACCAAATATTATTTTTTGAATCTAATATTTATTCATCTATCTACCTGTATATATTTTATATACAGAATAATATATATATATATATATATATATATATATATATATATATATATATATATATATATATATATATATATATATATATATATATGTAATACATATATATACATATATATATATATATATATATATATATATATATATATATATATATATATATATATATATATATATACATATATATATATATATATATATATATATATATATATATATATATATATATATATATATATATACATATATATATATATATATATATATATTATTATATATATATAATAATATATATATATATATATATAATAATATATATATATATATATAATAATATATATATATATATATATATATAATAATAATAATAATAAATATATATCTGTGTATATATATATATATATATATATATATATATATATATATAATAATAATAATAATAATAATAATAAATATATACCTGTGTATATATATATATATATATATATATATATATATATATATATATATATTATATATATATATATATATATATATATATTTTTTAACATCTTCGCTTCCAACAAGGCTGCAATCAACCACTAATTAAAGTTGGAAGTTACTAGAAGAGAAAAGATGAAGATTGTAGAGCAAGATAACGATTGACGGACGACTTAAAGGATTGCAAATTATATGAATCAGGAAAGCAAGATGAAGGAAGCGAACTCCAAAGAAATGATGTTCGAGGAAAAAATCTAGACGAATAAAAATTTTTGGAGCACTTAGGAACAGTCACAGAAAAAGGATGAGAATTAATTGAATGACGAGTAAAACGAGAATGAATTTTAGTCGATGGCACAAGACACGCTAGCTCTTTAGAGCAGCGCCCATTATGGTATTTGTAGAAAAGAGAAAGAGAAGCAACGTTAAGACAATGTGATTATGGTTAGAGGTTGGTTGCAAGAGCAGGTCCAACTATATTTACAATACGTTTTTGCACTTTGTCTAAGAGAAAGGGCATCATTAGAAGATCCGCAACAGATATGGCAACAGTATTACATACAAAGAGGGATTTGAGATTTATAGAGATATAGAATAAAATCCGGAGTAAGAAAGTGTCGAGCTCGATAAAGAGATGCAACCTTAGCAGATGCTAATTTTGCAATCAATTTGATATGTGGTTTCTGAGAAAGATTGGAGGTCAGAGTTAATCTTAGAAGATGAAGGGTAGATGACTCATCGATTACATTACCGTTCATTAATAAAGGAAGATTTAAATTATTACGATAACGATTGGCCGAAAAAAATTGAGTTTTATTTGATTTAAAATTCACCAGCTACAGAGAGCCACATGTTGCAGCAGAAGTGAGATTCTTTTCAAGCTCAAATGCCCCAACCAAGCAATCAGATGGTGTTGGCTTCTTATCATGACAAGAATAAATGGTAGTATCATCAACGAACAACGCCACCTTAGATGTTAGAATATCTGGAAGATCGTCAATCTAAATTAAAAAGAGTATAGGGCCAAGGATAGAACCTTGAGGAACCCTTGAAGTTACAGAATATGAAGAGGAGTGCTGTCAATCGAGGACAACTTTTATACTACGATTGGAAAGAAAAGTTTCAATAATCTTAAAGATGTTACCAGATACACCGTAAGAAGAAAGCTTATTAAGAAGATCAGCATGCCAAACTTTATTAAAAGCTTTGGAAATGTCAAGAGCAATAGCCTTAACTTCTCCACCTTTATCTAATGCACGATAAAACCTATCGGTTATTACTGTTAGCAAATCAGCTGTAAAACGAGAATATCGAAATCCATATTGATGATCAGAAAGTAAGTTATTAGATCGCTTTCTAGAATTTTTGAAAATAGTGATAACAAATGCCGCTTTCCAGCATGCCTGAAAACAAGACTCCGATAAGCAGTTGTTAAATAGTCTCGAAACTATTACGACAGCTCCGGAGAACAATTCTGCAAGACTATAACAGGTATGTTGTCCGGACCACAAGCTGTAGAGTCTAAGCAGGAAATCACTTTAGATACAGAAGCTGGAGTAATACAAATGTCAAGAAGTGGACCAACCTGTTTGACGGGTTTATCAGGTAGAACGCAACTAGTAGAATTAAGAGATGATATTGACGAGAGCCTAATTTTTGTGATAAAATACAAAATTTCATGACCTAAGAATAGCGGGCTTTGGCGTTAGACAAAACCTTTTTACAATGGTTTCTAGCAACATTAAATACACGTCTGTTTTCTGGAGAATTGTTTTGCTGATAGAAATGGAATAACGGTTTCGATTAAAAATTGCAGCAGCACAATGTGAGAAAAACATAGAGAAAAGTGAGGCTTGACCTGAAATTGTCGAGAGGGAATAAAAGATTCCATGCCAGCCTGAATCCACGAAGTTATGTAAGAAGCACATTTGTCAGCAGAAAGATGAAAGATTTCTACCCAAGAGCCATCCCGAGGAAAATCACGGAAAGATTCCCAGTCAGCTTTAAAGTAGTTGTGAGAGGTACGATGATAGAAGGATTCTGATGATTAAGAAGAATGAGATAATTGCTTTAGATAGATCAAACTGTAATCAAAAGCACCTAAGGGGGAATGTGGAGAAACAGAGCACTGATCAGATACAAGACATAAGTCTTGTTTCTGGTCCTATTCAGTGATTCGGGTTGTCTGAAAAGCGAGTTGGAAAGTTGACTATTTGAGTTAGGGATTAAAAAAGGCAAAAGTTGTGCCTGCAAAAGCTTTTACGCCTGCAGTCACTAACAGTAGAGCCAAGCCATTCAGTGTGATGAGCATTAAAGTCAGCAATTACTACAATATTGGCTGATGGATAAAGAGAGAGGACACGGTCAATTTAATCAGAAATAACATTAAAAAAAGTGCAGTCTCGAGATGAAGGAGAGCGATATAGAACAAAGTGAACAGCAATAGAGTGGAGTGGTGCTAAACGTTAGTGAATGATAGGTTTAGAGAACTTGGTGATGACGATGGTTTTTTGTGTTTTATAGTTTTTGGTATTTTAGTCATTTTGAATTTTTTAAATAACTTGACTCAAAGCATAGATAGTACTCAGTACACTATTTAATAGTCCAAGCAGTTGCCATAACACTAAGTTTTAGAGCTGTACCCTCATTAGGAGATAATATGATGAGTTGCCTTATCATAAAAATAGACACAAGCAAAACCCATGCATCAAGTCAAGAAGATCCAGCATTCAACATCCTGAACTGGAAACAATTTATTAAAAATACATCTGCGTATTAATACCAGCTTAAATATATATAATAATGTATTAAAGTATGTATGTGTATGATAGTATAAATATATACAAATGTAAAAAAATATAACCCTTAATATATATAATAACGTATAAAAGTTTATTCCAAATAAATTAAACCAATTAAAAGTGGTTTACTTTGTTTCTCTCTCTTGTTTATTATTTTCCGCCACTTTCTTTTTGATATATTATGAATTTGACGATCAGTTAAGTAAACTTTTTGTTTTAATGGAATAATGCAAAAATTTAGATTACAACTTCGTTTCAAATTTTTTTTAAACCATTCCAGAAAACTACAATCATTTGAAAAAAAAATAAATGATTTTATAACAAACAGGCATGTAATCGATTTCTTGTGATAGATGGCACAAAAGCTTCTTGGTTATTATGCTATCAATTACTTGTTCTTAAACATCTTAAAAATGGACCCAGCATTATCTCAATTAATCCATTTTTAGTCACTTAAAAACTTTTTTTTTCTTTTAGCAAACTTCGCTTTTATTTCTTAACTACTAAACTTTTTTAACTATTGAGCAAAACTTTATCAGAATAAAACTTTATATAGGCATTTTAAAATTCATAACGTTCATAAATTTCGCGAAAACAAAAAAGGTACAAATAGGTACACATTTATTCCTAAAACAGTCCGAAAAAAGCGTCAATATACCAATACTGGAAGGAAAGGATAAGTAAATTATTTAATTAAAATTAATAACAACTATTTTCGGAAAATCTCTAAAAAGATCATTTTTATTTTATGAGGTTTGTTGTAACCAAAAATCCCTGTTTTTGTTTCCTAAAAATAAACCAGCCCATTCGAAAGATTGTATGATTTCAATTCATTTAAAATATAAGACTTATTTATTTTCGCTTTCTGTTTCTTCTTTCTTGTGATGCAAAGAAAGCACTTTACCCATAGCGACTGTACGTCCTAGAATTCAATAAGAAAGTTAAATTAATAATTCTAAACAAACTCATAAAAATAAAAAAATTATTGCAATACGTCGTTCTAATAATTTGCAACTATTTAAGCAAAAATTAAAACGTTGCAAAGTGAATAAAATTTACCTTCATCGCGAAGTGTGAAACGTCCCATAGGTGCAAAGTTTGCAAATGTTTCCATGCAAATGAGATTTGCAGTTTTAAATCGAGCAACAGCAACCGTATCTTGTTTAATGAACCTGTCATACAAAACAGATATAAATTTAAACAGATCTTAAAAAGAAATGGATTTTAATCCATAATTGAATAGCTGGTTACCTTGGTCGTTGTGCGCTTTTCTCTCCGGTTTTTTTGTCTATTGTATGAATTAAACCCTAAAAATAAAAACGACGTAATTGAAAAAAGTTATTATAAAATTAACTTTAATATGTTTTTCTATAAACTTTAAAAAAATTGGTTTAACATAAATTTTTGAGAATTGTTGAACAGCTGAATATGAAATTTACCAAGTTCATGATAATATATCAGTTCAGTATTTTCCATAACTATAACCTTAATCTATGTGTCACCAAAAAAAGAACAACTACAAATCATTTTAATCTTAAGTGAAGAATGAATGCGAAGAAAAAGATTTCCAGTAATCTTTTTTACAGTTGAAGATGTTTGATAATATGAAGTAAAGAGTATTTTTAAAAGACTCTGCCATTCACCAGTTTCTACTTTAGAGTTAAATGAACATGTAGCTACCAGTTTGATTTTATTTAACTAATTTGCACTAATCAACTGCACAGTACAAAATTATATGCATGTTACAAGTTTTAAGATATTCAATATTTTCACTCAATTGAAACAAAGTTATTAAATTTTTAAAAGGAAATCCCTTGGGAAATCTTAGTAACTAGTTGTGTTTACTTCATAAATAAACATCAAAAAGTTTTCTTATAATTATTTATAAATATTAGAAAATATCATACATATCCTTTTAAAACATATTTTATGAAATCAACACAACTTATCTTGGCACATAGATATTCTTTTAAAACATTTTATATGAAATAAACACAACTTATCTTGGGACAAAAGAATCTTTTTAAAACAATTTTTATGAAATAAACAAAAAAAACAAAGGTCCTCTCCCTTTTCTCCCTTTTTCTCGTTAGCTAAACTATATTGATTTCTTTGCAAAAGTAAAGTATAAGGAATCGCGTTGTTGCTTTCGGTTTGATACATTTTTAAAATGATATTTTTTAAAGGTAGACTCGTTCTAAGTTTGTATAACTAAACCGTCGCTTTTTTTTGGATAAATAATTGACGCCAAGTGAAGTGATATAGAATACTAATTCTTTAAGATCTTTTCCTTCTAATATAGATTTGGCTCAATTATACCATGTTTTATAAGCGGGTGTTAATGCTCTTTCAAAAGTTGCTGTAGTAACAAGGGGAACTTAAGGCGTTGGCGAAAAAATGGGTTTGATTTGTTCGCAATAAAGAAGAGCTTCAATAAAAGTTTCAGCATTTTGCAATCAAATTTAAATCAGCTGTCATTATTTTACAAATGTCTTCTGGTAAGAAAGATGGTAAGACTTGAAAAGGAACTGTTTGTCCGAATTGATTATGATAGGGCGAATTTGTATTTCCTTTCATTTCAAAATAGGGGGTTTCTATTGAACTTATAAGCGAGCGACTTATTTGTATTTTAGAGATTTTAAATTTATTTCAAACGAATTTCGCTCAAGCGATAGCATGCGCCAAAAAGTGTAATAATTGTGATAATAATCATTAGGGATGCAGGAAGGTTGATAAGCATTGTTAATTCTTTTTTGATAGGTATAGACATTGGTTCCTTCAAAGATAAAATTACTAAAACTTATATTATTTAAATTTAAGTTGAGTAAATTTTGAGGTAAATTATGATTGATGCTTTCCGCAAAAATGAACAACATTTTAAATTCTCGTTCAGGCCAAATGAAATGGCTTACATTAAAATACGGTATGAGTAAAGATGATAGAGATATGTTTTATAATGTAAATCAATAATATTTTCTTTCAGTTGTATTGGTCAAAAAAAAGTTGATAAAAACAGCTAAGCAGCTCTGTTGGCTCGGCGCTCGGGCTATACCCTCTTTCAGCCCAAAGGTATCAAGTTGTAATAGTCAAAGCGTTTGTTAATAAAGACAAAAAACCTTCCAATGTTATTTTCTCTGGTGTGTAGAAATCGTTAAGATCAGTAACGTTAACCAAATCGTTCCAAATTTTCCATAACGCGAAAATATTGATAGGAAAAATTTTATTACTGATCACATTTTTGACACATACATTACCTTCTGAATAAATTGTATTTGCAATAGACATTATTTTCAATAAAAAAAAGCAATTTGCCAAGGCACAACGTGTTTGCTTTTGTTTCTTTTTTACCCTCAGCCTTAGGTAATATATTATTAATATAAACATCCAAATCAACACTTAAAGTGATAGCTCTGAAGTGTCCAGAACTAACGGTCCAGTTATTACAAATTGTTTAACTAGTTTTCCTCCATAGTTAGGTGTTAACATAATATGAATAAAGAGACGATCAGGTCCTACTATATTATTTAAAATAACTTCTCTAACTGGACTTAAAGTCTTAAAGTAGGCATGTCACTCACTGTCACTAGCGGGTGGTTTACATAGGTTAGGAAACTTTTGTTGGTTTGAGTGGACAATAAAAAGTTGTACAAATTGTCGTATATTGATTTTTGCTGTAAGTAATCATATTGTATTAAATTAGTAAAATCTTCTACGACAAAGTCAGCAGAGGATGTTCAATTTGGAAAAAATCCAAAATAAGATAATCCTCGTTTATTTGATTTAGCTCCAATAGTTGATCGAATAGGATAAGGACAAGATGGATTGTTATTATCAAAATTTACTTTTGATTTTTTTAAATACCATACAAAATTATAATTAGGAGCAGAGATGTTTGAATAACTTTGCAAATATTCCTTAACGTTGTTGTTTGCATCTACACTTAATTTTGAAATGACAGTTTTTTTGAAATGTTCGAGACTCTTTGCCACTGTCATTTAGATTGCATTTTTCTTTTTTACAACTACTACCATCGTCACTGCCCAAGCAAACTATTATCACTTGTTCTATTAATCTAATCTTTATCCTGCGTGACTATTAACTAAACTCTAACTTGGGTGATGCAGCTTATCTTGCATCTGTTTACTGCAACTGTTCCTAATACTCAACCTTTTATTCATTTAGATTTTTCCTTGAACATCAATGCTTTAGAATTCTATCATGTCTTTGTACTTTCCATTTCATTATACACGATTTTTACAGTTGTTTAAGTGTTCTCTCTTTATAACATACACAAATACTAAAAAAAAGTTAGTCAGTAATTGGTCATTATAATTTGTTCATTTAGTGGTCATAATAAAAGTTTATTGAAAAAAATATTTTATAATTTGTTAAATTACAAAACAAATGTAAATATAAATCAGGTAATAAAAATTTCAAAATATAATATAGTATATGCTTCTTTAAAATCTTCTCCTAAACTACCAATATTCAATAAACAAATAGTTCATACAATTAAAATAAAATTTTGTAATATATAACGTCTATTCACAAAAAATCCGGACTGATTTCAAATGTACACAAATTGTTCTAAATTTCGAATTTTGAATTCGAAATTTTTAAATTTAATCGGTCAACAACAACAGTTTCATTTTGTGGCAAAATTGAGTTTAAATAATTAATTCAAATAAACATGGAGCATCTAAAAGAGAACGATGTTAGAAATGTAATTGGAAATTTTTATAAACAAAACATAAACAGTGGAAAGAAATTTACAGTGGATCATTTTAAGAAAATGGGAATCGCTAAATCTACAATTTATGACATAATTAAAAGGTCTGAAAATAATTTGCCAATGAATAGAAAAATCGGTTGCGGCAGAAAACCTTTTAAAATTACACCAGAAAAGAGAGAGTCCATGATTGCAAGAGCAGAAGAGAGAATCGGGATTTCGCAAAGAAAATTGGTACTAAAATATAAGATAAGCGTTTCATACGTAAATAGATTATTAAGTATGCATGGACTAAAGTATACCAAAAGAAAAAATGCACCAAAAACAACAGAAAAGCAAGAAATTAAACAAAAGAAAAACTTATTAAAACTTTCAAAAACTTTTTTGAAGCCATCAAATGAGTTTGAAATCATCATGGACAATGAATCTTATTTCTGTGTAAATGGTGCAAATTGTTCACAAAACTCTGGCTACTATACAAAGGATAGTTCTCAAACTGATCCTAACATTAAATTCAACTTCAAAAAAAAGTTTGACGAGAAAGTTCTCGTTTGGATTGCAATCAGTCGTTTCGGTCATTCATCGCCGTATTTTGCTGTAAAAAACTGTGCACTGGATGCAAAAACTTATTCTAAAGAATGTATTACAAAAAGACTTCTTCCATTTATAAATTCCAAGCATCAAAACATGAAAATTTTATTTTGGCCTGACGGAGCGAGATGTCATTATGCAAAACACACATTAGAAACTTACAACACTTTAGGTATTAACTTTGTCGACGCTAAAGATAACCCCCCAAATGTACCGCAGTTAAGGCCAATTGAAAATGTTTTGGGCACATTTAAAAGCAAAAGTTTATGGAAATGGATTTACTGCGAAAAATCTTGACCACCTTAAGAATAGAATTCGATTAAAGTTGAAAGAGTTTGATCCAGACTACTTTTTCAACCTAATGGATTCAGTCAAAACTAAAGTTCGAAAAGCCCCTGATTTAGGACCACTTTCGGTTATGAAATAGTTAACAATGTCCAGTCACTCATTTTAGTTAAAATTTTTGTCAAAAATCGATTAATTTTGTATTCAATTAAGAACAATTTTTCATTCCGGATTTTTTGTGAACAGACGTTATAACATAAACCCCTATGGTATCAAATGTTACATTATAAATAAATGCTATATATTCATATAGTATCAAACCCAATAGTATAATACAAAGTAACTAAAGCATCATATCCTGTATTAACTATAATCAAAAAAAATTTTGAATTGAATTAAAAAATTACTTTCTGAAAATATAAAACAAAGGTTTTCAAAACTTACAACAAGTATGACTTCTTCAACTGCATTATGAATATGAAGAACTCCTTTGTAACCTGCACATATGATAGATTTGTGTTCTAATACTACAATTTGTGCATCAAATACTCTTGCAGTATTACAGAGATGATCTGGGTGACATAAAACAAAACCAGGCACAACTTCATCTTCCTCAATGCCAGATAATTTTAGCTTAACATTCTCTCCAGCTTTACATATATTTTTTTCAACTTCATCTGCACCTGTTATACCTATGACTTTTACTGAATTTCTATTTGGCATTAAAGTGCAAGTGTCCCCTTTACGTATAATTCCTGACTCAATTTTACCAATAACTATTGTGCCCATGTCTTTATAACGCTCACTTACTAAAACTTTAATTGGATCATCATATGGCCATTTAAAACTAGGTAATTGATCTAAGTGTTCTAAAAATGAAGGACCTTGATACCAGGGGCATTGTTCCAAAGTAAGACGATCTTTTAAATTTAGTCCAGTAAAACCAGAACATGGCATATAAATTGTTTCTAAGTAAAACAAAATTTTACTTAAAAAATAATATATATATATTTTATATATATATATATATTTTATATATATATATATATATATATATATATATATATATATATATATATATATATATATATATATATATATATATATATATATATAATAAAAATGATAATAATTATAATATTAATATAAAAATTAAAGATTTAATGATTGCACTTTAATCTGCAAATATATTGCAGATTAAATTTTGCAAATACACACTTTAATCTGCAATCAGCAGCATTTAAATCTTTTCTTTTTAGTACTTGCAAATTAATCAAAACTTTTTTTTTTAACTTTAAAAGTTAAGTTATTGTTGTATTAGTTATGCAACTTGAACTGTATATCACAGAATTAACACAGCTTTTGTATTGCTAATTGTCTTATTAAAAAAATCATTAACATTTTATTTTTAAATATATTTTATATATGTTTTACAAATAAAGTTTAATTAGAAAGTTTTATGTTTTTATATGCAATTTTAACTCAGGTAGAAAACAATATCGACGTAACATTGGCGCAATATTGGGTATCTTGGCCAAGATATCCAATATAGCGCCAATATTGTCAAGCAATATTACGCCAATATTGCCTTACCAATATTGACAAACAATATTGCGCCAATATTGGCACATCAATTTTGGCCAATATTAGCATACCAATATTACCCCATTATTGAATACCAATATTGGCACAATATTACCATGCCAATATTGATATGCCAATATTTGTGGAACATCGTTTGTATTGGCCTGATATTAAATAGTTAATATTGGCCAATGTTTACACTTTTACATGTTGGTATGCATGCATAACATTATGAGATATTCATAATGTCCTTCAGTTTCTTAAATAGAAAGTGTAATAGCATCTTATTTTGAAGTCTAATAGCATATTTTTACGTAAACAGACGTCCATCTGTTATTAATTTTTTACAAAAAAAAAAATCAGATTTTAAAATAAAATTTTTAAGTTATAAAAAAAAAAGAAAAGAAGTATTTTTAGTTTACAGTTTTCACTAGTTTTTATTTACAGAATGAATCACGAGAAGAAGTGATTGTAATTGATTAAAGACAGATTGTATTACAAGAAGAAGTGGTTGTAATCAATTTAAAACAGATTGCATCACAAGAAGAAGTGGAAAATATTACTATAATATAAGTAGCAAGATTAAAATAGTAAGTTAGCTCTTATACAAAAATATTTTGAGTAAATTTTATCTGTAAGATATATCTTCTATAGTCTTTTTATTTTGTTAAAGATATTCATTTAAGAAATAAATACGTCATAATTTATCCTTTACTAAGTTCGTTAATACCTAGATTAAATAATGTATTGTTATTGTTTCTAATTGTTATATGATTTTAAATTTATGCATAACATAATTTTATTGTTATTTATATTACAATTTTATAATATACTATAATTCAGGCACCCCTGCTTGACACCTAATAATGTCAACCCTATGATACTGGGATAGTTCTTCCCAAATTTGTTTTATTGGGGTAATGTTTCATATATTTTCTTGAATGACACCTCATATGGTGTTATTCAAGAAAATATATGAAACATTATATATATATATATATATATATATATATATATATATATATATATATATATATATATATATATATATATATATATATATATATATATATATATTTAAATGTTTTAGCCAAAACCTTTTTAACAAATATGAGTAAATGTTCCAGGTAACAAAAGAAAAACTATTCAAACTAAGATGAGTAAAATATATTTATTAGTTAAATTTTGACAAATATTTAAAATTTATTCTCTAACACAGAAGGCCTTTCATATAAAATCTTCAGCTGAGTATGAGATTTACAAAACTATAAAAAAACTCTTTATATTGAACTTTCTATAAAAAGTTTAAAAAGGAAGTAAGATTTATATAAAAAACTATAATTAACAAAAATATAGCATAACTTGATACTTGGTAAGAAAAATTTTAAAAGTAATGTGAAAATAATTACTTCCTGTTTATATGCTCATTGTATCATGTCCCTGTTTATGTAGGTGAGCTTCATAAATAAGAAGTAAATACTCATTTGAGAGCTTTAACATTGGAAATAATTTTAAAAAAGGTTTATTTTTATGGCAATTGAAAACATGCTGATCAAATCTATCTGAACCAATACCTGTTCTGCATGTGTAGATGTGTAGATTAGTTCTTAACCTTAGGTTATTAGTTTTACCAATGTATGTTGTTTTTCCATCGCATCCATTACATGATAGAAAATAAATAATATTTTTTGAATTACATGATATTGAAGTTTTAATGTACCATACTTTACCAGATGATGTGGTAAAATGGTTAACAAACTGAAGATACATAGTACATAACTTACAATGTTTTGATACACATTTTAAACATTGCATTCATTATTAATAAAAACTGGTTTGTTATCAAAACTTGATGTACTTATGTACATCAAGTTTTAATAAGAAACCAGTTTTGGCATTGTGATAGTACAATAGAAGTGTTTTCAAAAACTGATTTTAATTTATTGTCTAAAACAGATAGTTTCAAAATACCAAGTAGAGTAGTTAACAAATTTTCAAAATTAATATTTGCAAAATTTATAGTTACAAAAGATATAATTTTGTTCTTTTCTCTTTTTTGAGGTGCTGATCCCTGTAGTCGAGCTTTAAAAATTCCATTATTAATAATTTTTACTGGGTAATTACATTGAACTAAAAATTGTTTTAGTTGTTAAAGTCTGATTTCCATTTTTGTTGGATTAGATACAAAACAAATTATCCATTTAGCTAATGTAAAAGGTATATTTTCCTTTGTGTGTTTAGGGTGATGGCTTTTGTAATTTGTGGGAATTTGTAGGTTTATAAAAAATATCTGTTTCAATAATGTTGTTATCATGTAGAATAACTGTTATGTCTAAAAAGTTTAAAAGTTGGTACTGTGTGGTTTTCGTATATGAAATTTTAGATTGTTCTTCTGTATATTTGATTTTGGGGAGTAAAGAATTGAGACACTTTAACAGCAAATTAACATTAACTGATTTTAATAAAGCGACAAAACCATCATCCGTGTATCTTTTGAAATTTTTTTGAATATTCTCGCATTCAATTTTATTGAAGAAATTTGGTAAAACTTTAGAAAATATTTTCACTTCTTCAAGATATCCTACTACTAAACAAGCATATGGTGGAGCCATTTTTGTTCCCATAGCTGTTCTGATTAGTTGATTGAAAAACTCATTATTAAAAGTAAAATTATTGTTCTTTAAAATAAAATTCACCCTTTCTAAAATAAAAGCTTCTGAAAATCTGATAGGTAAATCATCACATAGTTTACTTATCCAAAATTTAATTGCTTCTAAACCTAGTTCATGAGAAATACTGGTATAAATATTAGAAATATCAACACTGTATAAAGTAGTATTTTGATACTCCATATTATTAGGTAGTACTCTAAAGAAATGCCAATCATCTTTGATATATGTTGTTAATTTTGGTACGGAGGTGATAAAATTTTTTCAACGAGTTCATTAAGGCGCTGGGTAGGCAAAAAAGAACCTCCAACTATTGGTCTTCCATTTAGATCATTGGGGCATAAATATTCAATATATTCTTTATTAGATTCTTTTATAAAATTTTCTATTGTATTGGATTTGTGAATTTTCAGTAACACATAAAAATTGCTAGTTTTCCATTCATAGTTTTTGAGATAAGTAATTTTTTTTTTGTTAAACATTCTTTAAATTTATTCACGTGATTTTTAAGTTTCTTAAAACATATTTCATCTTTGTTACTATCAACTATTTTATATGTTTCAGTTAATAAATGGTCATGGTACACAAGTTTATCTCTATAGTAATCTGCATCCATCAGAACTAAACAGCCTCCTTTATCAGCAGGTTTAATGATTATTTTGTTGTTACTCTTTAGTTCCTCTAAGGCATCGCGTTCCTGTTTTGTAATGTTATATTTTACTTTCATTTCACCAGGAATTAAGTTATTTATTTGTTGTACAATGCTTGATAAAAGAGGATTCGATGTGAACATTTCCCGATTAGATTTATCTTTTACTAAGGATTTATCGCTGTATTCTTCATCATAAAACTGTTAATGGATGATCAATTCTCTCAAATGAGAACTTACTTCTTATTTATCGCTCGCCTACATAAACAGGGACATGATACAATGAACATATAAACAGGAAGTAAATATTTTCACATTACTTTTAAATTTTTTCTTACCAACAAGTATCAAGTTATGCTATATTTTTGTTAATTATAGTTTTTTATATAAACCTTATTTACTTCCTTTATAAACTTTTTATAGGAAGTTCAATATAAAGAGTTTTTTATAGTTTTGTAAATCTCATACACAGCTGATGTTTTTATAAGAAAGGCCTTCTGTGTTAGAGAAAATTTTTTTAAATATTTGTCAAAATTTAACTAATAAATATATTTTACTCATATTAGTTTGAGTAGTTTTTCTTTTGTTACCTGGAACATTTACTCATATATATATATATATATATATATATATATATATATATATATATATATATATATATATATATATATATATATATATATATATACAAATTTTTTTAATTTTATATAAAAACATTTCATTATTTAAATTTAAGACATGTTTCTAATATATATAGTCATCATCAGTTATATATATAGCCAGCATCATATATACAAAATATATTTGTTAAAAACGGTAAAAATGTAGGAATGTGACACTTGCAAAAAGTTAAAACCCACACCTAACAGTGTTGCATAATATTGATAAGAACAAAGCATCAAAACCTGAAGATGTAAACAATTATTTTGTTCTTTCTGAAATTAAACTAAACACAAAAAAATTTGTAAAGAAGAAATCTAACAAAAAATTACAGCCCTGCAGGATTTCGTCGTAATCAAATATTGAGTCATTAATGTGATGTAGACCTTAATTGAATAACAATTCTTGGAGAAAAAATTTTTAAAAATAAACTAACATACTACTTATATTTTTAAGTAGACACTATCTGAACTGAAGCTATTCGGTGTAGTTAAAGTGAATTACAAATTATTTGAATTCTTTTATTTGGAATTAGCATGATTTTATCAGCGTATTATGTCCAAACAAGAGCTTTAGATGTTATAATTTTTTTTGCTTCAGGTTTTTGTTATTATTTTTAACTTTTCTTTTTTTTATATAATTTTCAAAGCGTTTTTACTAATAGCGAATCTAAAAAAACCCATTTTGGAGTCTTTTGATCACTTTTGCTAATAAGCGTTAACATGAACTTATTTAAAATCTTTTGAAAAAGTGCCTTAACCCACTATAGATCCTAGTTCTAATTGGTTCTGATTTATATTAACAAAATATAGCTGTTAAAACACAATATTTCTATCAACTTTCACAAAAAATACTAGAATTCTGACCGAGAAAGCGCTTATAATTAAGAAAAATTGCCAATCAACAATCAGAACAGATATTATTAAACTATTATGTTCAGTTCACCAAAAAAATTGTACTTATTTAAAGTCTTATTCAAATTTGGACAAGCGGTTTTTTTGCTACAAACATTCATATTTTATGATACTGCAAAATTTATCATTTCAACTTTTTTGTCTTTTCATAATTCACAGACCTTATCATTTAACAGAAATATGTCATAGCCAACAAAATATCATACAAACACTATAATATTTAAAAATTGCCTTAACTACACCGAGTAATTAATATCTTTCAAAAAATAATATAACATTACATTTTCATTGCAATTTTACAACTTTATAATGCTGCCTATTTTTAAAACGAAAATGTAGGAAAATGTAGGTTAGTGCTAATATGTATTAAAAATGTTTTCTCTACTTTGTTTATCAAAATTCCGATGATAATTTTACCCCTCATAATGCAACAACTTTAACATTTACAGCTTAAAACATACTACAGTCAATGTTACCTAATATAGGGGTAACATTGACAGTTGAACCCCAAAAACAAAATTCATTATTGCCCATAATAAATAAGCCATTTAGGATGCATGTATTTGGGACCATAACGAAATTGTATTCATAAAACCAACAGTACCAATACATCAAATGTCAACAGATCTAAAGATATATAGATAATCTTAACTATATTACAAATTAAGTAACAAATCGTCATTTAAGATCCTTCATCTCAACATTACTTCTCTCACAAAAAATTTTTAAAAATTTACTATAATCAATAAAAATTGAATTTGACATAATTGGAATATTTGAATCTAGACTATTAAAAAATTGAACCCCATCTACCAACATCTCTCTTAATGGGTTTTGCTATGAACAGATGCCAACTAAGTTTCATGCTGGAGGTGCACTACTGTATATCAATAAAAAAAAATTGCATATAAATCAAGAAATGATCTGATTATATATAAAGCAAAAGAACTAGAATCCATTTTTATTGAAATAGTAAGCACAAAAAAATCTAATATCATCATTGTATACATGCATCCAAACATGTCGTTGGATGACTTTAACACATTTTATATCAATCCTTAACTAATAAAACTGTGTAAAAAAAAAACAACTATATTTATCCTTGGAGACCTTAACTTAATTGCTTTAAATAAATTTTATTAAAAAGATCAGCAATACAGATTGACCTATGGAGTTTATTTGTAACCATTTGCTTTTACTCTTCCATGTCATACTTTAATAAGAATATCACATTATGGAAACCTGCCTAAAACATACACATTTGAGAAACCATTAAACTTTTATTATATTACATTTGTTTTTTTTATTTATTTTAGATGAACTTCCTTGAATTGGATGGAGGAGATGATTACAAAAAACAACAGCTTATCAACTAACAATCTTAATACAGCTAATGGTTAAAAGAATTATACTCAATGTATGGAAGGAAACAAAGGTCATTATAGGTATGGCACAATTTTTTTTATTCTACATCCCATTTCCTTTTAATAAACAAATATTTTAGTAAAAGTTTATTATTTTACAATAATAGTACATGAAATACTTTGTATTCATTCAATTTGAAATCGCTACTAACAAAATTATTAAAGAAAGAATTGGCAGCTTTTTGGCCACGGCCATTGATAGAGATGACAATGCCCAATATTGAGCAATGAAATAAGTATCAGCAAAATAATGAAAGTCAATGCCCACTATCTGATAGTATAATGCAGTAGTTTATAAATATATATATATATATATATATATATATATACATATTTTTTGTGCCAGTATTTAAATAGCCTTGATTATGTTTTGTTATATTTTGGTTTTGGAGCACTCTATATAGATATTTTTATTTGTATTTGTTTTTATATAACTTTAAATAAATTTAATGATTAAAAAATTTTTTTTTTTCCTAAAGCGTTCTAAAGAATAATGCAACCTGGTACTATATTATCATTTAAACAAGAAAACTGTTATAAATTTTAATTTTTAAAAATTTATCAAGACAATGTTTTTTTTTTATTAATTTTCAATAATAAAAATTGATAACCAAAAATACTCAATATTGGCTTAATTTAATTTACAATAATGGCAACTATACTACGCCAATATTGGCCAGTATTATATTCCCAATATTAGCATGATATTATTTACAACAATGGCGCAATAGTGTAAACATTATTGCGCCAATATTACAATGTGAACATTTTTCCAACATTGGCGGTACAATATTGGCGCAATATTGTACCGCCAATATTGGCAAAATGTTCACATGGTAAAATTGGCGCAAAATATTTTACAATATTGTGCCAGTATTGTAAACAATATCGCCCCAATATTATTTGCTACTTGGGAAGTTTATTATAAAAAATTTTGTTCTACTGTTATTTTAGATTAAATTTTTTCAAAAAGGCAGTTCATCTTAAATAGTAAACAAGTTAAATAACAGTAGCAATAAAAATAATAAATGTAGTTGCAACCACAGTAGAATGATTAAAAAAGAAAAGAAGATACAACCTTGTGGCAAGGGAGCAAAAGCTCAAGCTTGAAAGCTAGGTTGACAGGGTTAAAAGCTAAGTTGACAGGGTATAGTGACTTCAACAACAGTAGATGTTTTTTGTAAGTTAGAAAAAAAAAGAGATAAAGAAAAAAAATGTAAATAAATTTAAACAGTGTTACTAAAAACTAAAACTATTTAATTAAGTAAAAAAGAAAATTTTGAAAAAACTTTGTTGTTGTTTTACTTATCTATATTGTTTTATGGTTAATTCTCTTATTTTTATTATTACTTATTATTATTACTGTTATTTTTATTGGTTGTTTATATTGTTTATATTCCAAATTTAACTTTTTATATTATTTGCTTTATATTATTATTATTATTATTATTATTATTATTATTATTATCATTATTATTATTATTATTATAGCTATTTATTTCTTAATTATTATTTCTAACTTCCTCCTACATATTGCAAAGTTAATTACTTATTTTCATGAGTTCTACTAAGGTTTTAATTTTTGAGTGGGTATGCTATGCATATATAAAAAAAATTAGTCTAAGTTGTCACTCAATTCAATGTGACAATTGCTAGTTTTGGACTCAAACAAAATTTAACGATAATAATGCATTGATGATACTGAGTGATGATACTCAATTTAACAGAACTAAACCTCTTATTACAGCGATGTGTAAAATGTAAATGTAGAAGAACTTACTTGAAGTGCAGTATTTAATAGCAACAACTAGGGTGCTTTTCTGATAGAAAGCATCCTTCTCATACAACATTCTAGGCTAGAGAAAAGAAAGCTGAGTTAACGAGACTTGTCAACAATCAAAAAGGGGTAAGTCAGAGAAAAATAAGTTTTTAATTCGATGTAAATCAATTGACAATTGGTTGTTAGTTTACAAAAATGAATATATAATATAGAAAACGTGAAAAGACTCCAAAATACACTATAGAACAACAATTTAAAGGCAAAGAAAAGAAGCAGGAAACTAGTTAACCAACCCTATAACACAAAATTGCTTCTGGTCATCGATGACGAAAAATAATTTTGTTTTGCAGGGGACAACGTGCCTGGAAATTCTGAATACTACACAAACAACAAAAAAACATGCCCAGAAAGTGTTTGTTTTATAGGAAAAGAGAAATTCCCAAAAAAATTATTAATGTGGATAGCCATATCTGACTGTGGTATGTCTGATTTTTCATCTAAACATATCACCATTACAATTTTGAATTTAGTAATGTGTGCTAGTTGGGATTGCAGGCAATATCGTAAACTACACTAATAAATGCTTCAGACAAGTATATTTTTATTAAAATTAGTAGTTAGTTTTGAATTTTGTTATAACTGAAAGAAGATTAAAAAGAGAAACACCTTCTGTTCATTAAATTCTTCTAGCATTGAGCACACAACTAAATATTCTTGTGGTGGCACTACATATTTATGTATTAATCGTACATAGTGTTTTTACCAAAAAAATAAATCTATAAAAAAAGAGAAGATCTGCTGATATTTGCTTAGAATTGCTGATATATACATCTACATTTATTGAAATTTAAAATCTACATCTGTTATCTTTACATTTATTGAAATTTAAAATAGTGTCAATGATTGACAAAAATATTGCCAATCATTAACAATACTTTTGCTATATCAATTATTAATAAAATTATTCCAATAAACTTAACTTCAGTGACACTAACTTTTGTCAGAAAATTTTTTTTGAAACAAAGTTGATTTTAAATTACTTTGCCCCACTTAAAAAACTGGTATCAAAAACTTCAAACATCAATTTAAATTAATTTAAATTAATAAAAAAAAAAACATTTGAAAAATTTCTTTTCAAGAAATGCAAACTAATTTTCTCTAAACTTGGAAAGGTATTAATAATCTAATTAATGTCAAAAATTTAATAACTTATCTCCCAAATGTTTATAAATTAATGAAATATAAAACTGAACCAAATCTTATCTCTTGAAACTATTTTTACAAATGTTGCTCATAAACTTAAATAATCTTCATCCAAACTTGAATAGTCTACTCTTATCTCCAAAAAATATTCCTGAACTTTCATCTCTTATATCTAAATTGAACCCAAGAAAATCATCAGGTCCAAACAGAATCCCCACAAATATTTTTATTAGGGTTTCTTACAGCTGTGAACAGAAACCATGAAACAGCTGTTTTTTAGCCAAAATCCATAAACAGGAAACTGTTTTTTTTGCTACCTGTTTCCCTGTTTTTGATTTTTATCTTAATATTTTTTTCTAACAGAAAATTAAAATTTTTTTTTTTTTTAGTTTTAAAGAACAGAGTGATTTTTGAACAATTTCTGGATTTTTAATATGGAACAAAGTATGATATAAACTTAAAAATATTTGTTTTGTAAAGCGAGTGTAACGATTATTACAAAACCAATTCCCTATGCACAATCATTTCTAATACTTGTTTAGAATAATCATTAAAAATTGACACAAGCAGTTCCCTTTAGAGAATTATATGAAAAACTTTTTTATGATTGCAAAACTATTCCCTTAAGAGATTCATTTGGCACAAGGATTTCTTGCATGAATGGAATAAAAGCTGTAGCGCTAAATTCAACAGAGTTGGAATAACTATACAAAAAACTACACATAGTTTAAACATAATATAATTACTTGTAATAGTTTAATATAATATAGAAATAAATGTTAAACAAAATATAATACTGATTCTCTTTCCTATAAATAAAAATACAAAGCATAACAGTGAGGTTGAGTTGTTGATATAATTGGCCTAACTAATTGAATTTGTGATTAATTGTTTCAATATTTTGCTAGAAAGTAGATATTATTCTTACTATGAAGAATATTTATTATATATGTACACCTTAATTCAATAGATATGTCATATGTTTGGGAGTGCAACAAAACAAAAAAAATCCTGTGACTAAGGATATAGAAGGATTTTGCAATTGCTGCAATTATGTCATTAAGTGCTCTGGAGGAATTACCGTGAGCTTAAAGGCTCACTTAAAATCGAAGCATAGAATTAATTGGTCTCAAACTGAAAAAATTCCTCCTGAAGAAGTTGTAGCATGAAAAGAAACCTAAATCAATGCTTGACTTTGTTCAACATAAGAGCTTAAATGAAATAGTTTTTGACATATCCACAGACAATCCATTAGAGCTATCACCAGAAATCAGTTCATTTGGGATGCAATCAAAAATGAAGGATATCAACTTCCAAAAAATGAGAGCAATCAAATGGTTTTAGAAAATGTTTCAAAAATTGGGAAAGAAAATTCAGTATAAGTGTTGTTGAGTATACAACTGTTTGCCGCAGCTGCTTCTTTGGAATAATTCTGCATTGTAGTGAAGAAAATAAAACATACAAATTGGGATTAGTTCGCATCTTCGGTTCATGCAATGCTGAAGCAATGGCTAAAAAAATATCAAATCACTTGAAGTTTTTCATTTGAATTTGAAAAAGATTTGGTAGGATCAAAACAAGACGGTGCAGCAATCAACTAGAAATATATAAAAATTGTCAAGATTATCGACCAGTATTGCATTAATCAGGGCATTCACTTGGAAGTAACTGACACTTTGTAAAAGAAAAACGACCAAATTAGTTCAAGTGAATTAAATTCGGACTCTGATGATGAAGATAAGGTTGACAATTTCAAAAATTAGGACATGGAGGTTGCGCAAATAGATTATTCAGAAGTCAATTTCTATTCTGTTTTTAAAAAATGTACGAGATGTTGTCAAATTTATCAATTATATATAATAAATATAAATATATCAAATTTGACTGTTAGAAATCAAATATTTCAGTCAAAAGAAATTCAAGCATTTGGAGCTGAAATCGAATTGCACATTGACATTCAACATCGTTGAAATTCTATCCCCACAATGATTGATCCACTGATTAAAACAAAAATTTGCCTGTTTGAGACATTAACTGAATTAAATATGCTTGATCTGATCAATAAGGTAGATTTTAATGCTTTGTCAATGTTGCAAACTGCCATGGAGCCAATCAAAATTGCTGTTAGACACTGAGTTGTGAAAGTTCAACGCTTTTGACAGCTGATACTGTTATTGGCTTTATGCTGAAAAACTTTCGAATTTAAATAACAAGATTGGGAAGGAGTTATACGAAAATCTCAAGAAGCGAATGAGTGAAAGATGAAATAACGATGTGATGAACTTATTAAGATCATTGAGAGATCCTACGAATATTCCATCAAGAGACACTTTGTTCTTTGCTAGAAAATTGGCAAAAATAATTTTCAGTTTTTGAGGAGATGAAGAAACTTCTTATACTGGTGATTCTGAAAGTCATCAGACTAGTCCAGCTTCAATATCTCTTCAAGAAGAGTTGGATTTATTGCTGAGAACGAAAAAAGTTACTCCTATTTCAACAGTCAACAAAGAGTTCAAATAGCTAAAACAGGAATTTTTGCTATTTCAGAACACAGCGAAAAGAAAATTTGCAAAAATTATATGAGGCTCTCCTTACAATTAAACCGACGTCCACAGTTGTTGAACGTGTTTTTTCAATTTCAACAAACTCTTGTACAAAGATTCAATCACGCCTTTCTAACGTATCTCTGAATTCACTAGTGTTCCTTAAATTTTACTATAATAAAAAATAATGATAGAAATCAGACAATTTTGTTGTAAATTCCATAAAACAGAAAACAGCTGTTTTCTGAAAGTACCTCTTTTTGAGAAATTCTAATTCTTAAAGATTTTAAATATGAATTTTCAAATAATCTTTCTAAACTATTTAATACCTCATTCTTCCCAGTAGGCATTTATTTTTAAAAGTTACATTCTAAATGTCTTTTACATGTCTTTTAAACGTCTTCTAAATGTTCTTATGTAAAGAACCTTTAAAAGACATTTAGAACGTAACTTTTAATAAGAAATGCCGGTAGGGATAAATGGAACATTTCCTAATATTTTGAAATTATCTTGTGTCATTCCAATATTTAAAAATGGCTCTGAACTTTCATGCAGTAACTATAAAACTTTTTGATTAAAACATTCTACTTGTCACACATTAATAAATTAACAGATACATAGATAACATACACAGATAACATACATAGGTATGTTACAAAGGACATTATTAGGGACAAAAAATTATTTATTTTCATATGTAAATGTTATGTATAATTAATACTATCTTACAAAAAACTTTTTATGACAACATCAAAACATAAAATGAAAATATTTAAACAATCAAATTATACCATTTTAAACATTTATTATATTCTAAGAATAGTTTTTTAGGAATGAAAAAAAATGATCATAAAAACTACAAATTTATAATTATAGTTAATGTGGTAAAAAAAATTGAGGGGATAACACTAACATATATACATACATTTACCTGATGCTTTGAACCCAGTTTTTTTTAGAAAAGGTGTTAATTTTGACACAATTTCGTTATATCTTTCTTTATCCCACTTCACAGTCAAATCATCCATTTTGTTTATAAGAACTATCAAAAATCTTACACCACATGTTTTTGCCAACATAGCATGTTCACTAAAAAATATATATAATTTTATAACTTCAAATTTTTGTCCTCTGATATTATAAAAATAAAAAATAAAATAATCTTACCGAGTTTGGCCACCCCTTTCAAAACCAGTTTCGAACTCCCCTTTCCTAGCAGATATAACAAGAACAGCTACATCAGCTTGGGCAGCACCACCAATCATGTTTGGAACAAAACTTTTGTGGCCGGGAGCATCAAGAAGTACAAAATGTTTAGACTCAGTATCAAATGAAGCCCGTCCACACTCAACTGTTTTTCCCTTAAAATTTATACAAATAATGAGCTATCTTTTATAATGGTTATCATTGTTTTCTGAAAACAATGAAAAACTCTTTACTATTACTGTTAAATGTCACATTTTAAGAGGTACAGACAACCAGCTGTGAAACGCATAAACTTCATTTTGAGAGGAATATAGACTTATTAGGCTTATACATGATTTACTTCAATGTATATTATTTCCAAGTAACAAGCCAAGTTTTTACAAATGAAAAATTTATTAATACAAAGAATATCATTAATAAAAATGCTGTTCAATCCAAATTTCTGACATACAACAATTGAATCAACATAAGACATTACTGAATTAAAATATTGTCACTAATAAGTCAAATATTCCAAAAAACAAATAATAAGCAAAGCATAACTTCAATAGTACACTAATTTAGAAATCAATACTTAATACTATTTGTAGTTGTAGGTTTTAATTTTTTATTATTGAGTTTATATCTAGTATTGTTCCCCAAGCTTTTCACATTGGAATCCATTTTTTTACATTTCACATTTTTACATTGGAATCTAAATTTTTAATTATATAAACCTAGATAAATTTAAATTTTATCAAAATTTAAAATTTGTTGATCTCTGAAAAAAAAAATGTAAATTAGTATAAAACTGTATAAAATTAGTATAAAAATATTTTGATACTAGTGCTTATTGTGCAAACGAATATTTCTTATTCCTCCTAACTAAATTCATTCATATATGATTGCTCATTCTAGTAAAACTAAAACTTTTCACAGTGGTTGTTATTCTATGCTAAAAATATTTTTCAATAAACATGCTTTAAATTTTTCTCCCCTTATCTTTCATTCCTTTTTGTTTAACAAAAAAGCATGTTAAAGCTTTTTAAGATTGTGTTTTAAGACTAACATAACTTTTTATCAAATTCAATAAACAAAATTATTAAAATGTTTTTAACCAAAATAGAATCATTAATTTAGAGTCAAATATTAAAATCTGTAAAATGTCAGCATAAGCTTTTGATACTTTCTAGTTGCTCTATTACAATAAAAATACAAAAATACAAAAAAATTGTAAACTAACAGATAATCACGCAACCACTTTGGTTGCGTGATCTTGCCTATTACTTATTAGTAAACAAATGTAAATGACACGAGACAAAATTTTGAATTGCTGATAACCAAATATTTTTTCAAGTTTAGAATATAATATTTTTTTAATAACAGATTTATGATGTTAAAAATGAGTTATGATGTTATGTGTGAAATTTTACTTTCCCCCTTAAGATTTTCCAAGAAAGTAATGCATACTTAGACAGGAGTCATAATAGGTGTTAGACATTGCTGCCCCTCCAACCATTCTAAAGACCCGCTAAAGGAGGGCAACCAAACATTGTTCATTCTATAAGAAAAAATAATAAATGGCTGAAAAAAAAAACAGTAAGAGGGGCATTGATGTCCGGCACTTATTTTGACCTCTGATCCATAGATGATCTTAAGGGGGTCACAGCTTTGTCTTTCTTTATTACATAATTTGCCAAACAATATGGTGGTCTAACATCTGATATACAAAAAAAGATTTTCATTTTCATAAGTTTTTTTTGTTGAAAGTATTCAGTAAAAAACAAAATCATATATCACCTTATTTCTTTCTTCTATGTTTGTGTCTAATGCCCATGACAAGTACCTATAAAAAATTTTTTTTAATGATGTAAACCAAATCAAATAAATTAAAAAAAAAATAAATCAAATAAAGATTTTTGAAAATTAAAAAACTTTTTAAAAATTAAAAAAAAAATTGTTATAGTTAACAAAATAGACTGAGATAATTTTGTAATGATTCTGAAATTTTTGAGGATGATTCTGAGACTTCATTCTTAAATTAAAACTTAACTTTTGACTAGTGATCAACTAAACAAGAAATACACCAAAATCAAAATAAACCAAAATTTCAGGTATACTAGTTCAATACTAAAACCAACATTTAGACAAACATTTTACCGAAATTAATATTGAAATTTTAGCTAAACAAAACTAATTTCATAAGAAAATGTTCTTTTACAACTCTTTCATCTAAAAATGCAGTTTTACAACTGTTGTTTAAAACATTTGTTTATTATTTTTTTGACGACTTCTTTCCATCTCATATAATAATAAATTATTAGCCATAAATAATTAATAAGAAAAAAAATTACACATAGAAAAACTTATAAAAAGAACTAAAAACTTTAAAATAACAAAAATATTCATAAAATATTATTTTTGTTTACTTTCTATTTTTTTTAAATTAAAAATGTTAAATTCAAAATATTGTGCACTTCAACGGTGTGATTACTTGCGGTTTTAATATTTTTAAGAAGCAGATGGATATGCGCTAGGATGATTAAAAAATAACAATTTTTAAAAATTACTTTCTCTGAGTTCTAAATGTGTTCTTTACAATAAAATAACATTAGATATAATTATTTTGAGCAAAAAATATTTTTAGACGTGCCTCAAGATCCTTGAACATTTAAAGGGTCCCTAATATATATGTAAAAAAAGTCCTCAAAAGTAGGTCACCTGTTACTAAAAAAAAAAAGAAATTATGTTAAAGTTTTAAAAATCATATTTGTTTTCTAAAAAAAATATTTAGGAAAAAAAATATATTCAAAAACTTTTTTTTTTCATCTTTAGTTTAAAATCAAAATTTTTTATAAGAAAAAAATTTAAAATCAAAATTTTTTTATACAAAACAACTTTTATTTTCAAAATTTTTATATATCGCTTTTTTTGAGTACCAGGTTGATCTACTTTTAAAGAACTTTTTTTACATATATATTAGGGACCCTTTAAATGTTCAAGGGTACCAATAAAAAATATTTTTTGTTCAAAAAATTTTTAAATTTAGTGTTATTTTATTATATAGAACACATTGAGAGCAGAAAAAAAAGAAGCAACTTTTAAAAATTGTTATTTTTAAATGCACCCTAATATGCGCTATTTACAAAGTAAAAGTTTAAAAGTAAACAAAAGTGAACAAAGGGCCTAAAATTACATTTAGATATGGTAAAATTATACAAAGTTGCAATTGCAGTTTTTCGGTAAGTTTTTCAACCGAAATTTTTTTCTTACCGAATTTATATAAAATACTGAAACTGAAATTTTTTGGTATAGAAATTTTGATTGACCAAAATTCTTAGCTGAATTTTGGTTGTTCATTACTTTTGACATAAGGTAAATCTTTTATATTTTCTTTCTTGATACAAATGTTTCAAAATTTTTTGTTCAATTATTTCATCTTAAATAAACTAAAACCCAAAATTTTGTCTTCTGGTACGCTAAAACAAAAAAATACATAGAGATGCATGAATATATAAATATAGTATAAAACTGTTTGTTTCTTATGTTACTGTCTTTAAAGTCTCTTTGTTTCTTATGTTACTGTCTTTTACTAGAAAATGGTAAAAAAATACTAATAAATTATAAAAACTATATAAATGTATACTAAATATAAAAATATATGTATACTAAATAGAAAAATGAAGCAAGTGTTTTATCAAATATTAATTAAGAGTCATTCCATGCCAACTGGACCAAGGCCCAACATGGATTCCCTCAGATTTTGATAAAACTTAGTGGGATTATTAATATCAATGAAAAAAGTAATTCCTGAAAATTTGAGCTTAAAATCTTTTGTGATTCATTTGAAATTTCTGTCATTTTCGAAATTTTGGTTATTTGAAATTTCTGATATTTCCGGAAATAAAAACGTCAGTAGCAAAAACATGTTTTATTCATACTTTGAAGCTCTATATTTTAAAAACAAAATTTCAGAAAACTTTCTAGTTTTTTTTATTGTATACAACTCTAGACTTACTTTAATAAAACTTTGACATTGAATTCTCAAATGTCACATTTTTTCCATAATGGCTACCTAAAAAAGCTAAAAAATTGTCAATATACAAAATCTGCAATTTTAGAAGTAAAAAGACATATTTTTTTAGTTTTTATATATGGTATACTTCCAAATTTTTAAAAATTTACTGATAAGATATAAATCAGTAAATTATAGACTTCTAAAAATGGCTGTGGCTAAAACTTAGGAAAATGTGCCTCCACTTCAAACCGCCGGTAACCAAGGATCAACACTGGTTTTAACAATTTTTTTTTCTTCAAATTTAATAGACTTCATTAAAGTGATTTCAGAAAAAAAAAAGTACTCTGGAGAAGTTACAAAATCAGAACAATGAAAATTGCCCAAAATGCATTAAAAACAATAAAAATAAAGTTATTGTTGTACTTTAGTTTGTATTATATATTCTAATATAAAGTATGTATGAATTTAAAAGTATTTCATAACAAGTACTAGAAATAAGTCTTTAATTGAGCTTGAATTGAACTCAGTTTTTAAATAGCCCTAGCTTTTACCTGCCCCTCCCCCCCCTCTCAACCATTTACTTTTGAACATGCACATTTTTGCTTTGAACTTAGTAAAAAATATGCTGATGCATGAAGTGTCTATATACAGAAACAAAGAATTCAACATACACATTTAAAAGCTGTGACATAAAAAACAAGCAAATTATTGAGTTTTCTTTTTTTATCTTTATTTTATTAACAAAATTTATCATTTCCTATATATTTGTTTTGCTGAAACTTATGGAAACCTTAGTTTCAAAACTTGTTTTTAAATAAATCTTTTTAGATAGTAATAAAAAATAAATGGCAAGTACATCGCTAGATCTAGCTCAATGTTGCATTGGAAAAGCATTAAATTATAATTGTCATGAAGTAAAATTTACCAAAATCAAAAATTCTAAATGTTTTGAGGAATTAACAAAAAAAGATCAAGAACTTGTACACTTGCAATGGTGAAGTAAATCATATTCAAACTATTTGTAATCACCATGAAAAGGTCTACTTGGATAGATTTGAGTATGATGGAAGCTTTTGTTGTGATCCATTTAACAAACACAAAGTTAAATTAAAAGTATTTAAAAAAAAAATTGACTTAGGTTAATTATTTAATTAATTTTTTTAAAAGATAATGGCTTTTAAAAAATAATGAAATCTAATATTTTATCATTGTGTTACTTTTTAGAATCTATCAGTGTAATCAGTTTGGATGTTGCAAAGGAGCTTGATTTAATACCTGGTCATAACGACCTCTTGACATTAGTTGCACGTGACTTAACAAACTGAGATTGCATGCTGCACAGTTGCAATAACTGCCCGGATACCAAAACATTAAAAAAGTATCTTACTGCTTTATTTGATACACAGCTTGGAAAAAATCATCTTTAATCAGTGGCAAAAAGCCAACAAAAAACACGATATAGTTCCACTAACTCTTACGGTGGATGATTTTATTGAAAAAGCTTGTCAACAAATAGACCAATTAAGAGACCATTATTATAAAACAAAAAATCAAGCAGCATATTTGCAGCATCTAAAAATAACATTACCAAGTATTTTAGTATTACTAGACTTAGCTGAAAATTACAGTTTTTTAAGTCAAGATGCAGTACAAGGTTTCCATTGGAACAGCAGGCAAGCAACATTGCATCCTTTTGTTATTTACTATATGGAAGAAAATATGATAAAATGTATAAGTGTATTATTTCAGATCATTTGCAACACAATACAAGTTTTTTCATTTATGAAGTAATAAAACATTTAACCACTGCATTTATTTTAGTGATGGTGCAGGTTCACAATATAAAAATTATAAAAACATATCTAACTTATGTCACCATGAACTAGATCATAAAGTATCTGCAGAATGGCATTTTTTTGCCACATCACATGGAAAGAGTGCTTGTGATGGTGTTATGTCAAAAGACTTGTAGCTAGGGCCAGTTTACAATCACTAACAGATCCTATCATTTCACCTGAAAAAATGTATGATTGGTGTAGACAAATATTAAAGAAATACATTTTCAATAAATTTCAAATGATGCAATTGTATTACATTGCATAAAGTTTAAAAATGTTATGCTACTTGTTCAACAATTCAAGGAAACCACCATTGTTTTATACTACAATCATTAACTACTTTACAGATGGGATGGGTGTCATTTAACAATATGTATACTAATGCAAATGTCTTTAAAATGCATCATATTGTTCCACTTGCTTCTCTTTCACCAGGAATTAATATAGCATGTGGTTATGATGCAAAATGGTTTTAAGGCAATATTGTGGAAATATCTGAAGAAAATTAAGATGTTCTTAACAAGTTCACGAAGCAGTCTATTTTGTTAAACACTTTTACTTGGCCACATAAAGACGATATTTGCTAGGTTCCAATAACACACATTTTATGAAGTTTTTTATCTTTGAAAGTTCTTCAACAATTGGTAGATGCTATGAACTATCAGCTCAATAAAAAACTAAAATATTGCATTTGTACAATACCATAAGTAACATGATTCAATAACAACATAGCAAAATTATTATAAATTTGATTTATTTGTTTTAAATATAGTTTTTTTTAGCAAAAATTTATTTGAAAGATTCAATGTTTATATTGATTGTTTATTAGATAATAATATTTTTAATTACATAATCAACTTGTGCATTGTGTTGAGAAGTCAAATAACTTATATAAGTTATTATATTAACTTGGTATAAGTTGTAATCAAAATTTGAACATTATAATCAAATAAATCAAATAATGGGGAGGGGTGGAATAGTGAGTGTATTGGAAAAATATTACAAAATTTATAGTCATGGTATTAAATATTAGGTAAATTAGACTATAAAGTCTTTTTTTTCATTTCAACCTAATAGGCTACTTATAAGTTTTAAATGTAGTCTATTTACTGTCTGACATTTAAAACTAAATTTCACAGTTTTTATATGTGTATGTTAAGTGGTGTGTTTGGGCATTAAGGCACTTCATACATCAGACATAAAACCAGACACACTGTGTAATGAGAAGTGCCCAATTACAAATTTTTTCTAAGTTCTGGGCAAAAATGTGCATGTTAAAAAGTAAATGGTTGGGAGAGGGGGCAGGTAAGAGCTAGGGCTATTTAAAAGCTGAGTTTAATTCAAGCTTAATAAAAAACTTATTTCTAGTACTTGTTATGAAATACTTTTAAATTCATACATACTTTATATTAGAATATATAATACAAACAAAAGTACAACAATAACTTTATTTTTATTGTTTTTAATGCATTTTGGGCAATTTTCATTGTTCTGATTTTGTAGCTTCCCCATGAGTACCACTATTTTTTTTTCTGAAATCACTGTAATAAAGTCTATTAAATTAGAAAAGAAAAAAAAATTGTTAAAACCAGTGTTGATCTTTGGTTAACGGTGGTTTGAAGTGGAGGCACATTTTCCTAAGCTTTAGCCGCAGCCATTTTTTCAAGTCTAATTTTTTACTGATTTGTATCTTATCAGTAAATTTTTAAAAATTTGGAAGCCTACCATATATAAAAACTAAAAAAATACCTTTTCATTTCTTAAATTGCAGATTTTGTATATTGACTCATCAAAAATCAACTTTTTATATTTGCAAACAATTTTTTAGCTTTTTTAGGTATGGAATCCATTATGGAAAAAATGTGACTTTTGAGAATTCAATGCCAAAGTTTTATTAAAGTAAGTCTAGAGTTGTATACAATAAAAAAAACTAGAAAGTTATCTGAAATTTAGTTTTTAAAATATAGAGCTTCAAAGTATGAATAAAACATGTTTTTGCTACTGAAGTTTTTATTTTTGGAAAAATCAGAAGTTTCAAATGACCGTACCTTATGAACCACAAAAGATTTTATGCTGAAATTTTCAGGAATTCCTTTTCTCATTGATATTAACAAACTCACTGTTTCATCAAAATCTGAGGGGGTACATGTTGAAATTAAAATTTTGGCCTACTTGGCATGGAATGACCCAAAAACAAATTTTCAAATTAATTTATTGTTAAAAGCAAAAATAAATATTTGTAACAAAATTGTAATTATACCAAATTGTTTGTATCACAACATAAATTAACATAGCTTAACTATCTGGTCAACATTATTGTATTATTTATAAAATTTTTAGTTAAGATTTTTTAATTTAAAAAAAGTTTTTAAAAAGCAAAAAAAGATACTAATATCTGAGCTGCTCATAAATAGAAATTAAAGCAACCTGAACCTTTTAAAATTTGTTAAAGTTAATTTTATTATGGAATTATTTTATTTTCATAATTTTAAAAAGTAGACAAAATCTATTATTTTCCTATATATAAAAAAGTTTTTTTTCTAAAGTTGATAATTAAAAAAAAATTAAAAACTGAATTTATTCAACTTGATATAACTCTTTCTCTTTAGTTGTATAAAAAAACTGAAAACTGTCATAATTTAATAATTGATCATAACCAATACTAAAAACAGCTTTTATGCACATTTTATGCAAATCTGGTATTAGTTATTATTGCACGGACTGCTGTTTATCAGCATGTTGAGTATTGTTACCCATTTTAAGTTTTTAAAAATTTTTTAAATTAAAAAAAAACCATTACCTAAACCATAACTTTCACCCAAATTTGTATTATATTACGTATGTATGTATATATATGTGTGTATATATGGTATAGGTTATCATACTACAACATAAATTTGTTACTTTGGCAACATATAAATGTTAATTTTTTTTTTAATAAACAAGTAACATAATAATTACAATACCATGTTTCTCGATTTTTTTCCTTTGCTTCACGTTCATACTTTTCCAAAGTTCGCTTATCTACTTGGCCAGTAAGAAACCTTAAAAAAATAAAACACAGACCTCAACCTAAAGTATAACAATAACTTAAAAGCATAAAAAATTACTTTAAAAACAAATATGCTATAAAATTTAGAAAAAATGAGTAACTTTTTTATTAAAATCTTATTTAAAAAAGAAATAGAATTTATAAACAGATACCGGCAAATTATTTAAGCCATTTGTAAATTGTATCGCTAATTTAAAAATCTTTTCTTTTTTTTCAAAATTATTTATAACTTTTTCCTTTTTATAAGTAGTTTTATATATGAAAAACATTTTTTAGTATTAATTATTATTCAAAATTATATCCTGACAAAAAAAACTTTTAAGCAAGTAAGGATAAACTCACTTCCTTAGTTGTGAATATATGAGTAGCAATTAAACTATGAAAATTTAGTCTTGTTTTTACTAAGAAAAGTGTTTTTACTTAAATACTATGAAGAATTAGTCCTGTTTTTCTATCTATCTATAAAAAAAATTACTCTGCGTGACTAAGTGGTTTGTCTGGTTGGTGGATATCTTTTAACATCAAGAGGGTTAGACACTTGATGTTAAAAGATATCGGTGTTCAGAATAGATATTTTACACAGCAGACTGGTGTCTGGCAGATGGCAACACTAAGTGGGTAGACACCTGTGTACATCTGGGGAACGTGTAACTGTTGACACCTTGAGGAGTGTTGAAGCACATGTTGACACCTAATTAATACAAGTTCACCAAGTGTCAAAATGGTGACCACTGTGAAGACCAAAAAAAAGCCAACTTCAGGCCATGGCGGGAAAAAAGAGCTTTAGCTCTTGCTCTTGTACACACCATAATATTGTTTACAGGAACAATTTATGACTCTTGCAAAAGTATAAATTTGTCATGAGTGCAAACCACTTTCTTTTTTTCTCTGTTATTAAATATTAGTTAAAAAAACCAAAAACTTTTGTGCAACCTATATTGTATAAAAAAAGAAAAAGTTTGAGTTTCCGATTTACTTTTTTGCTTACAAAATGTTTTGTAAAAACATTTTGTAAAATAAATTTTTTGTTTTTTTAGTAAAGCAGAATTTTAGTATTATAAATGCAAAAATAAATACTGCATAATTATTATATAAAGTTATAACAAAATTAGTAAAAAAAAAATTTTGCTTTCTATTTCAAACATACATATGGCAGAAAGATTTTTTTCCTTAAAACCCTTGGTCTTTAATGGTGTGTAATATCACAATAGCATTAATAAAAATATGGTAAAATCGCAAAGATGTTTATAAAAGAAAAGCATTATCGTTGCATCTAAGATGAAAAACACAAAAGTCGGTTTTGAAATAAACCAATAATTGCATTTTTAACTGCGATGCTTTTCTAAAGGTACATAGCAAAAAAAAAAAAAGAAACTATAAAAGAAGTACAATTAAAATGCAATTGTTTTTAATTCTATTGCATTAATTGAAATAAAAAATCAGTTTTTTATAAACTGCAATTATAAAAATTAATTGATAATATTCTGTTATAAATTTTTTCTTAGCAACATTATATTTTCTTATAAAAGTTATTATGTAAAATTCAGTTTATAATATTAAACATTTTCGAACTAATGCGTAACAATTTTTATATTTTGAAATGAATTATATACTTTATATATTATATAAAATTAATTATATGAAATGATCTTAATTTAAGCAAAATAAAAAAATATAATGTCCGATTAAATGTTTTGCAAAAAAGTAGTACCATAAAATGTAAAGATGTTTTTTAGAAAAATTTGCTTAGAAGACCGGAAAAATTAAATAAAACTTGAAAAAATTTTTTTTTTTTTAATTAATACAATGCCTGCCCAAACCAAACCATTAGTCGATGTAGCAGCTTTCCTTGCATATTCTACCTATTAGTCAGTCAATGTAGCAACACTCTTTGTAGCATTAAATTAACCATAACCCTAACCATGATATTGGTCATTTAAACTTATCAAGTTTGTTTAAAAATAATTATGTTAAAACATTTTTTCTTTAAAAACGCTCACAAAAACGTAACAACGAAAAAGTACTTTATTGCTTTTTTTTCCGCTGTGTAATTATGTAATATTATGTAATATTATGTAATATTATGTAATATTATGTAATATTATGTAATATTATGTAATATTATTTAATACTTATGAAAGCAATATTTTATTTTCAAAGCGCTAGATGTTTTTACTATTTTTATTTATGAAAGTAAAATACAACTCAACCTAAAAAACATTAAATTTTGCTGTTTAAAAAAAAATTATTCTATATTTGCACAAGCTATATTTTGCTAGTGTAAACTGACTTACATGAATGTGGAGGCAGACAATGGCAATCGCCTGCCATTCCTGCTGAAGCCTGTGTATGTGTGTGTGTGTGTGTGTGTATATATATATATATTAGGGTGTCCCAAAAAACAACATTTTTGAAAAATATAAGTTTAACAAATCTGGTTTTTAAAGTTTTTTGAATAGAAAATATTTTTGGGGGTCCCTCAAGACCCTTGAACATACAACGAGTTCCTAATATTTCCAAAAAAAAAATTATTCAAAAGTGTATTATGTTGGGTCTCAAATGAAGCAAAATGATACAAAAATTAAAAAAATGATAACTGTATCGTACAAAAATAAATATGTTAGATTTAACAGCATAAAAAATTTAACTAAAAAGAATAAAAGTGTATATTTACCAATTTTTCTTTAACTTTTTTTTTTTAATAGTTTTAAAAGTTTTGTAATATAGTTATCATTTTTAAAATTTTCATAGAATTTCGCTGCATTTGAGACCCAATATACTGATAACATAAAAAAATTGTAAAAAAGCAAAAAAATATTTGTAAACATCATTATACATACAATAACTGGCCACCAATAGTTGACTTTCCAGCATCTTAAAAAAGAAAAACATGTATATCATCAAAAATTTTAAAACAATGTAAATGAATCTGTATAAAACTCAAAAAACTGTCTTAGTTTTTTTAACCATCAAAATAAAAAAAAATTTCATTCTAATTAACTAACTTATTATAACTTAAATAATTTTAAATTATTCTAACAAACAAGGCTGCAAGAAGCCACTATTAAATTGGGAGTTACTAGAAAACAAAGAATAGAGTTAAAGAGCAAGGAAACAATTGACAGAAGACTTGAAAAGTTGTAAGTTGTATGAATCAGGAAAACATGAAGACGGGAAAGAGTTCCAAAGGGTTGAAGTGTGAGGAAAAAAGTTAGACAAAAAAAGTGTCTATAGTAGATTTTGTCATTACCATAAAAAGATCTACTAAAATATATTTGGATTTTTATATAAATAGTTTGTTATGATTTAACAAAAAAAAAAAAATCATAAAAATTTAAAAACAAATAGATTTTATCATTTTTTTTGAAAGTTTACAAAATTTAACTATTCAACATTTATAGAAGATTACAACGATAACATTTACAGTAAGGTCTTATCACAGAGCACTGCTGAAGAGTATTCAACAGTGGTAGAGTGTTCACACAGTGGAAAAGCGTTCACACAATGGAATTCTCACATTCAAACTTAATTTAGTTTGTCTTTTTTAAATGATGTTTTCCTTGATGAATCAAATAGTTTTTTTTTTAGAATCAACTAAAAGTTTTTTTTGTAATATTAGTTTAAAAAAAAATTTAGCATTTATGAAGATTATATATTTATTTTATTAATTCTTACAAAAAATTATTTTTATCAATTATTAAATATTGATGCCATTATCAGGTATTCTCTTTGTTTATATGCTAGATATGATATTGATGTCATACTTGTTTATTTTAGATTATAGAGTAACATGGTAACAAAAATATCAATTTTATCACAGTTAGCATGATAATTACTGCAAAAATGCTAAATAATTAACATTAACAACGCCATAACAGTAATGACGGGCTTAGAAATGACGCAGTAACTGATGATGAATATAATAACTAAGAAACACCATAACATAAACACCATTGTTAAATATAAGTGCATTTATGTGAAGTACCAACTATTAATAAATAAAAACTAAGTACAATAAATTTAAAAACAATGACAACTTACCAACATGTCCAATAAAAATTATATTAATAGTATCCTTTTTATCATCAGGTTCAACAGGTGCAGAGAAGCTTTTTGCAGGTTTCCTAGTTTTTTCAACCAGTGATTCAACTTGTTCTTCCTCTAAAATAAAGATAATGCTTTATTATTAATTTGTAATATGAGGCGGCAACTTCATATTAAAAAAGTTTTAATAATAGGAAACTAATTAGTTAATAATAGATGGAGCAAACTGCTTCACTTCTAAAATTGGTACACAAAAATGAAATTTATTCAAAAATGAAACTTTACATTAACTAATTAAATAAACCGATCTTTTTTGATTGTTTAGTAACCATTAATTTTAAATTTTAAGCTTTTACAATTGGCATTCTCTTAGGAATATAACTGACCTTTGGAATTTTTTTATACTAAAGGCACTTATAATCCTTTACTTATCTACACAAAAAAAGCAAAAGTCTATAATATTTTTAGAAAAACTTGTATTGAATGAAAAAGACTTGTTAAGATAAGCAGGGTAGTAAGAAGAAAACATTAAAAAACACCCTGCTGGCTTTTTGCTTGTACTTCAAACACACACACACACACATTAATACAAGCCTCAACAAAAGCAGGCAATTGCCAGCAACTGGCTCCACACTTGTGAAAGTCAGTTTACATGTGATATAAAGCCGGTGCAAAATACAATTTTTTTTACTAAAACAGCAAAATTTGTTATTATTTTTTAAGGTATGTTGTATTTTACTTAAATAAACAAAAATAGTAAAAAACATATAGTGCATTTAAAATAAAATATCACTTTAATAAGTATTACATAATTATGCAATATTAAAAAAAAAAAGAGCAAAAAAATGTTTATTCATTATTATACATTTGTGAGCATCTCATTATTATTCATTAATAAATGTTTGTGAGCAAGGTAATAAAAAATTATTGAAAATTTTTTTTCAATGTTGAGGACAAAAAAAAAATTTTAATGTCTAAAAATTATTTTTATTTAAACTTGATAAAGTTCAAATGACTGGTATAAAAATTTTATTGAAAACCATATTTAAAAAAACTGCAAAACAATAATAACAACAACAGACAACTATCAAGTTTTTATAGTTATTAAAAAGTTATTTAATTTTTAAGTTTTAGATTTTTAATTAAAAAATTTAAAAAAATAAAATATATACTTTTTAATATACAGTACTTTTATAGTTATGTTTTTAACTTATGTATGCAAAATACAAATTAATCTAAGTGAAAATAATAGATACACCTATAAACAAAAAAACTTGTTTGTTTGTTTGCTTGGAGCTATTTGAGTGCAATTTTTAAACGTTTTAAGGTGGTAGAGATGCAAATAATGATCGAAAAAAAAGTTTTGAGAATTATTTTTTAATGGTGGAATTTCACCCTTTGATATGCCTTTGATATTTTCATACAACCCACCCTTTGATATGTCTTTGATATTTTCATGCAACTCACCCTTTGATATGCCTTTGATATTTTCATGCAACTAATATTGGAAATAATAAAAAATATTTCTTGGTCCATATTTATACCTTAAAACACTCTTAGGTAGCATCAGAGCCCATAGCAACATCCCTAGTTATCACAAACAGAAGTTATTCTTTATTTTCCTCTCTTAATATATGCCTTATTTTACTCTGAACATTTACTAAGGTGTATCTGCTGTCTTTAGTGGTCTAAATATCATACTTAGAAGTCACAAACATAACTCAGACAGATAAATAAGCTGATAAGTTGTAACAGTACCGTTGAAAATTTTATACTTTGTATTATTTACAAAAATTTACCAATGACTGTTTTTGTTGGCAGGGAAACCGTAGATATGGGTGTACATTCAGCTATTATTCATTCTAATGATAAGCGGAAAGGAATACGGAAGGTTTTAGAACACTTTGAAAAGACAAATTTCAAAGGCTGTGGCAACAAAGTTAGATAAATCACGCATTAGGAATTATAGAGGAATTAAATATTAGGAGCAAGAAAAAAGGATTTTTAGATAAAATAAGTGAAAAAGAATCAGTAGATTCATATTAAACTGGTTCTTACTGAGGAGAATTTTGTTTTGCATTTTTCTGTTTTCAATTTTTTGCATACATAACTCAAAATATCATAACTTGAGAATTGAGTATTTAACTTGATAACTCGAGAACTGGGCATTTGACTTGAAATTTTGAGTTTGTGTTTAATATAATTTAATACTCCGGATGACCCTTGGATTTTACATAAAATTCTTTATATCTTATAAAAAATTCAGTTTAGGTGCAAATTTGTTTCATCATTTGTTGGAAAAAAGTAGTATTTTCACAAAAACTTTAACTTTAAACAAAAACTTTTAGGGTGAAATGATTTATGCAAATTCTAAGTGTCATCCGGAGTATAATATAATAATATACATATGTACAAAAGAATTTTCAATTTTTATTTTGTTTCATCAAGATATCATGTTTCAAAAACTTAATTTGCAAGGGTCAAAATTAACACATTTTCTGCCATTATGAATTTTTTGTTTAAGAATTTCAGAATGTAGTCTATTTGCATCCCTAGCACCTTAAATTAGAAAAAAAAAATTTACAAAGACAAAGAGTAACAAATGAACTTTCTATATATGAAAATTGTAAGAAACATTAAACAAAATAACATTTATAAAATAATCAATCGTTTTAATAGATAAGGAATCTAATTATACACAGTAATAGAGTTAAAAAAATTTGGCGAAATGCAACGTTCTTTTGAACAATATTTTCTAGAAAACGTTATGATGTTTTAACGAGTACAAAGCCACACCCATGACAGGGTTAGTCATGAAAAAGGTAGCATATTTATTTTTTTAGCCTGACAAATTTCCACCGTAAACAGAGTATAACAATTTTTATATATAGTTTACTGCTTGTGGCTTTGTGCTGAGTACCTACATAATTTTGCAGTTTTTTTTAAGTATAACTTTATGAAATAACAATCTAATACGAATATCAAATGATATAAAATGTTCATGTTTATTAAATAATCTCTTGCATTTTGAAATTTTAATGTATATCAGAAAAATAACTGTTGCTTACAATTATTTTTCTGATATAATGATACAAAAGATTGAAATGTAACTAACAAATCTATTACTAAAACGTAATCAATTATAATTATTTTATTTCTTCATGAGCTTTTTTATTTAAGTATTAAAAAACTGGCAAAAAATCTGTTTTTAACAGCCATTTCACTTGTTATTTATTTATCCCCTTCTCAAAATAAGGGCCAGATATTGGACATTGTCTGGCATTTGTCCAGTAAGAAATGACATATATCGTTCATTTTGTCCGACCCATATTTTATGTGTATTTATTTTTTAATCATTTTAGTTGTTCCAAAATTATTAATAAATTCAGTATTCTATATAAACTTTATTTTTTGAACTTTTTATTTTTTATAAAAAACAAAAATTAAAGTTGAACACACAGCTACATTAATAAAATATGTCAATTTTTGAGTAAATTCATTTTTTAAAAGACACCAAAGCATTACATTTTTTTGAATTAAGCAGCCCGCATTTTAACATTTATAATAAAACATTGCAATTAGTTATTAACCTTTAGACTCTGCTTAATTTTTTAGGTTTGACCACTCAGTGCACAGAATTTTCAGCTAAAGTTGTAGATATGTTAAAAAAAAAAAAAATGTTGTTATGTTAAAGTAATGTCTGAACCTTGAAGTTAAGTTTTTCTGAAAGGCAAAAAAGTATATTTACATAACTTATATAAACTGACACCATACCTATAATAAAATCTATACAGTATTGGTCTAAAAAACTTCTTTTTTTTAAAGAAATATTTAATTTATCACTTTTTTCAATGAGACACTTTTTTAAAAAAAACAAATAAAATTAAATTTTTTAACAAGCATATTTAAATAGAATAAATTAGCCATATACTAATAACATTTTTATTTATTTCACATTCAAAAAAATTTGTAGTCTCAGTTTTGGTAAAAGTATGAGTAAATATTTAAGGAAACCAACAAAGTAACCCTATTGCTTTGAAAATATATTGACACTAAGAACATGAAAATACATTTCCATAGAGTACTTGTGTTTTACCTTAATTAAATATAGCTTTACTACATGTTCTTTAGTACTTTTTAAATATACATAAACAATGTCTATAAAACAAAGTTGATAAGAACTGTAAATAACATTTTTTCAAATCATAAGCTTAAATTCACTTTTTAAGATTAGAAAAATAAAAAAAATATATATACAATCATGAGAAACCAGTTATCATTAGAATCATTATTCTTACTATTTTTGAGCTCAGCAATAATCTTTATAACTTGGGATTGTGTCAATTGGTGACCTAAGGAAGTGAAAGTGTAACTGGTTTTCAAAGTAAAAATATAAATAAAGTTTATAATAAAACCATGTGAAGTTGTTGTTTTTCTGGACTGCTGTGGACCATTGATTTGAAATCAAATTTCAGAAATGCAATGCAAACGTAAGTTTTTGAGTTTTAGAGTAAAATGTATAGGCACGCTTAAAAACACCTAAAAGCATATTTTGGAACTAGCGAGAACACAAAAAGGCATACTTCCAAACGTAAGGGTTAATTGAAATTTTTAGTTTAGAATTTTTTTTATTTAATGTCTGATGGTTTTTATAAATTTCAAACAAAAATTTTAGCTTTTAAAACCCCTTTTAAATTTATTTCATAAAAATTTTAACGTAATAGTTATTTTAATGCTTATAGAAACCAGTACTTTTTCACTATTTATTTATTTTACTTTTTATTTATTTTATTTTTTATTACAATATTAAATTTGAGTTGTTATGTAACGGTTTTTGCGCTAAAAATTTTCGCTATTAAAAGTGTTTATAAAATTAATCCTAGAAAAAGTTTGAAAAGATTTATAAAAAAATACATATTTATATTAATGTAATTTTGTATAATGTTCTTTGATAATTTAAATAAAATGGGTTTATTGTAAATATTTTAACTAATTTGTTACTTTATTTAATAAAGTAATAAGTAAACTTAATATTTTGTGACATAACATTGTATTTTATCTATTTAGGTATGTATTTAAAACACTTACATAGTACGAGGGTTGTCCCAGAACTACCTAGCTTAACAAAGAAAACACAAAAATTTTGAAAAAAAAAAACCATGGCTAAAAATGGTCGCTAATCTGAAAAGAAAAAAATAATGTTTATTTTTTTTCTTTTCAGATTAGCGACCATTAATAGTAAACATTTTCTGTAAATTTTCATTATGGAGAAAATTGGTCATCGTTATATCATTCAATATTTTTATTTAAAAGGTCTTAGTTCAACCAATATCAAAAGTGAACTTTTGATATCCGTTGTATAAAGTTCGTATGACCTATCAAGATGAACCCCGCAGTGGTTGACCAAATGAGGTTACCACGCCAGAAATGGTTAAGAAAACCCATAAAATCATACTGGATAATCATTGATTGAAAGTGCGCGAGTTAGCTGATATGGCAGGCATATTAAGAAGTGCTGTAAATTGCATATTGACTGAAAATTTGGACATGAAAAAGATGTGCGCACGATGGGTGCAGTGCACAGTGGGCCAGTAGGTGGACAAAATGGGAAAAATTTTAGTTGTCTAATCTTGAAAACCTATTTAATTTTAGTATCTACATATATTAGGAGAAATCTATTGATAATTTATTTATATTAAATCCCTCAGTTACCAGGACTCTAAGCATTTGAATATTGAGATAAAATAAAAAAAAATAAAAATTATAAATAAGTAATTAACGGTGACATCAACGTTGTGTTATATTTCAATTACATCTACGTTTTTGAAACAAAAAATTAGTACATGTTATTCTAGAGTATTTAGAGATAAGAAAAACCAATGTGTGAAATAAATTTGTCATAGCATGTTATCTCAGTTATACTTTGAAAATCACAGATTAAAAAAAAAAATTTCTTAAGAAACTTATTTTTTGCCGCACAATAACTAATAATTACCACAATTTGCCATGTGTTGTCTTATATTTATTTGAGCTATATGATGCTTCAATCGAGTTTTAATTGATTGCTCGTCCCCTTAAATCCTCGTTCAGATTTTATGTATGTTTTAACTTGGTTGCTATGGTACTAAATTTTGCATAGCAACAACTCATTTTTACATTAACGTTGTTTTAACAGTATTTTACTTGCGCTAAATACACATTATTGGGGTATGTATTAAAATGAGATTCAGAATTCTTATGAGGTTAACTTTTTTTGGTTACTATGGATACCTTACTTTGCATAACATAGCAACAACATATTTTCGGTAGTTGTTAGTAATTTAATTACTAACACTGACAGTAATTTAATTACTTTTAATTTTAATTACTAACACTTGTAGTAACTTAATTACTAACAAGTATTAGTAGTCCAGGCGGCATATATATTATATCATTTTACTTTTAAATACAAAATACTTGTTACAATAATTATTTAGATATGGTTTTGTTAAACTTAGACATTCATAATTTTCTCCAAAAAAACAATCTTAGTATTTCAAAACAAAATATTACTGAAGATATATTAAAATTTATTCAGCCAAAATTTGCTGATTTTAAAGACATTGATTTTAGACATGCTGTTCAACGATTTGTTTACTTGTATAAAAAAAAGTGGAAATCTGCATACTATACTGTGAAAAATTTTGAAAAGAAGTTTGTGAACTGGCTTAATGAATATTTAATTGTCAGAAAAAAAGACAATGAACCAACTGCAAGTAGACGTGGTCGAAAACCAGTTGCATTTGATAATAGTTCTAATAAAACTAAAAAATGGCGTGTATCTTGTTTAATTGAATCTCATTCATCCAATGAATTATTTTTTGCTGCTAATAAAAAATTTAGAGATGAATCTGTTGTTATTGCTGCCAAGAATGTTTTAAATATATCAAATACAGATAAAGCAACTAAATATTCAGCAGACGAAGCACTGCCATTAATAATTGATGCAAGTCTGACAAAAGCTTCCTATCAATTGATTAGAAGCGGAGTCTTGGAGAAAGAATATAACATCTACCCCGCTTACAATGATGTCAGAGATGCAAAATTGAAATGTTATCCTGCAAACATAACAGTGGAGGACTATTCAGCTTCAGTTCCTTTAAAAGATTTAATGACTCATACTTTGCAAAGAATCTGTGCAGTTCAGGAATCTGTGCTAAGGCACTTGATATTGAACAACAAAGAAATAAAAACAATGACACTAACGTGTAAGGCTGGTTTTGATGGTGCTACTGGCCAAAGCATTTATAAACAAGTTTTATCAGAACCCAACATTAACAGAGATTTAAAGCGTGAAGAATCATTATTTATTACTTGTCTTGTCCCATTGGATTTGACTGGATTTAACAACAGCAACGAAAAGGTGCCTATTTGGAGAAATCAAAAGTCGTCCTCCACAGCCTATTGTAGACCCATAAGATTTGCATACAAAATGGAGTCCAAGGAATCTGTGATTGAAGAAGATCAGTACATTAAAAGTGAGATAGAAAGCTTGGGTATGATTTTATTAGAGGTTTGCGGATCTTCTATTGAAGTGAATTGTATTATTGAACTTACAATGATTGATGGGAAGGTTCAAACAATATTATCTGAAAAAAATAACTCATACCAATGTTGTTCAGTGTGTGGTGTCTCTCCAAAAAATATGAATAGTCTTGATATCCTTAATATAGATTATACTAACAGAGAGTTCAAATATGGTCTTTCCAGTCTTCATGCATGGATTCTATTTTTTGAGATGTTATTGCACATTGCATATAAAAAAGACACAAGAAAGTGGCAAGCAAGATCTAAAGAACACAAAGAAAAGGCATCTGTAGCTAAACAAAAGATTCAGACTGATTTTATGAACAAAATGGGACTTGTTGTTGATTTCCCTAAAAGTGGTGGTTCTGGAACAAGTAATGATGGCAATACCTCAAGGCGTGCTTTTGCAGCATATGAACAAACAGCTGAAATTCTGGGTATTGACCAAAACCTTATATTCAGATTTTACATTATCTTGGTAACGCTCTCTTCAGGATATGAAATAGACTGCTTAAAGTTCAAGGATTATTGTTTTGACACTTTTAGACTATATGTGTCCCTTTATCCATGGTATTACATGGCTCAATCAGTTCACAAAGTATTGATACATGGACATGACATAATTAAAAGCCTTACATTACCCATCGGACTTATGTCAGAGGAAGCTCAAGAGGCTAGAAATAAAGACTTTGAATCTTATCGCGAAAATTTCAGCCGAAAAACATCCAGAAAAGCAACAAATACTGATCTTATCAATAGACTCCTAGTTTCCAGTGATCCTGTTATTTCATCATTGCGTAAATCAACATCACACCAAACAAATCATAAAGCATTTCCTTCAGATGTTTTACAATTACTTAAACAATCTTCAAACGATATTATTGTTTTATAATTTTTTGATGTAATTTAAAATTGATAACGTTTTCTTGCACTATTTTTTGCTTTTATTGTTCCTAAAACATTATTTACCTAAATACTCAATTTTTATTCAATATAGGTGGGTCAAAAATCCGATAAGATATTCAAATATCAATTTACCACTTTGTAACTAAGGAAAGTATCCGGTAACTAAGCAATATAAGTATCCATAACAACTAAATTTAAAAAATTATCACTTTTGTAAGAAGTGTGATCTCATATTGGTACTCATGCCAAATTTAGTAAATATAGCACTTATAAAATATCTGCAGATAACAAAAGTAGGTTGTTGCTAAGCAAAATAAAGGTATCCATAGCAACGAAATAAAAAAATATTACCTTCATAAAAAGCGTAGACATCATATTAGTACTCATATTAATTTTAGTGAATATAGCTCTAATATTAAATTAGTTATGAATTTTGTCCAGTAAAAGTGCATTCTGGCCCACTGTGCAGTGTTTACTTACAATTGATTAAAAACAATGTTGTGAGGATGTTTCAATGAATTGTTTGGCAATTTTTCACAAAAATAAAGCCAAATTTTTGTGTTGATTTATAACTATGTCTGAAACATGGGTCCATCATTTCACTCCGGAAACAAAAGAGTAGTCCAAAGAAGGCAAAAATAACTTCATCTGCTGGAAAAGTTATGGCATAAGTTTTTTGGAATGCGCGTGGATAATTTTCATTGATTATCTTCAAAAAGCAAAAAACCACCAACAACGCATATTATGCAAAATTATTGCAGCATATGAGTGAAGAAATCAAGGAAAAATTTCCGCATTTGGCGAAGAAGAAAGTGTTGTTTTATCAAGACAATACACAGGTTCAAGCATCTTGTTTTTACAAAATTTTTGTGTTTTCTTTGTTAGGCTAGGTAGTTCTGGAACAGCCCTCATAATTTATGTATTTAATAATTTTGTATTTTTATTATATAATTTTTATTATATATTTAATTATGTATTTAATAATTACATAATTTATGCATTTAATATATTTACGTAATAATTTATGTACTTATTAACTTACAAAGAATTTCGCATAGTATAGTAATTTTTAAAAAATGTAATATAAATATTTCCCTTTTCAAATTTTAGTTTCTCGAGTTTTTCTTTTTCTCGATTTTTTTCTTTTTCTCGATTTTTTCTTTTTCTTTAAGATTTTCTTTTTGTTAGATAACTTATCTTACAAATTGCATGTTCAAGTTGTAAAAACAAAACATTTTATGCGTCGTCAGGAATGGCGTTCAATCACACTTCTTTAATTTTTATCAGACATGTCAAGCAAACTTGTGTTTGATATATATATACAGTGAACGAAATTTTCTCAGCCGCACACAATTTTTATCAGATTTTTCATTATAGAGACTTAATTAAACGTTTTATTAAGAAATTTCTGTATGTGATATATTTATACCATTGTTTGTTAATTGATAATTAAAAGATAATTGATATCATTGTTTTTATAATTTCTTTATATAAAAAAATTTAGTTATTTGATTTATTTGAGTGCGAAATTTGTATAGACGCAGTTCTATTTTATTAAATTTGAGGTATAATTTTTATTTTTAGGTCTTCTTGGGGCACCTAAATAATAAAATTTTTAAAAAATTAAAAAAAGAAGTTTGATTCAACTTTTGAATGATCTTGCTTGTTAATGAAGACATGTTTTTTCACATTAAAAAAAAATCGATTTTAATTCTTAATTCATTAACCTAATTCATTTCCTTGTCATGCTTACGAATTGCGTTTTTTATAAGTCTAGCACGACACTTTAAATCTGAGACTGATTTAATGTTTTTTTTACCACGATCTTAAGAAACTTTGGGAATTTCAAACCAATCGGGAATACCGCATTATACGCGGTGCCATCAGGCTGGCTAACACCCTGCATCTTAATAAATCATTAACTTATTATTATAAATAAATTTATGCTCATAACTACCATTATAATATTAGTTATTATTATTTTTTCATTGCAATTATTGTAAACATACTTATTATTACTATTACTATAATATGTATTAACTTTTTTTTATCTGATATTATTATAATATATTACTATTATTATTATTATTACTACTATTATTGTTATTATCATTATCAAAACTACTGTAAAAATGATTTACAGACAATAAATGGCTTGTTGCTGTTGTTGTTGTGTTGTTGTTGTGTATATACATGTATGTATATATATATATATATATATATATATATATATATATATATATATGTGTATATATATATATATATATATATATATATATTTATATATATATATATATATATATATATATATATATATATATATATATATATATATATATATATATATATATATATATATATATATATATATATAACACACTAAGATACTCTTTGAAATGGATTCTGATTATATAAGTTTCCATTCAAGTAAAATCTTTTTTAAATATATCATTAACATATGAAGTCCATATGAAAAAAAACCAGTATAGTCATTTAAAAGTTTTAAGAAAAAAATAAAAGTCTTTAAATAAATCTAGGAAAGTAAAAATATTTTTAAATACGATTTATAAATAATTTATTGTAGATTAAAGTTTTTAGATTATTTACATAAATTAATCTAACTATCCCTTTTTTTAATGAAAAACCTTGATAAAAAAATTTTTTTCAAGGTTATATTTATTTTGAAAGAATATCTTTTCTGTAGCATTTCATTTTAATTTTCAATTTGAGATTTATGCATGTTAAGTGTGTATCAGATAAAGCAATAAACCTTTTTTGCATTCAAAATAACTTTTTGTTAAGTATGAGGGAAATTACAATTTTTTGAATTAAAATTTATTAAACAATTAGAGCACAAGAACAAAAATACCAGTAAAAAAATGCCCTTAACAACTTCTTGATTGCTAAGTTTTTTAATGAAACTATTTTACAAAAAAAAAATCTGCTTTTTCTTAAATAAGATCATAATTAATGAAAAATGTATATATTAAAAAAGTATATATATATATGCGGTAGTGGTGTAATGGTAGAGCGATTGCTTCATAAGCGAGAGGTTCCGAGCTTGATCCCCACCACATCCCTGGTAGTACTCAACTTGTTTCTCACACACAGTAACCTTCGTATTTCGGAGTTTTAGAGTTGAGAGAGGGTTATAACCACAATTAAGTAGTCTCCTCATCTGTAGTGGCTGTCTGGGCCTTGGGGAGGTAATTAACAATATATATATATATATATATATATATATATATATAT
>NC_088927.1:9897500-10102500 GCF_038396675.1 Hydra vulgaris
TTGAATTATAATGTCCTATAAGAAAAGTGCTTCCACCACCAAAAGAAACATAACCCGCTTGATGAAGATTTTCTTTTGATTTTACAATTCACGCTAAATTATCACTGTAAGATACCTGTAGGATACCACTGAAAATCCAAATTGTTGTTATCTGTTCCTGAGAGAATCCATTAAAGAGAGACAAGAGCACATAAAGCAAAATAAGAAAGAAATTGAGAAAAATTTTTCAATTCAGGTCATACAGGCAAAACTGGATCAAGTGTTGAAAATGTACAATAAATTGGTAAAACGTACAATAAAAAGTAAATGCGATCTATTGAATGAAGTTTTTGACAAAAGATGGCAAATGGCTCTGCAGTGAGGATAAAAGGTTGTATAATCTTCAGATTAAAAGCAAAGAACTGGTCTGGTATACAACTGGGAAGGCTGCTAGTTCAAAGATTATCCATTCATTTAAAAAAAGAAAAATGGTGTCTACTTCAATAACAGTAATGACAACAGCAACAACATCAACTTTAGAGTTTGAGGCAGAATATCAAGAGTCTGAGAATTCAGAAGAACAGTCCACAAGTACCAGCAAGAACTACAGCAAAGTTAAAACTGCAACCAAAATTAGTAACATCTTTTAAGTTATCAACTAGCAAAGCCTGCTACCATTTGTCAACAATTATCTCCAGATGAGATTGACATTCAGACACCTTCACAGTCTGGTATGTTCAAATTAACTATTAAAAATGCTGTTAAACTTAAAGAAGAAATGAGGAAAGCACTACATATAGAAAGGTCACTGCACTTTGATAGTAAATAACCAAGAATATTAAGTGTTAGTGTTGAAGACTAAACAAAAAGAAGTTAAGTTACAAGCGCTATATCTACCAGACGGAAAGCAGATACTGTTAAATGTAAAGGCAGTCAGCTTTAAAGACATTTTACTAAAGAAAGAAAATGAACTACAGTTTATTGGTTGTCAACAACATGTTCTTGACTGAGTCCTTCACATAGTTATGGATGTAGAACTTGGTGGAAATTCATGATGGAATTCCTGAGCAATACTAGCACTTTTGGCATTTATTCTTCTACCAGAGATGAAGAGACAGATTACTTGACATATGTAGTTTTATCTCTTACAGATGGGTGAACAATTGGTTTATTGAACAAATGTACGATGCAGATAATTATTGAAAGCTATGTAGCAGCTTGCACGGTCACGAAAAAGTATTTAACTCATTGAAAAAGTTTTGGAATTAGGAACTGTTGAGGCTGGAAATTTGCAGAAGAAATCAGTGTGCAGAACAAGCAGTCCAGTGTCATTAAGATATTTTTAGCAACTGTAAAAAGAGAGAACCTCCAGCTCAGAATTATTTTTTCTAACAAAGCATAAGAATTATATAGTATGCTTTAATTAAGCAGAATTCTAAACAAATTTTTTTCAATATATAGAATAGGTTTCTGTACTTGTAGAATTTATTTAAGTTTGTAATTTTATATTTATTTATAATTTAAAGTGTTATGATGTAACAATAAACTGCTAAATGCTTAAAAACTACTTAATAACTTAATAATAATTAATTAAATTAGAATTAAAAAATAATGACCATATAATTGCTTGAGATTTTATCCATACGCATATATGGTCAATTTGAATTATTGGTTTGTGGTTGACCTTTTTCAACAAGAAAATCAAATGAATGTTTTTTTCAATACTTTTGTAAAATATAATTCATAGATTTATATAAAAGCCATATAAAAGTCAGTACTCTAATATAAATATATATATATATATATATATATATATATATATATATATATATATATATATATATATATATATATATATATACATATATATAATATATATATATAATTGATTTTTTGACGAGATTAAAAAAATATTTTCATGTTTCATGCGCTTAGCAATCATCAGGTAAAAAAAGGTTTTTTACCTGATGATTGCTAAACGCATGAAACTTTTAGTAGTAAAAATCATGTAGTTATTTTTTTAATCTCGTCAAAAAATCAATTATATAGCTCTGATATCATTCATCGAGCACTCTTGCTGAATATATACTCACAGTAAAATTAAACTTATTTATATATATATATATATATATATATATATATATATATATATATATATATATATATATATATATATATATATATATATATATATATATATATATATATATATATATATATATAATTATATATATATATATATAATTATATATATATATATATTAGGGTGTCTTAAAAAACAACATTTTTGAAAAATATATGCAGAGACCACCTTAATGTGTTCTATCTAATACAAAAACACTAGGTTTAAAATTTTTTTGAATAAAAAATATTTTAAACCCTCGAATATTTAATGGGTCCCTAATATTTAAAAAAAAATTTTTTAAGGGGTCCCTTAAGACCCTGGAATATTTAATGGGTCCCTAATATTTAGAAGAAAAAAAAATTTCAAAAATATGTCCTGGTACTCAAATGAAGCGAAATTATATTGTTAATTTTGGTTTTATTACATGAAAAATTACTTTTTTAACAAAAACAAAAAAAATCATTTTTTATGTATTTTTATGACAATTTCAATAAAGTAGTTAAAATTTTTCTAAATTAAATATTTTTTTTGAAATTTTTATATAATTTTGCTTCATTTGAGTACCAGGTTGACATACTTTTAAAAAACTTTTTTTTTGAAAATATTAGGGACTCATTAAATATTCGAGGTTCTTTAGGGACCCCTTAAAATATTTTTTATACAAAAAAATTTTAAATTTAGTGTTTTTGTATTAGATAGAACACATTAAGGGGTCTCTGCATATATTTTTTAAAAATGTTGTTTTTTGGGACACCCTTATATTTATATATATATATATATATATATATATATATATATATATATATATATATATATATATATATATATATATATATATATATATATATATATATATATATATATATATATATATATATATATATATATTTATATATATTTATATTAGAGTACTGACTTTTATATGGCTTTTATATAAATCTATGAATTATTTTTTACAAAAGTATTGAAAAAAACATTCATTTGATTTTCTTGTTGAAAAAGATCAACCACAATCCAATAATTCAAATTCACCATATATGCGTATGGATAAAATCTCAAGATTGAGTAAGAGTGATAATAACACACACACACACACACACACACACACACACACACACACACACCCACACACACACACACACACACACACATATATATATTTATATATATATATATGTATATATATATATATATATATGTATATATATATATATATATATATATGTGTGTGTGTGTGTGTGTGTGTGTGTGTGTGTGTGTGTGTGTGTGTCTGTGTGTTGTTATCACTCTTATTCAATCTCCTTGCCGCAGAACCCGAAACTAGAACAATATGTTTGTGCATATATTTGTGTAATAATACTGTTATATGTTTAAGACAATAGTAATAATGTAAAATTATAAATACAAAAATAAAAAAGCAAATTTTATTTATCAGTGTCAAGCCACGTGGATGTATTTGGAGCCAATTTTCAGTTCAGAAGATATAATGAAACAGATGCCTGAAGAAGGAAAAAAATTTAAAATTGTGGATAGTTATTGGAGAGACATTATGTTAAATTCAGTATGATTTTGTATTGTAGCTTCCTTAAACTCCTTTGTTTTTATAACTCAAATACAGAAAAAAAATACATTATAGTAGAATAAGAATATACAGATTTTCTGATTGTAATAAAACTTAATATAAACAAGAATATGCTTAGGTTGTTGATCCACATGTGCTTGTATGCACTAGTCAGCCAAAAATGTTAGATAGGCTTGTTGAAGCAAACCGACTTTTAGAGGACATTCAAAAGGGACTTAATGCTTATCTAGAGCAAAAGCAGCTTTTCTTTCCCAGGTATAACATATTAAGTATTTAATTTTTTTGTCACTTTTTAATCTTGATGTGCACATGAAACAATTTTAAAACTAACTGAACATTTAGAATTGTCATGGAATAATTTCAAACGTCAAGTTTGTCTTACAAAAATGTCAAGTTTGTCTTTAAAAATGTCAAGTTTGTCTTTAAAAAAAAATAATATTATGTTAATAAGTTTGTTAAAATGTTAGTTGATTACACAGTAAATAAACAAATAGTTAAATAAAATTCTAAAATTTTTTGTTACTTAAAACTACTTTAACAGATTTATTTTATTTATCTCATTTGAATTGCAAAATATATCACTAAAGGGTTTTTTTATTTCAAAATCTTATTTCAAATTCTTAAAAATATATCATTTTTTAAACTAAAGGAGCAGATTACTTGCCATAGAAGCAATCTGAACCAAATATCTTTAAATTAGTTTAAATAGTTTCATTTGTTGACCTGGAGATTGTAAAAAAGTTTATTTGCAAATAAGTTCAAGTGAAAAAGAAGAATTTTGAAGAAATTTTCATTTTTCAAAACTCAGTTTTTTCTTTATCTTCTTTTAAACTTTTTCTAGATTTAAGACTTGTTTTCTTATTTCAACTCAAAAAACCAACTGTAACAAATGTTAAAATTATTAAAAATTTAGTTGCCTTGTGCTATAAATTAAAAAAATCTATATAGTAGTTTTTAGAGAAGACTTAGATAGTTTAATAAGAAGGTAGTTTAATCAAGAATCATAACTCTATAATTAGTTCAAGTAATCAATAATGATTAAGTGATTAATGGAATTTTATCCTTTAATTGTGTTTAGCTGATATTAAGTTTTTTTCTTGATATAAAGTTAGTTTTGATTTTTTTTCAGATTTTTCTTTCTCTCGAATGATGAACTTTTGGAAATACTTTCTGAAACAAAAGATCCTCTTCGTGTGCAACCACATTTAAAGAAATGCTTTGAAGGTATATCAAAGCTTAAATTTACTGAAAATCAAGAAATTGTTGCCATGATAAGTGCTGAGAAAGAAGTTGTTCCATTTATGGAAAAGATCATTCCTGCTGAAGCCAAGGTTTAATTTTTTTTGTAAATATTTTTTGTTAGACTATTTCATCAATTTATAGTTAAGGCTCTTTTTTAATAACTTTTTAATTGTAGCATGTATGGACAACATCTGGTACAAATAGCTAATTTAAGTAAAGAATTTTAAAACATAACTATAGATAATAAAATATTTTGTTCTTATTTTGATCACAAAATAATATTGTCATATTTCATATATTACATTTTGTAGGGCATGGTAGAGAAATGGCTTCTTCAAGTTGAAACTGTTATGATCATGAGTTTACAAAAAGTTGCTGATGATGCTCTTAAAGCATATTCTTTAACACCTCGAGAAAATTGGGTACAAGAATGGCCAGGACAGGTGAGATATTGTAACTATTATAATTTATAAAGGAGTCAAACTATTTTTAAATAAGTAATGGGTAATTCAGTGTTATCAGGTCAAGCTGACTTGACATTTTTATTTAACAGGTTTTAAGTTGGGTTTATCCATTTAATATATAGGCTGCTTTAGTGTTAAAAAAACAGTTATTAATAAACGGCTCATGTTAGTGTTAGGCAATCCCAACATACTAACCTGTTGACCCAACCTATTGTGACTCTAAGGCATGATATAAATATGAAGTTGTATATACCACTATAGTTTTAAATGCAATCTTTTAATACCACTATTGTTTTAAATGCAATCTTTCAATACCGCTATAGTTTTTTTGAAATAACTATAGTTTTTCTTGTAATTGCTTAAGATGAATTTTTTTATTAATATTCAATTTCATATTCATCAAATGTAAAAATCCATCAAAGGCATTTGAAACTATAATATATAAAATAGAATAGCTGTGTTGTGTAATTATTTTTTTTGTATTTTTTATTTGCTTTTAGACAAAGATATAAACTGTCTTTTTTTGTGATCAAAGTTTACTTTTTTTTCTCACTAGATATATTGATATACTAGATATACTATTGCATAAAACATGTTCTTACAGTATATACACACATTCCTTACTTAAACATAATAAATGTATGCACTAACATTCCTTAGACATAATGTATATGCATTATCATTGATCTTTTTAATAATTTACACAATAAAAGTTTATAACTTATATCTTAGAAACAATGTTAATAAAGGAACTAAACAGACTTAAATATTTAACAAAATGCATACAATTGAAGTTAGAATTTTAATATAATGCTTACATTTGGTTTTGCACAGAAACTTAAGTCTAATTTAGTACTAATAAAACACAAGTAGTTATCACATAAAAGCATATCACATGCCACTTGTCGTTTCATTTTATTTAAATTCTTCATTTTAATTGATTTTAATTGCAGAGACAATCTTTCTGCAACTTATTATACTATTTTTAAAAATGCTACATCCATCAACATTCATCAACATCCATCAAGCTCTTATTTTATTAGTTTGCAAATATCATTTAAATTGTTTAAGTGCATGGAAAAATTTTTACTAGCAGTGTGTATATAATACAACTTGTTCTATATAACATTATCATATAGAGAATTAGATATGAGAATTATCTGATCGTTTTAATGCAGGTAAGAGGATTCTACGATTATATGTTATTTAATATGCAGAAGTGTAGAAACCTTTCATATGTTATATATTACAAAAGTGTAGAAACCTTTCATATGTTATATAATACAAAAAAGTGTAGAAACCTTTCATATGTTATATAATACAAAAAAGTGTAGAAACCTTTTATATGTTATTTAGATAGTTATAGCAGTTAGTAGTATTTATTGGACTGCAGAAGTTAGTGAGGCAATACTCAAACCCAATGCCCTTTTCAGCTATCTAAATAAGTCCAATGATCAAATTAGCAAACTTGTAGAATTAGTTCGTGGAAAATTAGATAAAGGAGTAAGGCTGACTCTTGGTGCTTTAGTAGTCATCGATGTACATGGTAAATTATTGTTATTTTTTAATTTTTGAGAATGAGTTTATTACATTTCCATTAATATTTTTATTTAAAAAAAAATAAAACTTCAAAGTTTTTTTTATTAGCTCGTGATGTAATTGAAATGATGACAAAGAATAATATAAGCGATTCAAATGATTTTCAATGGATAGCTCAATTTCGATATTATTTTGAAGAAGGATTAATTGCTGTGAGAATGATTACAACTACTATTATGTACGGGTATGAGTATCTTGGAAATTCTGGAAGACTTGTAATAACTCCATTGACTGATCGATGTTACAGGTGCAATTCTCAGTTTTTATAATTTTTTTTAGTGATATAGTATATTATTATTACAATATTAATATAGATATTATTTTTTTTTATTAATACAATATATTATTATTACAATTATAATTCTTACTTACAGTAAACAACTGTAATTCTTATATCCTTACTAGCAACGTGATGGGTTATTAATAAATAAATAACTAATAACAGTTTAACTTAATATATTATCCAAAAAATATATAAAAATGCAAATTTTTCTAAAAGTAATCTTTTGAGTTGTGTTCACTCTTAGTTAACAAGATAAAAAGACTACTCAACACTCATTAAATCAACAAAAATTGAAAATTTTTTAATAAAATACCAGAAATGTTTAAGAACCCAGTAATAGCATAGAGGGTTCCATTTATAGTCCCTTTTTTAATAAATCCTCAATAGATAAACAGAGGATGCGAGCATTTCCATTGTGTTGAAAGGCTTGCAGTTGTGTTAATATGCTATAACTTAACCAATTGTAACATTTAGATACTAATTGCAGTAAGATTTATACTTAGTTCTCAGTTTCAAATAAATTTAAATAAATCAGACATCGCAATAAAAAAAATGACATTCAAGCAGCTTAACTCAATGTTGCCAAGATACACCACATTTTAGCGACACTGCTAAACTGGCATAGATAACAATCTTGCACTATATGTTGTCTAATAACACCACTTTTAAAATATAGAAACAACTTAATATAAACATATATATACTATTATATAACATATTATATAACACATAATTGTTAAGACATAGTTATTGAAAGCTATAAACTAAGAATATTCAGAAATACAACATTTGTGAAATGTTTTTCAAATGACATACCTAACGTATTTATTAGCTATAAAAAAAAAATTAAACAATCTTGATCTCAAACATGAATATTATTGAATAAACCAGTTCTTCACAGTCAATGCCTTTTGACAATAGTAAATTATATTTATGTATTGCAATTGTTCACGCATTGATGATCATTTAAAAACTATGATGTTCCTTTAAGACCATGTATTAGTTACATTAGAAAGTATAACATTATTTGAAACATTTTTCACCTACCATACCATAAATGTGATGTTTATCAATTTAGAAAAACAAACTATTAATTGTTCTTGTTCATATAGTTGCACCTAAGAGAAACAGTTTTTTTAGATTTACACCAACTTTGTCGAACATTTGATCTTGACTTTTATCAACTATCATTGAATGCCAACCTGACAGGAAACTGACTAAGTTTCAGAACAAAAAGCAATTTAAAATTTGATAGAGACAAATAAATTCAAATTACAACTACCTGTCAAAACTATTCCATAAATTTAATTATTGTTTAATATAATTATTATAAAAAATGTTTTTAATAAGATTAAAGACAAAACTGAACCGAAGAGAAATCGCTACTATTAAATCTACTTTGTCATTTATTTTAAACTTCTTAAGAAACAGATTTAATAAATTAGTGAACAAAAAAGTTTGTTCATTAAAACAACAAATAAAATTAAACTAATATTAATTTGTTAAATTAAACAAAAAACAACAACAATTTTCCAGGAAAGCTCCATTGAACATTATCTGTAGTAATAATATTTTGATTATCAATTTTGTTATCTTATTACTATTGCTTTTATTGTTATTGTTGTTATTAATATTGTTATTTATATAGTTATAAATTATTATTAAAAAATAAATAACTTGTTGTTGTTTTTGTTGTCATAATATAGATAAAAAAGCAGAGCTGGTAATGGTAATGCTCAATTACCTCTCCTGAATATTAAAAAATATAGAAAGATATACTTTCTATATTTAATATTTATACATGTGTTTTATATAAAATTTGTAATCAAGTTTTTATCATTCTAGAACTCTAATGGGCGCTCTAAAGTTAAATTTGGGTGGGGCTCCAGAAGGTCCTGCGGGAACTGGAAAGACAGAAACCGCAAAGGACCTTGCTAAGGCTGTTGCAAAGCAGGTTTGTCTTTATATTTTTATTTTTGTTGTAGTTCTTTAATGAGCGGGCATGTATTCACTATACTGATAATTTTTTTTTGATAATTTATTTTTTTATTATAGTGTGTAGTTTTTAATTGTTCAGATGGATTAGATTTTAAAGCAATGGGAAAATTTTTTAAAGGTCTAGCTCAAGCTGGGGCTTGGGCATGTTTTGATGAGTTCAACAGAATTGAATTAGAGGTTGACCTTTGTTGTTGTTGTTTCAGTTCTTATTTTTCAATATTCAAAGTAATGATATTTCTAAGCTAAATGTTATTATAGGTACTATCAGTTATTGCTCAGCAAATTTCAACTATTCAAAATGCTATCTCTGCTAAATGTAAAACATTTATTTTTGAAGGCACTGAATTAGTGCTGAATCCTACATGTACTATATTCATTACTATGAACCCTGGGTATGCAGGGCGCCAAGAACTACCTGATAATCTAAAGGTAAGAATCTTACCAATGTTATTTTTAGTTTTATAAAAAAAAAAAAATGTTTAATGTATTCACCTTCCCAAGCCAAGTCAAGTAGTATACTCATTTTTAATTTTACTTTTTTTGATTGTTGTTACTCTTGACTCAATAACTCTAAAGCAGGAGGAAAAACAAGAAGCCTTAACTGCTCTGAGAAACAAGTTAAGCACATTACAACCAGGGGAGTGATGGGAATTGAACTTGGAACTTTTTACTTACCAAGTGTGAATTCTACCATTACACCACTATGACATAGTTATGACATTCATTTTCATTTTAATAAAGCTTTTTATATTATTGGTTTTTTATTTAGATATTGTTTAGGACTGTAGCAATGATGGTGCCAGATTATTGCCTTATTTCTGAGATTTCATTATACTCAATGGGGTTCATTAACGCAAGAGCGTAATACCTTTTTATTTATTTTTTGTTTAAAATAATTATTTCTAAAGTTTGAAAGCTTGTTTGGATTGAATATGCAATTTATGTATCAGTAACTGTTCAACTTTTTGTTAGTATGGCAGTTAAAATAGTTGAAACATACAAGTTGTGTTCTGAGCTTTTATCATCTCAGTCACATTATGATTATGGCATGCGAGCTGTTAAATCTGTGTTGACAGCAGCTGGTAATTTGAAACTAAGATACCCAAATGATGGCGAGGAAAATCTTATTCTTAGAGCAATCCTAGAAGTTAATTTAGCTAAGTTTTTGTCACAGGTGATTTATTTTTTACTTTTTTGAATAAATTTTGTTTTGAAACTTGTTTAGTGTGCCATATTTAAATTAAAGATTTTTGTGGTTGTGTTTCAGGATTAGTAAAAATAATTGTCAGCTAAATTCTTGAATGAAAATAATGCATTAATACTGATAATGATAATTCTTTATTATTAGCTATTTTGTAGTTAAAATAAAAATATGAATAGGCTTTAGATTTAAAATTTTAAAAAGGGGATCAGGTTTTAAGTCAAAAATATATATATTAAAAACACAGGATATTTTTGAAATTTTTAAAAACGTCTTTTTTACAGGATGTACCATTGTTTGAAGGAATTATCTCTGATTTGTTCCCGGGTACATTGTGGCCATCTCCAGATTATGGTGTACTTATGGAGGCAATAATAAATAATTGTAAACAAGAAATTTTGCAGCCTACTGATTGGTATATCAAAAAAATTATTCAGGTTTGATTTTTTTTTAGCTTTTTATAATGTAATGTTTTTTCTTTTTGAATTTTGTTTTTGACATCAGGTATGTTTAGATATATGAAATGATGATTGTAAGGCATGGTTTTATGATTGTTGGAGAACCACTTGGTGGAAAAACTAATGCTTTCAAGGTTTATTAGCATGATTTTTTTTTAAGAAAAGCAGCCATTTATAATTGTAGTCATTATTAGCATTTTTTCAATAAATCTATAATTTTTGTTATTTTTTATTTAGATTTTAGCCCAAGCAATGTCAGATTTAGAAAAATTACAGACTCCAGATTTTTTTAAGGTTCTATTGTTTTTTATTAATGCTGTTTTGATTAGATAAAATTGCACAAATAAACAAATACAAGAAAATACACCTTACCATAACTAGACTTGACTAGATTTTTTTTCATATTTTATGTCACTGGAAGGTTTACTATGGATATTATTAAACACTTTCACTCAAACTTTTACTCACACCTCACACAATGATATCTGGGTTCCTTTCTATATACATTTTTGTTACGGTTTAATAATTTGAATTGGATTTATACTGGTAGAGTACTCTAGGTATAAATTTATAGTAAAAATGGTTATCACACTGATCTAAATTTTGAACAAATTTATAAATTATTATTTAAGTAAGAAAAAAGTTTTTAAATAGCCTTTATTTATAGCTTTATATTTTTAAAATTTTGAAAATAATAAAACAACACATAGAGTATCATATAACATATAATCTATACATAGAGTATCTCTTGAGAATTAAGAGATGTCGCCTCACAGTTTAGCAAGACATAATCATTTATACGTAAAGCTATATAGAAGCTATATAGAAGCCTGGGCTGACATTTGTGCAATATTTGCTAATTTAATAGATGTTTAAATTTCTCTTGAGTTAATCTTCATAAAATGAAATACATTTATTAAATACAAACCATTTATTAATTTACAATAAGCATTTGCACTAGATATGGTTAAAACCTTTTTTATTTTCTTTGTCAATTAAAATTTTAGATTTTTTTTTTTGTTAAATTTATAGGTTAAGTTTAAAATTATAAATCCTAAGTCAATTACAATGGGTCAATTGTATGGTAATTTTGATCCAGTTTCTCATGAATGGTCTGATGGTATTCTTGCTGTTTCCTTTCGTGAGCAAGCTGTTTCCACTACTGATGACCGTAAGTGGATTGTTTTTGATGGTCCAGTAGATGCAATATGGATTGAAAACATGAACACAGTACTGGATGATAATAAAAAGGTATGCAGTTTTTTGTTTCGAAAATTTATCAAACTCCATAAAACTTTTATAAAATGTAAAAAAAATAATTTGGTATTTATATTTAATTTACACAACTTAAAATAGATTCTTAAAGTAGCAACTTCATAAACACATAATCTTTTGTTTGTTTGTTTGTTCACCTCCCCAAGGCCCTGAAGGCCACTACAGACGAGGAGGCTACTTAATTGTGGTTATAACCCTCTCTCAACTCTATAACTTGGAAACATGAAACTTGACGAACAAGGACGCTGCGCGGAGAAACAAGTTAAGCGTGGTACTACCAGGGACGTGGTGGGGATCGAAAACAATATCCAAGAAGCATTTAAAAATATTCAAAAATTGCAGCATTTGCACATGAAGTCCAGGAAGGAGAAAGAAAACAAAAAAATATTATCAATTTTGGTACCAAGACATCTTCTTCTCCAGTAGCCGCTGAACATATCAAACATGACCAAATGCTGATATCATCACTCTTAAAGAAACTTATATTGAATGTAAACATGTTGCTATTAGGCACTTCAGAGGTGGCAAAAGCACCTCCAGCTCATCCAGGTCCATTACAACTAGTTTTTAACAACTTAAAAGAAAATTATATTCAATGGTAAGAGATTAGTATAGATGCTTTATATCTAGATAATGAAAAAGCGTTTGACACACCTCCTCATGATCTTATGCTCCACAAATTTTCTAACAGATCATGAGTTTTCATAGGTTCCGCTACTTCAGATTGGTTACCAGTCACTAGTGGTGTCCCACAAGGATCTGTTCTAGGACCTCTTCTTTTCAACTTATACATTAATGACATCACAGACTTAGTTAGCAATTCAATGAAGTTTTATGCTGGTGACAGTAAACTTATTTCTATTAACTCAACCCATGACAGCCCAATTATGCTACAAAACAATAATTCAAATCAAATATTGGACTGCAACCTGGCTCTTGCGTTGGTTATGGTATGGAATTCTAATTCTGCACACAGCATTAAAAAACTTTCAAAACCATTCCACCAAAGAAATTCCGCTTCTCAGAGCCTTATTCAGCAAAGCCAGATAATTACATCTTCATCTCACATCACTAAATAAAAGATGCATTCAAGGTAATTTATTCTACAACTTCAAGTTTATTAACAAGTTTGAAAATATTTGTTGGCTTGACCCTCAAATTGGCCATCCATCTGTTCGAATAACTTAAGGACACTCTCAGCATCTTGTCAAAGAGTTCTTCAATGCTTCTGACCTCAACATCAATATGCAATCTAGACTTTTTTTTAGAATTTCTTCCTCTTTTTTTTATATAAAAAAGAAATTCTTTTACTTATACAATAAAGTACAAAGTTATATTTAAAAATATTTTGAAATTTCAGCTATGCTTAATGAGTGGAGAAATTATTCAAATGAGCGTTAAACAGAGTTTGATATTTGAAACTGCTGATCTTGAACAGGCATCGCCAGCTACTGTCAGTCGATGTGGCATGATCTATTTGGAACCACACCAGGTAAAATTTGAAAATTTTACATTTTATTATTTTTTGATTTTTCTAATTATGTATAATATTATTAAATGTTAATTTTGATATTTGCCATAAAAAAATCAATTTTATTTATGAAGTCATTTTTCTCGTTTTTTTAAATTTTTTTAATAATTAAAAAAAATATTTTTTATATCAAAAATTGCAAAGAAAAAGTGCATTTTATACAAAGTTTATATAATTTTTGTTTTAATTTGAACATAAATATATGATTCCAGCTTGGTTGGGAGCCACTTATGATTTCATACTTGCAAAATATACAAGAGTCTTTGAATAAAGAGCAGATGGAACTTGTACAAGATTTATTTAAATGGCTGATGCAGCCTTGCTTAGGTAGACTTTTAAATAAAAAGTTTTTAAGTTGGTTTAATATAAAATATCTGTACTAAACCGTCAATTTTCTATTATTGGTTCATTTCTGCTAAGAGGCATTTTAGGCCATTTATATTTGTAGCTATAAAAAAGTAAATACTTAAAAGTAAAGAGCTTTAAAAATGTAAAAACTGTTGCATATCTTGTGAATGGCATTAATACAATGCTGAAAAGAATAATATTTCTATATATTTTGTGATTTACTTCAATGGTTCAAGATAAATAATTAAGCTGATGGGTGCAAAACAAAAGCTATCTGCCATAGGAAGTTTTTGTTTTTGTTTTTAAAAAGACCAAAGTTTTTAACTCTAAATAAAACATTTTCTAAAAAAAAGCAAATAAAATGAAATTCTTCAGAAAAATAATTGCGTAAAATAATAATTTTTTTTTTTCTAATTTAGTAAGGTTTTTCAGATTGGTATTTTTATTAAATTTGAAGTTTTAAAATTTTATAAACTGTAAAAAACTGCTATTGTTATATGGTTTTAGTTGGAAACATTACATCATCAAATACCTGTTTTAAAAATTCTTAAAACTTGTGGAAAGCATATCTTATTTTTCAAGTAAAAGACAGAATTATTTGCAAAATAAAAGACAAAACTATTTTCGTTTCTTCTAACTTATCTTTCTTTCATCTTTAGAATCTAATGACCAAACTCTTCCTATTGCTTATTAAGAGATTAAACCATTATTAGACACTAATTACTCCCATTTCCATTGAGTTGTTTTTAAATATTCCTGTCACAGTCTCGCGTAAATGTTCTGCAGAATTCTTTTCAATACTTAGTTTGTTTTCTAACATTCCTGTCACAGCCTTGCATAAATGTTCTGCAAAATTCTCTTCAATACTTGGTTTGTTTTTTAACATTTCTGTCACAGTCTTGCATAAATGTTCTGCAGAATTCTCTTCAATACTTGGTAATTATTTAACAAGTGCTTAACTGAATTTTGTTATCTGCTAAAAAATGATATCTAAAAATTGTATGATTCTAATTTTAAAAACATTTATAGATTGCTTTGACTGTTCTAATTATATATAATAATAATTATATATAATAATAATTATATATAATAATAATTATATATAATAATAATTATATATATATATATATATATATATATATATATATATATATATATATATATATATATATATATATATATATATATATATATATATATTATTTTTACCTAATCAATTTTTTTTACTATTATTAGCAAGTTCTTTAAGTTTTTGTTTACAAAGTTTTAATATCTTACCTTGAGTCCAACTTACTCTCTGACATTCAATATTGATTTTGATCCTCTTGCTCTACTGATCATTTGTTAGCCAATAGTAATTGAAGTGTTTTATGGTGCATTAGATAGAATTAATGACGCAAAGACATGTTCTTGACATATCAAAGGCTTTTAAAAAACAACAAGTTGTCTAACAAGTTTTTATTTTATTATTAGATTACATTAAAAACAACTGTCTGTTACTATGCAGTATGTCAAACATGTTTTTGGTTCAGAATTTTATCAAACTCTACTCATTGTTATTGGAAGAAGTATATCATAATAAAGAATCAGACAATGCAAATAAGTATCCAACAAGTCAGGTTTGTGTTATGTAATAAGCATTACTTGCTGAAAATATCCTTAAAATAATCCAATATTAAAATACTGACAGATATAAGCAGAATGTGATAATTTTTAGCTTTTTTTTTAACAAAAATTTTTGCAACATTTTAGTTCCAATTTCTTTACACTTTAAATTAAAAAAAATAAAATATTTTAGTATTTTTGTATGTTTTAAAAATTTTTAACAAATTTTAATAAAAAAGAAGTTTTTTTTTTAATAAAAAAAACAGTAAATAGCGTTTCGTTAGAAATTATCAGCCAATTGATTTGTGAACAAACCAACAAAGTATATTTTTAACACGTTTTTTATTGTAAATAATAGTAAATAATTTTTTTTAGATTTTATCCTGGTTGGTGTCTTGCTTTATTTTCTCTATTGTGTGGTCTCTTGGTACATTTATAGACTCAAAGAGTAGAATAATATTTAGTGAATTTTATAGAACACTTATTAATGGACAAGATAAACTAAATCCAAAGCCGAAAAAAGTTTTAAAGGTTGATTTTTTGTATGAATTATTTTAAAACCAATGGTATCTTGCATTATTTCAATATTGTTTGCAATATTTTTTATATAAAATATTTTCATATACTTGGTAAATATTTTTTGGTTTTAGAGCAATCTTATTCCTGATGCTGGAACTGTTTATGATTATGTGTTTGTTAAACAAGGAAATGGTTCATGGCTGCATTGGATGGAGACTGTTGATAAAAATTGTCTTGTTATTCCTCAAACTGCACAGGTTCAAACCTAATTTTTAGGTTCAAACTCAATTCTTTTTATTTCTTCAACTACACAGTTATTTTTGCAGATTTATGTTGCAACTGTTTATTTTGTTCAATTTATTTTTTAAATACATATGCCAGTTTTCAGAAAAAGAAGAAAAAGAAGTATTATGAAAAAACAATAAAGTTTTTTGCTGCAATAAATGCTCTTTAAACATGTTTTATTTACCTTATCTCTCAGTATGTATCTAATATATCCATTTATTTAACCAAAAATTGAAAATTACAAATTTTTATAATTTTACAAAATTAGGTTAGTTGTCACTCATATAGTTAAAAACTAGTCATTGGAGTGACACCTAAATAAAATAAACAAACAAACAAAAAAATTCAACTGTTATTATTAATAAATGAAAGCAAGTGTAAATTAAATTTGTTATAAAAACATAATATTTAAAATATAATAAATTAAATAAAAAGACAAAAAAATATGAAAACACTCAATTAATAACAACAATAAAAATTATTAGCAGCAACAGCACAAATAATAACAAACTTTATGCAAATGAAAAGGCAAAAACTACAAAACGAAAACAAAATTACATAACAAAAAAGCAAATACAAAAACTTCTACAAAATAAAATAAATTATATTTGTTACTCTTGGTAGAAACAGAAAAGAGATTTTTGGCGGAAACAGAAAAATGTTTTTTTGAACATTTTTCGATCTTCTTTTCTTTTAAGTTGTTACTTTGCTTTTAATTGATTGTTTTTGTTTTATTTTATTAAATCTATTTGTTCGTTTTTACTTTTTTATTCATTTTCTTCTTTCATCATTTTTTTAAATCTTTTTGTTCCTTTTTATATTTTTGTTGTTTTACTTTATTCAAATCACATCACAAATATATGTAAAAAACATATATATTTTGACATATATATTGTTAGGTATCTGAGCTAATAATTAACACAGATGAAACGACAAGACAGACATTTTTTTTGGATTTACTGATTTTACGAGATGCTCCTATAATGTTTATTGGTAACACAGGAACAGGAAAATCTGCAATTACCAACAGTTATCTAGTCAAACTTCCAAAAGAAAAGTATTTGATATATTGTATTTCCTTTTTTATTTCAATTTAATTTAAAAAATAAAATTGAAGTTTATTGGAACTATTTAATACTAAATATTTTTTGTAAAGATTTGTTCCAGTAAATTTTAACTTTTCTGCACGAACAACTGCACAGCAAACGCAAGAACTAGTGATGGAAAAGCTTGACAGGTAAAAACATTTTTTTATATGAGAAGATTATATTGGTATTTTTTTTGTTACTCAACCTTTAATATTAATTAGTTTTATGAATGTTTTTAAATCTATGTTACTTGACAGGCGACGCAAAGGTGTATACGGACCACCACCTGGTAAAAAGTGTGTTTTGTTTATTGATGATATAAATATGCCAGCAAAAGAAAAGTATGGTGCCCAACCCCCAATTGAGCTTCTAAGGCAGGTATAATATTGTATAGAATTTTTTTTATATACTTTTTTTAGGGTTGGAGATTTTTTTGACCTAAATTTTAAAAATTTTTGAAATTGAATCGAAATTAAATTGTGAAGTTTGTACAGCTCATCAGATTGAGCTATGCGAACAACTTTTACAATTTTCAACTATTAACTTTACAGTTATTAGATCATTAGATTATTAGATACTTTACAATTTTCAACTTTACAGTTATTAGATCAAAAGAACTGGTATAATTTGACAGATACTTCAACTATAATTTTAGAAGATATTGTAAGTTAAATGAAATTAAGTATAATGCAAAATTATTATTACATTGTATTAATCTTTTTTGTATCAATTTTCTTAGTTGCTTATAACAGCAATGTGTCCTCCTGGAGGAGGAAGAAATGAAATTACAAGTCGTTTCATGCGACACTTGAATGTTGTTTCTGTTGCTGATTTTGATGACAACACACTTACAAAAATTTTTTCCACTATCTGTGATTGGCATTATGGAAGAGGTTTTGAAGCAGATTTTCTTCGACTTGGGAAGGTGAACAATTTTTGTAAAAAGTCTAAAGCTATATTTTTTATGATTTTACATTCAAGTAATTTTTAGGTTGCTTTTTTGTATATATTATATTTTTGTATATATATTAATTATATATTAAAAAAAATGATTATAATTTTATTATATTTTATAGCAGGACTTATAATTTTATTATATTTTATAACAGGACTAACATTGATTACAGAGTTGTAATATTTTCTGAAGTAATTTATCCTGTATAAATATTTGTCAAATAAATAAAATAAATATATTTTTTTTATAAATTATATTTTAAGATAATTGTAAATGCCACAATGCAAGTTTATAAATCAGCAATGGCTAATTTTCTTCCTACACCATCCAAATCACATTATGTATTTAACCTTCGTGATTTTTCTCGAGTCATTAGAGGCATACTATTAGTACCCAGCACCCATTTACAGGATACTAATAAACTTATTAGATTATGGGTTCATGAAGTCTATCGAGTTTTTTATGATCGACTTATTGACGATTCAGATAGATTATTTTTCTTTGATTTGATTACTGACACTACAAAAAAGCAATTTAATAAAGAACTTGGCACTCTAATGAAACATCTTGTACCTATTGGACCTATCACAGATTCTAGCATTAGATCATTGTTTTTTGGAGATTACATGCCAAGCAATTCTTCTGAAAAAATATATGATGAAGTAACAGACCTTAGTTTATTGACATTAAGAATGGAAAGGTGTGTATATGTATTTTTTTTATATTTTTTAAAGATATACATTGCTTTCGAAAAAGGTAGGCATTTTAAAGTTTTGTTGCCTAAAGCATATTTGAACTACCATTAAATAGAAACTAAAGGAAATATATTTAAAAATATTTATTTGCTAGAAAAATCCTTTTTAAACAAATATTGCATCTCGGTAACATACTAAAACATAAAATTGTATATAAAAACATTATCAAACATAATAACAAAATATATAAAAAATTTATATTTGCGACAAAAATAACATTCAAACCAGTATTTAAACACATCTTTTTTGTAAGCAACACATCTTTTTTGAAATGCTTCAATATAATGCTATTTTCAAATAATTGATTGTTTTTTTCCCTTAAAAAAAAAATTAACTATCGTTTTTTACAAAAACTTTTTTGAAAAAAAGTTGTGCCTTTTTTTTTTTACCTACTGTATATATGGATCTTATCTATAAATTGAATAATTTTTTGTCTTTTCAAAGCGATATAGATTCAATTGGATTCAAAACAGGCGATTATGCTGGTCATGGACATAAAAACTTTTTTTTATTTCTTTTTTCATCCTTTTACTGTAGGAGCTGTGTGGACAGGCACTAAATCTTGTTGAATTTGTCATCATTCATTTTGATCATTTAGCTGATGAAACCATGCAGTTTTCTAACGCCTCTATATAAATATGTTGGATGATTTGGTCTGTATAAATGATGCACACGCTACTCTGCTAAAATTAAAATAGGCCTTATACCAACACTTCTTCGGCCGCCTTGCAAAGATACAACAAAGAAGTTACTATACTTTTTTAGGATTAAATCTTTTAAAATGAACTTTGCTTTTTCTATTTGTATTTTTTACTTCTCCAACTTAGTGATCACTAAGTTAGTGATCTTACTTAGTGATCTTAGTGTTTCCATTTCTCTAACTTCTCAAACAACTAGTTGATCCCTAAGTTATTTCCACTTCTCCAAAGTCCACCAAACATCTCTTTACACCAACTTAATCTTGTGAGCTGATCTCTAGCAGTCAACATAGGTTTTCTACCCGCTGCGTAAACACTAATTTTTTCATTTCTATCTATATTTGAAGAAATACTTTTTTTTATTGAACATGTTTTTTAAGTTCACGATATCATGACCTTGCATTGAATTTTAGTTTATTCAACCTCTTATAGAAAATTCTTAAGCTAATATTTAAATTAATTAATTAATTAAGAGTAAATGTAAGTTTAAAAAGAAAGTAGAAAAAAAAATGAGCTGAATATTTTACTGCACATATTTTTTTTTGAAAGCACTGTTTATAATATTTAAAGTTGTATATTGTATTCAAATACTCTAATTTGTTTTTATTAAAATGCTTTTGATTTTGTAAAAAAAAATTTTAAGTATCATAATATTATAGTTTGGTAGAGAAATTTTTTTTTAAAATTGAGTTTAAAACACTCTCTCAACTCTCAAAGCCGTGGTGGAGATTAAACTTGGAACTTCCCACTTACAAAGCAAGCGCTCTATATATATTAATATATAGAGCCAATATGCCACTACTGCATCATATATATATATATATATATATATTTATATATATATACATATATATGCGGTAGTGGTGTAGTGGTAGAGTGCTCGCTTCATAGGCGAGAGGATCCATGTTCGATTCCCACCACATCCCTGGTAGTACTGCGCTCAACTTGTTTCTCTGGGCAGCAGTCTTGTTTGTCAAGGTTCGTCTTTTGGAGTTATAGAGTTGAGAGAGGGTTATAACCACAATTAAGTAGCCTCTTCATCTGTAGTGGCCTTGGGGAAATGAATTAGAATATATAGATAGATATATATATATATATATATATATATATATATATATATATATATATATATATATATATATATAAATTAGTAAAAAACACTTATCTAACTTTTATCTTCGACTTGAAGTTTCACCATTGCTGGATCATCAGGAAGAGTTGAACTCTTCCTGATGATCCAGCAATGGTGAAAGTTAGGTAAGTGTTTTTTACTAATTTATTATTGCTCTGTTCTTTAAGAACATTGAGCACTCTATTTGTAAAATACACTAACATAATTTACATATATATATATATATATATATATATATATATATATATATATATATATATATATATATATATGTATATATATATATATATATATATATATATATATATATATATATATATATATATATATATATATATATATATATATATATATATATATATATATATATATGTATATACATATAGTTTTTATTTTTATCTTCTTTAACATTTAATTTTGTCTACTTTAATACTTGATTTTATCTTTTTTTTTTAGTTTTTTAGAGGATTATAATCTGATGAGCAAAACTCCAATGTCACTTGTTATGTTCAAGTTTGCCATTGAACATATTTCAAAAGTAGCTCGTATTCTGAAGCAAGCCAATGGCCATGCTTTATTAGTTGGTACTAATTTTACTTAATACTATATTTTTAACCAGGTTTTTAATGACTGGATGGTTTTGATTAAATGTATGATTAATGGAAATCATACATTTAATCAAAAATTGAAAAATTGATTATAAAGCAGTTGTTATGAAAACAATAAAAACACTTAAAAAATATATATTTCAATTTATTTAATAATTAAAAGTAGATGAAAGTTTTTGATCATAGTATAAAAATGTGGATTTTAGGTGTTGGAGGAAGTGGCCGTCAAAGTATTGCAAAGTTAGCAACTTTCATTGCAGATTTTGTACTGTTTCAAATTGAGATATCAAAAAGTTACAATAAAATTGATTGGCGTAATGATCTTAAAAAGGTTTCATTAGAAAATCTTTTAGTTATATTTTCAAAACAAAATGTTTAAGTATTTTAATTGTGTTTTAATTTTAGCTGTTAATGTTATCTGGAGTTGATGGTAAACCAACTGTTTTTTTGTTTATTGATAACCAAATAAAAGATGAGCTGTTTGTTGAGGACATCAACATGATTTTAAATACAGGTGATGTGCCAAATATATTTGCAGCTGACGAGAAAGCTGATGTAATTGATAAAATGCAAGGAATAGCAAGAAATGAAGTAATTGAATAGCTTTGTTTTTTTTTCTGTTTATTATGCTTTTATAAGTTATTATTATTTTTTATGTTTGTTTGTTTTTTATGTGTTGGTTTTAGTTTTTTAATTTTTTTATATAATCATTCTAGGGTAAAAAAATTGATTCTACTCCATTAGCAATGTATAATTACTTCATTGATAGAGTGAAAACAAACCTTCACATAGTATTAGCAATGAGCCCAATTGGAGATGCTTTTAGAAATCGCTTAAGAATGTTTCCTTCACTTATTAATTGTTGTACTATTGATTGGTTTCAGGTAATTCCATTTATACAATTAGGATAAAGATAGCGGAATCCATTTTTAGTTAAAGGGATAAAAAAAATGAGGGGCTGTATTAGTTTTTAAAATAATATTTAAACTTGTTGATTTTATTAACATAAAAAACTTTTTCAATCTTTGATTTAATCTGTGACTTTGTGTTTGAATCTGTGATTAAATTTGTAATTGAGCACAATGTTTGTTATGTGTAAAATAAGTAGAACACTTAAAGTTACTTAAATTATAATTTAAATAAATTATAATTTAAGGAATTATATAAATAGCAAGTATATATAAATAGCAAGTCAATTACATATCAAGCAACAACAAAAACAAGGTTCAATAACATTTTTTTTTTGGCAATGTGTTTTTGGACCTTGTCTTAAATAAAGAGGGTTTTATTAGAGAATCTGCATCTGTTAGTTGATAAATTAATTGAATATGAATATTGTTAAATGTTAAAGAAAGATTAGTGTTAAAGAGCAAGGAAGCGTTTGACAGAAGAAAAGTTATTGATTGTGTCATGAAGATGTGCAAAGAGAAAAAACTAGGTGAATAAAAGTTTTTAGAGCATAAATTGCCAATACAGTAAAAGGATGTGACTGAATGACAAGTTGATGGAACTAGTGATAAAAGCTTATTTGAACAGCAACCATGATAGTTTTTTAGAAAAAAGAAAAAGATTGATGATGGAACAACTTTTTGATGATGGAAAAGTTGCTCAAGTAGATAATGCAGATAGAGCAGGCTTAACTACTTTTAAAAAGTGTTTTTAGACATTGTTTAGGAGAGAAAGTGCATCATTAGAAGAACATGCCCAAATATGACAATAGTATTCCATACAGGGGCAAATAATATAGAGGTAGAGAATAAATCAGGAGTAAGAAAGTAGCATGATGAAGAGAAGATAAATAAAAAAACATATTAAATAACATATTAATTTTACCTACCGTAAAACGGTACTTTGATAGCTCTTCAGTTTTTTTTATTTTTATTTTTTTGATATAACAGGATACCTCTCCTTTATATGATTCCATTAAAAAAAGAATTTTGTTTGTCCTACTATATATATTTTTTTTAATCTAAAAAATGTTATTAACCTGAGCAAATAACTTTGCAATAGATTGAATATATGGTTTTCATGAGAGGTCAATAGTGAATGATAATCTAATAAGACTTAAAGAAGAGGACTTTGAGAAAATATTGACAATATTGCGATAGTTGTTTCTATTACATAACTTTTGTTGGAATTAAAATTCACAAGCCACTGTAAGCCCTAAGCTGTTTCTGAATAGACATTGGATTCAAAAGACAAAAAAAGAGAAGACAGGAGTATAAAGTTGAGTCATCTGCTTTAGATGTAAGGTTGTCAGGAAGATCATTAATGTAGATAAGAAACAAGACAGAATCAAAGATAGAACCTTGTGCTACCCCACAATTTACTGGAAAATGAAGAAGAGTGTTTGGCTTCAATGATGAATTTAATAATAGGGTTAGACAGAAATGATTAAATAATCTCAAAACCCATATGAAACAAGCTTATGAAGAAGACCAGAATGCCAAACTTTATCAAAAAATTAATTTAAACATTATTTTCTAAGTATTTATGATTGATTGTTATATTATTTGTATGATTATTAACTTAATGAGAATGCTGTCAGAAAAATAAAAAACAGTATTAAAAGAAATTTAAATCACCACAGCTATATAAATTGTTTCATAGGCATGGCCTGATGATGCGTTAGAAATGGTAGCAAAAGCATTTTTAAAAGATATCAATATAGAGCCAACTGTTCAAAATTCTGCAGTTCAAATGTGTAAATATTTTCATGAAAGTGCCGTTAGACAATCAGAAAAGTATGTTAAAAGTTATTTTTATTTATTTTGATTTGTTTTTGAATTAATTTATACTAAGATATAAACAGTTACTAAAAACGATGGTTTAATTAAGTTATGTATATAGTGTCTTAAATTGTATTTATTAGGTATTAGTTAGATTCATTCTTACTTCTGAAACATTAGCATCATTAGTTTTCACTCAAAGTGAAGTCATTTTGTTTGCCGGCATTGTTTCAATGTTTATTTTGTTTGCTAAAAATGTTTTATTGTGATATAAAATTAAATAAGCTATGAAAAAAAAAAAATTTAATTTAACATGTAGATACTTACACACATTAAGAAGATACAATTACGTTACTCCTACTTCATATCTTGAGTTGCTTCAAGCATTTAAAAACTTGCTTCATGTTAAACAAGATGAGATACAGTCACTCAAAAGTCGATATGTCATTGGCTTAGAAAAACTTGAGTTTGCAGCATCTCAAGTTAGCATTATGCAAGAAGAGTTAATATCACTGCAACCAAAGCTTGTTGAGACTTCAGAAGAAACTAAAAAGTTGATGACTAAAATTGCGCAAGACACTGTTGAAGTTCAAGCAAAGAAAGAGGTTTTCACTTTACTCCTGTATTTACATTTTTAAATACAGGAGTAATTATTGTTTCTTTTTTTTTTTTTTTGTTATAAGTTGTAAACCTTATTACATTACTTTTGTTTAATAGTTTTTATTTTTTATTATTATTTATTTTATATTATAATTATTTCATTTGATTAAATTAGTTATAGTTTAAAGTTCAAAACTTTTTTTTTTAAATTAAAAAGTAAATATTGAGAAAAAAATACTTTAGGTTGTGTCTGCAGATGAAGAAATAGCTAACAAAGCAGCTGCCATAGCTCAAGGAATTAAATCAGACTGTGAAAGTGATCTTGCCGAAGCCATTCCAGCCCTTGAAGCTTCAATTGAGGCTTTAAACACTCTTAAACCAAGTGATATTAGTCAAGTAAAAACTATGAAAGTATGTATTTTTACATTGTTTTTTTCTTTTTTTTTTATTAATTTTTTTTTTTTTTTTTTTACTTTATTTGTTATTTATTTTATTTTTATATTTAATTTGTTTTTTTATTTTAATTTTTTTTTTTCTAGAATCCTCCTAGTATAATTAAATTAGTAATGGAGGCTGTTTGTATCATGAAAGGTATTAAACCAGATCGAAAGAATGATGCATCTGGTGCTGGAAAAATTGATGACTATTGGGGACCATCTCAAAAAATACTAAGTGATTTAAAGTTTCTAGATCAACTGAAATCTTTTGATAAAGACAATATTCCACCAGCCACTATGAAAGTCATAAGAACAAAGTAAATTGATTGTTCTATTAAAATATAGCTAAATTATTTTCACTATGGAGTTAGTATAATGCAATTGAATGAAATTAAAACTTTTTTAAAATTTAGGTCACTATTAGCTCTCCTGTGTTGTACCATGTCATATCTCTGACATGGTTGTATTTTGCAAAATGTTTTAGTAAAAGAATGTGCAACAAAAGATGGATGAAGTTTTTTTTTGAACTCAAATTCAAACTTGAGTTTATTTTACAATTGTGTAAATTAAATTCAAGTTTATAAATACTGTTAAACAAAAACTTGTTTATTTCTGGTGATGAAAGCTGGAGATTTCTTATGATTTTAAATTGACTTAACTTGTAAACATAAAATCATTTATTACATTTAATCAGCAATCAAAAATAAATCATACCTTTCTTTTATTAATTTGATATAAAAACATTTTTTCAACAACTAAGCTGTTTGTTTTAACTGAAAGAATTTAGGGGATGGAGAAAAGAATTTAGGAGGTGGAAAAAAGAATTTAGGAGGTGGAGAAAAGAATTTAGGAGAAGGAGAAAAGAATTTAGGGGGTGGAGAACAAAAAAAATATTTTTATTTGCATTTCATTTTATTTTAGATACATCACAAATGATCAGTTTGTTCCAGATATAGTGAAACAAGCTTCTGAAGCTTGCGAGGGGCTTTGCAAGTGGGTGCGAGCTATGGAAGTGTATGACAGGGTTGCTAAAGTATAAAAGAAGAACATTGTTTCAAATATTTTCATGCAAAAATTTATTAAGTAAAATGATTAAATAATGATTGAACATTTTTTAGGTTGTTGCACCCAAGAAACTCAAACTTGCAGAAGCAGAAAATGAGTTGCAAATGCAAATGACAAAGCTTAATGAAAAACGTCATGTTTTGAAAGAGGTTTTTTTTTTTTACTATTTAAAAGTCAATAAAAATATAATATACAGTATGAATATATTTAAAGCTGTTCAATTATTACAATTAAGTTGATATAAATTTTTATCTAATAAAAATTTTATAAATATGTTATAATTAAGATTTAAAAATCAAATCTAAAGGTATCAGACAAGCTGCAAAATTTGCATGATGAACTCAATTTGATGACTAAAAAGAAAGAAGATTTAGAAGCAAACATTTCTTTATGTGAAAAAAAGCTAGAGCGTGCAGGCAAATTGATTGGTGGTTTGGGTGGCGAAAAAAGTCGTTGGACAGAAACTGCATTTCATCTTGGAGAACTGTAATTCTTGTTTTAAGTTGTTTTTGAATCAATACTAAATGAGTTTTTGACATATGACATTAATAACTGTACATTACTGATTTGATTCACGAATCAAGTGGTGTTTCATGAATCGAATTAGTGTTCTTTGTAGAACCACACTCAACTGATGAGCATATGTGCTGCTTTGTGCAACATCCATGCTCATTAAAGTTCATGTTTTAAAGTTAATTTTAGAGAAGATTGTTAGTATAACCTTCAATCCTATACTCTTTTCTATGCTCTACTGTTTGTCTGATTTTTGTAAAAAAGATTTTTTGTTTTGTTTATAGTTCCACCAGAATTTTTGGTGATGTTTTAATGTCTTCAGCAGTTATTGCATACTTGGGTGCTTTTACAGTTGACTTCAGAAATGTTGAGTATTGTTATGCTATTTAATAATATAAAAATTATAAAGATATATATATATATATATTTATATATATTGTAAAGATATATACCATTATGTGTAGTAATAATACAGTGAGAATTTTTACTACATTTTGTTGTTGTTTTTTTTACTTTTTTTTAATTTTGTTTATAAAGTAGCAGTTTTTGGTTTAGGAGTGTATTTCTGATTGGTTAAAACTCTGTGCTAAAGTCAAGATAAAATGTTCTCCAAGTTTTACATTGACTTCAACTCTTGGCGAGCCACTGAAAATTCGAGAATGGCAGATTGCAGGTCTTCCCGTTGATTCTTTCTCTGTTGATAATGGAGTCATTGTAAACAACACAAGACGATGGCCTCTTATGATTGATCCTCAAGGTTTGATTTGTTTTTAAATATAAATGATTGTTTCTGTATGTATGTACATTATGGTGTCTCAAAAATATATCATATGTTTAATTTTATGCTATGATTTTTTATAATGCCTAATATTGTACTTAGCCCATCATTTTGCCCAAAAAAACAAGAAGTAAATTCAAATTTGAACATAAAGTATTTTAAATAAATATTTTTATTATTGTATTTTTGAGATAAAATAGGACATCAATAATGTTTTTAAAACAGTGTATTTTCTGACACTAAGATCCATTATATCATTAGTATTTCATCTTAGAAAATAGATTCTAGTGGCTTTTGGAAAGTCTTAAACAAGTAACAAAAAAAAGTCTAACATTTCTCATACATCTGATCTTACTATCTCTCTAAAGAAGAATGTAGAACTAAGACTTTTGTAGTTTGTTCACTACATCGATAATCTTCCTGGTAATTTTACTTCTAAATTGATTTACAGTCGATGCAATTGTATACTTCAGTCTTCACAAAAAGTTATTACTTTTTGGTTGCTTAGAACAGGTAGTTGATTTTGAATCTGATCCCTCTTTTGTGAGAGCTTTGAGCTTGCATTTATTGCAATGTTGTTAACATTCCACTAGTCACTATTTTAATAATATAATGAGTCCTATACATTTTGCTTTTTTAGATTATTTATCACTGTTAATCTTGCTTGCCATTTTCTAACTTTTATCTTTATATAAAATACTGTTGTCTTTTGAATTAAGTAGCTTGTCCTTGTATGGAATTCTGTTGTTGTATTTACATTGTCCTTATTTCTTTTTGACAAGGTGCAAGATTATATTGTAAATGTTGTTGAGCCTTCTCTAGCTGCCAAAGTTGAGTTTTTGTTCCATCATTGTATGGTTGCCTCTAATTCTCTTTTCTAGAAATGCTACCATGGTAAAAAAACTGCAATCACTCTATCTATTCACCAAAACTTTGCTTTATGTAACAATTTTATTTTTAACCAAAGTTGCATTCTTTTATTTTAACTGTTCTTTGTGCTCAAAAAACTTTTGATCATTTAGCTTTTTTACTCAATCATTGGTGCTTCATAATTCTCTCTCATTTTCTATGTTTTCTTAACAATTAAATTTTCAACATTGCAGCCAATTCACCAGAAGGACAAGCTTGTCTTACTTAATCTTCTGTACAGCTATTTTCACTTAACTATTTAATTTATCAACTCTGATGGTTTATTAGCCTTATGGTTTATTAACCTTATTCACTGCAGATAAATCTTCTATATTTTAATTGAACCCTAATTTAGCAGTTTTAAATGTAGCTAGAGTGAGCAGTATAAAAAAGTTAAAAAATCAAACATGCAACTAAAAGTTATGAAAGTTCTATTACTCATAAAGCAAAAAATTATTGTGTAGATATATAAATAGCAAATCAAAAATTAAAACCCATATTAAAGCAGTTGAAAATAAAGATGGTACCATTGTCATTGAGAAAGTAAAAATAACATGCAACTTGAATTAACTATTTTAATTCTGTATATACATCCTAATATTTGGAGACACTTACAGAATTCAAAAAAAGTAATTTATCAAATTTTTTAAGGATGGAAAGTATTCTTGCAATAAAAATGATGTTGATATACTTGATGCAGTAGTGGTGTAGTGGCAAAGCACTTGAGAAGGTTGTAACCATAATTAAAGTAGCCTCTTTGACTGTAGTGGCTTTTATGGCCTTGCGGAGGTGAATTAACATTAAAAAAATTTGAAACTGTCCAGAGACATGCAACATGCAAGTTGATACCTGAAATAAAACAATTATCATGTGAAAAAGTTTATTCAAAATGATTTTAACAACATTGCCCAAAAAAAGAAAACGTGGTGATTTAATTAAATTTTATAAATTTTTTCATCACATTGAATACATCTCATGGTATAATCCACCTAAGTTTTTTGCATAATTATTGTTGTCTGGACCAGCTGCCAGTACAAGAAGAAATCAATTCAAACATAGTTTACACATTCAACAGGTTAGTTGTCAAATTTGAGAACATTTATTTACTAATCGAATAGTAAAAACATGGAATAGTTTACCAGAATCAACCATCATGAAATAGTCTACCATAGTCAACCATCAGAACATCAACAGTCAATAATTTTGAGAGCAAAGTTAAAAATTCATCATCAAATACTTTTTCTTAGTCTGAGTTTAAACTCTAGAAAACAGTATATAAATATTATTTATTTTTTATTAAATTGTTAAAAGCTGTCATAGATTTAACATGGCTTTAAATCTCAACAGCAATACTTTTAATATAATTTTTTAACTGTATATGCAAATCAAATAATTTTTTTTTTAGTTTCTTAAAAAATTTAAAAAAAATGCATTTAATTTGCATATACAGTTAAAATAAAACAACAACGAAAAATTTCCTTTAAAAAAAGTTAAAACTTAACTATTTTATTTTGCCTCATTTTACCTTAGTATATAAAAAATGATTTACAATGTATAGAAATGATTTCAAATGTATTATTAGAAATTATAATTATAATGGTTACTTATATACAATTATATTAATAAAAATGTTCCAGTATTTTAATTTTGTTATTTTAATCAAATTGTTCAGGTCAAGCAAATAAATGGATTAAAAATCTTGAAAAAGCAAACAAATTAGAAGTTGTCAAAATGTCAAGTGCAAATTATGCACGTACCTTAGAAAATGCTATTCAGGTTGTTGTTTTTTAGTTTTTTATGTTCTTTTTTCAGGTCTTTTTTTTTTAATTTTTAAGTTCCTTTTTTCAGATTCTCTTTTTCATGTTTTTTAAGTTCTTTTTTTTCATGTCCTTTTTTTTTTTAATTTCGAAGTTCTTTTTTTTTTAGGTTTTTTAAGCTTATGATATTAGTTTATTTGATTTGTTTGTTGCTTTTTTAACTGCATAACTTTTGAAATTTTTTCAAAATTTATGCAGTTTAGTCCATAATTTTTTTTTTACTTTTTTTTTCTCTCTCTTATTTTTAAAAATTTTACTTTAATTCTTTCAGTTTGGGCATCCTGTGCTACTTGAAAATGTAGGTGAAGAGCTTGATCCAATGTTAGAACCTGTGTTGCTGAAGTTAACATTTAAACAAAATGGTATTGAGGTATTACTTTATTTCTAATCTGTTTTAGATTTTAAAATTCAATTCTGAACATAACAACTAAACAATTACATTTATTGTAAATTAGTATATGAAACTTGGGGAAAATGTTATTGAGTATTCAAAAGATTTTAAGCTTTATATTACAACACGTTTGCGCAATCCTCATTATCTACCAGAAATTTCAGTAAAGGTTAAATTTTTATTCTTTTGATTTTAAACTGTCTATTTTTTTTGAAGTATTAAATTTATTATAGTTAATAATATTATGAATATGGTTAATTGTATAATTCCATGTGTTCAGAAAAAATATTTTTAATGGTTTTGTTGATGTTTAGGTTACATTGCTGAATTTTATGATTACACCATTAGGACTGGAAGATCAATTACTTTGCATTGTAACAGCCAAGGAAAAACCAGAATTAGAAGAACAAAAGAATCTTCTTGTTCTTGAGAGCGCTTCAAACAAAAAGCAGGTATTTATTTGCAATCATTCATATTGCACAATTATCAGACACTCCCCCGAGAATATCTGATCTTTGTATGGAGAGCAGAGAGCTGGAAAAAAAACACGGCTCTGGTTATAGCTGCAATTTAATTGAACTTATGGTTCTGACTCCTGTTTTGGTTTCTTTTTTTTTTTTTGCAAACTTTTTTTTCATTTCTTTAAATATGACTTCTTTTAGTATCCTTAAATAGTTTAAATTATTTTATGAATTAAAAAAATTTAGAACTGAAAATTAGAAAAATCAAACAAATTATGTTTAGTTGTGCAAGTGTTTTGGACATTTTAGATTCCAGTTGAAATAGTTATCTGAAAAATTGACAAAATATTTAAAAGTTGAATTAAAAATTAAAGTCAAAAAAGCCAGCTATTTTTTAATAACTTAGCTAAGGCGCAGAATCTATTCAGCTATGACTCTGGCTTTGGCTCCCACTCTTTACTTCTGAAATAATTTATTAAAAGAAGTTCGTATTTTTATCTTTGTTTATATAAAAAACTAATATTATATACTGATCTATTATATACCTCATCATATAGAATAATAATAATAATAATAGTAATAACAATAAAAATAATAATAATTACAATAATAGCCCAATAACATAGAATCAATCATACATTTATGGTCAAAAAATCCTATATAATTATGTAGTTATCAACGAAAAAAAAAAAATCTTATATGTTCTATAAACAATAAATTCACATATAGCTTGATCATTATCTTAGAGTAAAGCTGCATCATTATATGTTAAATAAAAGTAAAATTTTTAAAATAAGTCAGCAAATCGGAACAAATAGTTGCTGCACATTTAAAGATCCCTAAGACAACTTTTCATGATAACATTCAGTGCATCAAATCAGCAGATGACATCAATCCAGAATAATCCTGTGGAAGACCAAGAATTACCTATCCTCAAACCAAGAAAGTGATACAGTGTTTAGCTGAGAGGGGTTTACAGATTTCAAGCTCACAAATTCATACTTAACTGCATTTTAGTGTGAATGTTAGTGCATTTTCAAAAAGTTTAAAAATGTCTTGCCAAGGACTTTAATTTCAATTGTTACATACTGCATTAAAGTAATTCCTTTCTCAAAAATACATTTATGATCGCCTAAAATTTTGGAAAGAACACGAGTTAGACTAGTAAAATGTGACAACATGTCATGTTCTTAGCAAAAGCATAAGTTTAGTGGTTGGCAGTGCAATTCACTTTTTGGCCATAACTTATACAGTTATGGCCAAAAAGATCTTAATCAAAAAGGACTTAGACTTGTCAATTTTCAAGACTTAAGCATTAATTCCTTTGCATAAAAAATGTCTTACAAAATAAAATGTCTTAAATTTTTAAATGTTTGTCAAGTGCTGCTTATTATTTCATTTTTATAAATTACATTTTAATAATCAAAATTAAAAATGTGGGGTATGTTTGATTGCATGGTCTTCTTTATTTGATATCTTTTTAATATATATAAATATATAACTTTATATGTGTTGCCTAATGATCGAACAAGAAAAAATAATTGTACCCTGTTTTTTTTTTGTTTAATTTTCTCTTTTTTTTTCTCTCTCTATATAAAGACCAATTTTCACTTATTAACAATATATTATTACTATTAAAATACCTAATGACTCCAGACTCTTTTTTGAAAAAATTGATTTTTTTGGGCAATTTAATTGAAAGCAGACATAAAGCATTTAGATTATTAATCTTTTGGACACTTTTTTATTGACTATTTGAGTTTTTATAATTTGTTTTTCAGAAATTATTAAAATCAATCAGGGTTAATTTTTTACATATATTCAACATACTTAAATAACTTTTTTATTTGTTTTAGCGTTGTCGTGCTTTTATTTTTTATTTTTTTATTCTTTTTGTATTGTTATTCTTTTTTTGATTTTTTTGTATTGTCATTGTTTTTTTGTTTTCATATTTTTTTGCTTTTTGCCATTGTTTTCATATTTTCATTGTCATATTTGTTTATTATTTTTTATATCTATTATTCTTTTTTTTTTTTTTTCACAAATTAATTTTTTTTACTGTGATTTAGCTAAAAGAGATTGAGGATAAGATCCTTTTTGTTCTTTCATCTTCCCAGGTAAACTTTTTCTTTTGTTATTTCTCTCTTTCTTGCTAAACTTTTTTTTCTCTAGAATTTATTTATAAGTTTACCAATAAGGCCAAATTATAATTGTTAACAGTTTACAATTTTTTTACCTCTGTAAAATAATGTAAAAAGTTACAAAACTAAATAAATTGTGCACACTGTAAGTTTTGTGGAACGACAATTTTATGATGGTAATGCAGTTTCAAATGCATTAATTCTATTATTGAAAAGTTCGACTTTATAATATATATATATACATTTTTGTAAAACAATTAATCTTATCAAAGTTTCAAAAAATTTACTATAATGCTACAAACAAAATAATTAACTATATGCGAAAGAATAATATTAATAAACAATAACAATAGATTGGAGATAAGCAGTTGATTGTGAGAGATCATCTAATTGAAATATCTGCTCTTTTTAAGCTGTATATATTAGTTTTTAAAATAGTATTTAAATGATCTTTAAAAGTTTTCTACTTTTTTATGCTTTTAATTTAAACAAATATTGTGATGTTTTATCAAGGGTAATATTTTGGAAGATGAAACCGCAATTAAATTCTTGTCGTCATCCAAAGTTTTATCAGAAGAAATTACTGAAAAACAGGTTAAAATATTTTTTTTTTATATATTAAAAAAAAATATTTTGAAATATTTTTTTAAATACTTCTTAAAATGTTAGAATATAAAAAAAATTTACACTTTTATTTAATTTTTAGTTTAACATTTTGTTAAGTTATTTAAATAACTTCTAAATAATATGTTGATCAGTTTTACTAAAAGATATATTTACTTGCAAATAGGTTTTATCTGCTAAAACAGAATGTGAAATAGATTTTACACGAAATGGTTACAAACCTGTTGCATCACATTCATCTACATTATTTTTTTGCATTTCTGACCTTGGGAATATTGAACCTATGTACCAGTATTCACTTATGTGGTTTATTAATCTATATATTTTGGTAAGTTTTTTTAATGTTTAATTTATATGCTTTGGTTATAATACTATTATATATATATATATATATATATATATATATATATATATATATATATATATATATATATATATATATATCATAGCTTATTAAGACAACAAATCATACTAGCAGGGTGATTCATTTTAAACTTTTTTTTGAAATTTTAAACAGTGATAAAATGGTTTTTTTTTACCAGTGATAACATTTGAACTAAAAACATTAAATACCAAAACTTTCCAATTTGAGATCCCTTTTGAGGACAATTTTCAGATCCCCCACAAAAAAAACATTAGAAGTTAGAATAAGGGATGGCTGAAATGTTGTGCAACGTTTTTATCTACTTGTTGTTATTGTTTCCTAGTGGGGCTCACACAATTTAATTATTAATCATTTAGAAATACTTCTAAAAATTTGATTAAATTACGATTATTTGTTTGTATCTCACAAAAGATTTAATAAAATATTAATAAATGTACAATTAATGGTGTTACTGAAATATTACTTTTTTGATTGTTGAAAATATATTTCAATTGATTTATTTGAATAATATGCTCTTTTAAAGCTTTTTCAATGTTTTTCCACAACTTGAACAAGTTGTTCTCTCTCTACCGGGTCAAAACTTTAGTCTTTGATATCTCCTATAAGCTTATAATACTTTGTTTGACAATATCGTTGACACAAGAAGGATTGCATACAAATTTTTTTGCAATTTTGTCCTCCAATTTGTTCCAATGCTCTAATAGAATATTCAGCAGTTCTTGGGGTCTGTTTAATTTTAACATATGAAAAAGCAACCATGACTTTTCCCCATGAAAGATAATAAAAAGATTTTTCTTGTCATGCCAAATAATAATTTCTGAGACTTTGGTTTGTAAGGTGTAAATACTTTAGGTCTTGGTATATGGATTTTTTTTTTGTGGATATTTCATACAACTTTTAGTTTTTCCGGGTTTCTGAAAATTCTTTCATAAACAAAAGTTTAAATAAATATTTTTACAATATATGTTTTTTTTTTAAATTTATATACATTTAATCATAGACTTTTCTGCATAACTCACAGAGTTGTTGAACAAGGAAAAGACTACTAGCTCCTGATGTGTTGTTCAATGGACTTGATGGTTTTTTCTGCACTTTTAGGGTCAGTTCAAGTTTCCTCATTAAATAAAAGAAATTCTGTTTGCTAGAGCACCGGTAAAAAAGGCAAATATACTTGACCATTCTCTTAACCTTTTTTGCTTCTTCATCATTAAGTTCAAAAGAATGATAGAGTAGGAATATTTTTTGTAAAATCAATAGCTTTTGACATCCATCTTGCATGATGATCAGAACCAGCATACCAAATGCGGAAAAACTCTTTTAATATGTCCCATGAAAAAAAGAAAAAAACTCCAGTAGTTTCAGATAGTCCTCATAAAGAAAGATTTTCTCTCTAAGTATTCCATTGCCCATTTTTTTATTTCCAGTGGTTGTTAAAATAAAAAAAACTATGATCTGGCCAGTCCCACATTCTAAGTTCTTTTATATTCTTCTTAAGGTTATGAAATTCTGTCTTGAACTTTCAAACAGCTGAACTCTTGCAGCTCCATTATATGCTCCACTGTTTGCAGCTGTTGTATCATAAATAAGTGCAACAACATGTTTTTAATTGCTACTATCATCTAATTTCATTACTGAGCAACATTGTGTTTGACCAGTTCCATCTGAAATTTTAGAAGTACCAAGCAATCTAGGAGTTGACCCTTCCTACACAGCAAGTCACTCCAAAAAATTCAGGTGGAGTCTAAGTTTCTTCAAATAATTTAGCTTTTTCCATTAGCTGTTCTTGCACTATAAACTGATGCTTGAGAAAGTGTAATTTTATTTAAAGCTGCTCCACCTACTGCTAATGTATTTCCAAATAAAAGTATGGTCATTACCATCGTTTATTACAAGACTGAAGCTTGTAATACAAACACTGTTAATAACTATGCATTTAGATACAAACTTTGTAACATTAAAAGAATATAGAATAATGTTCATTAAAAACTTTATAAATTAAACTGTAGTAACTAATGCTTATTGATGTTGATGTTTTTAAGTTTTTGTCTCAAGAGGGTTTAGTATTTAAGACTTAATGACTTTCTTAAATGTAATTTCACAATATTAATGTATTATTAAGAATATTAAGATATTAAGAAAGTATTAAGCTTCTTAACTGTTTTTACCTTTTTTATAATAACTATTAACTAGTTTTTATATGTTGTCTGTAAGTATTCAATTATGATAGTGCTTTTCCAATAATGTAATTCAATACATAAAAACAAGTTAACATAACTACCAACATTCTCTAATTATGTTTCTGACAATTTGTACTTTTTTTTATCTTTACAACTAGAACACCTGTGTTTATATTTTTAAATAGAACACCTCTGTTTATTTTTTTGAACACCTGAAATGTTTAAAATACTTTTTAATAAAAATTTTTTATTTTTTTTATTTTTATATTGTTGTATATTATTTTAAATCTTTTTTCACAGTCCATTGAAAAAAGTGAAAAATCTGATAACCTGTTAGAACGAACCGCTCATCTAAATGATTACTTTATGAAGAGTGTCTATAATAATGTTTGTCGCTCTTTGTTAGAAAAAGATAAACTTCTTTTTTCATTTCTTCTTACAATCAATGTGTTGAAAGCAAGGTACTTGGAATTTTATAATGAATATTAGAATTTTTATAAATAAAGATTTCTAATAAACACTTCAATTTTATTGGCTCTGGTTTATCTCTAACAATTTACTTGTAGTGAAATAAGATTTCTCTTTTTTATGGTTGTTTATGCTATTTTTTTATGATTTTTTATTTTAAATCAATTTTTTTACTACTCATTATTTTTTTAAAAAAATTCTTCTCTAAATCCTATAAAGGTCCACCTCAGAACAAACTCTATAAAAGTCCATTTTCAACTCCATCTTATATAATGGCAAAATCTGATATATAATTACATAAGATGGGATTTCAAGTTTTTATAAATTGTTTTGATATTTTTTAATATTAAAAGAATTCTTTTTATTTTTTAATTTTATGCATTGCATCACCATGGTTCTTTGTGCCAATAAGCACTAGGGTACTTGCTTTAAGGAAATTTTTGAATTTCAATAAACTACCCCTTTAAATGTGGGATATTGGTGTTAAAACTAACTTTGGAAAAAAATTAGCCTGATCGGACCACTCTTGTGCCTCCTTCAGAGCTCATTTAATTAAAAAAAAATGGTCAAAAAAACGCCAAAAACGCCTAAATTCGATAGGCTAGGGGGAGGTGATAATATAAAAAATTTTAACTGATTTTTTTTATATAATACAGGTATTGATTTATATTTTTAAATAAAAAGGTAGTTAAGGCAGAATATGAATACTTTTGCTGTTTTATTGTGTTAAATAGTGTTAACAATCGCAAAAAAATGAATTATTTTGCCGCAAATTAAATAAAAGTATAATTAAATGTTACAATTAAAAAATTTATATAAATGACGATTTATTTTTAATTAAATAATAACTACTTAAAATAATGTTAAAGTTTGTTGAATAAATTATTTTCATTTTTCAATCATTTTTGTAGAAAGTTGGGGATCATTATAAACTCTCTTTTCAAACCTAATCTTGTTTTCCACTTCAATGAGCAATTTGTTGTTCATTTTAAAATAATCAGAGTTTGGCATGTCATATTGAAGCATAGCAGAAGCAATCTTACTTTTTTCTTCATTAGAAACATCTTTATCCAACAAAGAAAGAGGTACAATTGTAGAATCAAGATACCAGGAATGTTTGTAAAATGATTTCAATACTGCTTCAATTGCCTCTGATTTGGCACAATCATCTTTGTATAGATGCATTTTATGTATTGATAAAATATCAAGATATGTTGCTTTGATAGCTTTGTCATATTGCAAATACCATTTTGCATAAAAACATGTTATGAATTTCGCCATGATATTTATTTCTTCTAATAGTAGTTTATTTTCTTGAACAAATTTAATCTGATTAAAAAGCAATTGCAATTTTAGATAATATATGGCTTTTCCAAGGAACCTTGCATGGTGGACAGGTCCTGGTTTCCTAATTTTTACACCTTCAAAATACAAATGAGCAACAACCACCTCAGCTAGTTCTTTTCTATTGCCTCTAAATATATTTTTACTTTTAATATACTTTTTGCAAAAATTAAGTGACTCAACTGCAGCACATTCGATAACAGTTCCTTTTGTCTTATCCCAATGAAATCGCGTAACATCATTCGTATCATAATGAAAATCAGGAATTGTGCATGTAATTGGTTTTTCTTTTCTCCTTGTCCAATCTCCAGGTTCAAAGTCTATATCATTCAACATTTCTGTATTTCTTTCATCTAAAATTGGTTCCTGATCTAAATTTACTGTAACTTCTAGAGTGTTGTGCTTTCTTTTGCATTTTTTCTTTCTAATACTCTCTCTAGACATTTGACTTTCTTATCCTCGGTTCCAAGAATAAACTTTCTATCGCTTTCTTGATTAATTAAAACTTCAAATCTTCGGCTTTGTTTTTATCTAATCTTTTCTTGTCGTTCATTATGGTACCTCTAAGATTTGGTGTACCAATCCAGAACACTTTCTTTGTCTTCTGTATAAAATTTGTTTTTTTAAATCTTAAGTTGATCCTCTCTTTTCATGCTTTTTTAAACTGTAGTATTCTTTTTCTAAGCTACTTAGATGCTTTCTAAGGGTTTTGTCAGAAACTATTGGAAATCCGGCTTTACTCCAAGGAGCTTTAATCAAACATAATATGCACTTGGATTTGTCATTTTTACATTGATTCTTTTTCATCGTATTATGCATGCAGTATATAGTATTGATGACTTTTTCACATTTTTTTCCAGTGCAGATTTGATGTGATTTTTCAATATTTCCGTTCCTGTTGGAAGTTGCATACCTTAACAATATAAAAAATGTATTTATTGATGTGAATAATATACATACTTCAATATTTCGTTACTTATACTAAAAGCTTTTTTTTTTTTGGAAAAGCATATTAATATAAACAATAGCCTTATCATTTTTTTATATAAAGTACTCATGTATGCATTAAATTACGCATATAATGTATCATTTTAATGCAAAATAAATAGTATATAATTATCAATCAAAATAATTACAATATAGCACCTGATCTAGTTAGATTAGTTTCTCCAATAAAGAAAAAAAACTTTTTTTCTTGACCTAAGCTTTCTTTCTTCATCTCTGTTTTCAGTTTCTTTTATGTTCATCATAAAACCTAAAATACCATAAGTCATAAAACATGGATAAATGTATAAATAAATAGTACTATTAAAAATAAATTTTACTGTATGTTCAAAAAAAGTAAAAGAAAGAAAGCCAATTAGTTAAAGTACCTGTAAATTCAAGAAAACTGCAAATTCATAAATTTCGCAACAATAATACGAATAAAATTTGATTGGGTAATAAGTATTTTTTTTAATTATAATCTAAACGAGTAAAATTGTTATGGTCTCACAAATATAATAGAAAAAAGAAAATAACTTATCAAAAACAAAATTAAAGTGTAAAAGGAATTATAAGAATGATGAAAAGTATTTCATCATTCTTATAATTCGCGGCAAAATAATTCATTTTTTTGCGATTTTTAACACTATTTAACACAATAAAACAGCAAAAGTATTCATATTCTGCCTTAACTACCTTTTTATTTAAAAATATAAATCAATACCTGTATTATATAAAAAAAATCAGTTAAAATTTTTTATATTATCACCTCCCCCTAGCCTATCGAATTTAGGCGTTTTTGGCGTTTTTTTGACCATTTTTTTTAATTAAATGAGCTCTGAAGGAGGCACAAGAGTGGTCCGATCAGGCTAATTTTTTTCCAAAGTTAGTTTTAGCACAAACATCCTACATTTCAAGGGGTAGTTTATTGAAATTCAAATATTTCCTCAAAAGCAAGTAACCTAATAAGCACACTTTGTTTTTGTCTACATAGATTTAGTACTGTTTTATTCTGCTTTTATTTGTGCTTATATTTTATCATGTTGTTTTATTAAAATCATATAAAATTTGTATAATATATGAATTTATAGTTTTTTAACACTCCAGATAATACATTTAAGAAGGAAAAAAATTTTAATACAATTTTATTTTCTAATTTTCAACATTTTAATTTCTTTTTTTATTAAGGAATGAAATAGATGATCAAGTATGGCGTTTCCTTTTAACTGGTGGTGTTGGATTAGATAATCCATACCCAAATCCATGCTCTTCTTGGTTAAATGAGAAATCTTGGGCTGAAATTGTGCGTGCTTCTAATCTTGTAAAGCTTAATCGTTTGAAAGAGCGTAAGAAAGTTGTTATTTTTTTAAAATTATAACTTTATTTTAAATTTTTGTCATAAGTATAAAAGGAACCTTTGCATCAAGTGGCATGATGTTTTTAGCATAAGTATTTTTCTTATAAAGGTAGTATTTGGGACATACTGTCTTTATAAAAAAAATAATAATGCTAACTGCATTTTTACTACTGCAGACTGGAGAGTTACTAGCATTTTTCATTGAAAACAATTATGGATAATTTGTTTATGATAAAAAAAGTGTAGTTTATGTTTTCATTCTGTCAGACTTGTTTTTAATTTTTGATAGATTTAAGTCATTCATTCATGCTGAAAAATTTTTATCTTTTTTTCCTTGTCCTAATGTTTTCTTGACACAATATTTTGATAACAATATTTTAAGGAAATTATGTGAGTTTTCCTGACTCACATAATTTCCTTATTTGGGGTGAATTTGATTTAAAAAAAAATTTAATGTTTAGAAATGAATCTTCCAGGATGGAAAGTTGTTTATGATTCTGCCACTCCTCATTTGGAAAAATTCCCTCAAGCATGGGATAAGTTATCAGGCATCGAAAGGTTGTGATTATCCCTAATTTATTGTTATTATTTTTATTTGCAATTTTAATTTCTTGGTTACTGTGACAACAGTATTTTCAAAATAGTTAGGCATGAGTGAATATAAAAAAAAAATTCATGCTTTTTGAAATCAAAACTGACTTAAAAAAAAGCTTTTTGCATTGTATAATAATTTTTTCTTACTTTTTTGTTGAAATTTAAAATGGATTCTCCAAAAGAAATGTTAACAATCAGAAGTTGATGCCTAAAATATTTTAAGCATTGTCATACATAAACACCTCAAGCAATTTGTCAGTAAAATTATTGCTATTATAATGATCACATGGTTTTTAATTATATATTTGAAAGAGTTAAAAAAGCAGCTTAAACTAGATGAAATAAACTTTTTAGTTATAAAATTTTACAGCATTTTAGACACAGATATTTGGCTTTACAAAGATTTAATTTGTCTTTAGATTTAACTATTTAGATTTTAGATTTAACTATTCTGACTAGTTAACAACATAAATACCCTTTTAAAATCTCTTATAATAAAGTTAACACTTAGAATAAACCTTTTATGTCAAAAATAGTTTCAGCTTATATAAACTCATTTTCACATTTTTTAATTCATTACCCAGTGCCAGAAAAAATATTGAATAATTGTGTCAAATAAATTTTATATTTAAAATTGATTTTGTATTTAAAATTGATTTGATTAGTGATCAATTTTTTTAAATTAAATTATGCCTTTAAATGATGCTGAGTTTTTTGTATATGCATAATTATAATCATAAGCTGCCATAAAAATGTCAAGGCCTGTAGGTTGATTGCTGCCTCACAAATTCATCAAGTAAATGTGTTTCATAACCTTTTAGTTTCTGGAGTTAAAGCTTAGTATAACTAAAATAAGGGTTCCCAAAATAAACTCCAAAGTGAGTAGAAAACCAAACATGACTTGGATTCAAAAAAAATTCTATATAGGTTTTGCTTTAGAATAAAGTTATGTAGGAATATATATCACTTATATTAAAATATGTTTTAATACTCTGATCTAATTCAATAAAACACGCACCTTAAAACACACCCCTTGACAAAGTGGTTTTGATTTTTGATCTTAAAATATATTTTCAGGCTTGCAGTATTGCGCTGCATCAGACCAGATAAAGTTATTCCAGCTATACAGGTATTACTTTTTTTTAATATTTTTTTCACTTTATATTTTTGTCATTGTATTTTTATAGTTTTGTTTACAATGTATTGACTTTTTGTCACAAGACATTTGTATATTTGTTTGCTAGGATTTCATTATTGTTACTATGGGTGCATTTTACATTGAACCTCCAACATTTAACTTGCCATTAAGCTTTAGTGATGCAAATAATACTACTCCATTAATATTTGTTCTTTCTCCCGGTGCTGATCCTATGGCTGCTTTAAAAAAGTTTGCAGAAGAAAGAGGCTTTGGTGGAGATATGACTCAATGCATATCTCTCGGACAAGGACAAGTATGAGAATTAAATTCAATTACATTAATAATCAGCTAAACTTTAAATGAACAACTTATTATTTTTTTCATCATTATGTTTTTATAAAAAAGATAAAGTTGATTTATAGTTTTTTTATATGGTTGTAGGGTCCAATTGCGTATAAAATGATTCAGTTGGCTTTAAAAAATGGGACCTGGGTTGTTCTGCAAAATTGCCATGTAGCCACAAGTTGGATGCCAACTCTTGAAAAGATTTGTGAACAAGATATAATTCCAGAAAATACTCACCCCAATTTTAGGTTATGGTTAACAAGTTACCCATCGCCAAGTTTCCCTGTATCTATTTTAGAAAATGGTATGTTTTCTTAGTTAATTTGAAAATGCAAACATGTTTTTTAAATAATTTCAAATAATTTTTTTTAAAATAAAAGAGATTGTTTCAAATGTCTTAAAAGGTTTTTCTATCTAAGTTAAGGGTTTAACCAAATAATATAATTAACCAAATAATAATAAAAAAAACTAGAAATGAATCTTATGGGTTTATAAATCAAGTTTATATACAAGTTTTAGTAGAGCTTTGATTTCTGGTGAATTTATATTAAAAGTTATTTTAACTAGCTTTCAGTTCATGTTTGAGTAGTTAATGTTTTTTGTTTTTGTTTAATGTTATATTAATTCAAGTTTTTATACTTTTAAAGGTGTTAAAATGACTAATGAGCCTCCGAAGGGAATAAGGGCAAATTTACTTAGATCATACACTAATGATCCCATATCAGACAATGAATTTTATAGTAGCTGCAACAAGGTAATATTTTTGTTTTTAGAATTGATTTTTTCATTATAGAATATTGAAGCAACTTTTTCAATACTTTTGTTTCGCTACCATCAAGAATCTTTTTATTTGTTGATTTCTATCTGGTACTATTGATGAATACTTTTTTTATTTGTTGATTTCTATCTCGTACCGTTGATGAATACTAGTTAAATAAAAAAATATAATAGTTAAATAATAGTTAAAGTAAAACAATACTAATTACAGTTTTTAAGACTTTTTTATTTTATTTTTACATTCATAGTTGCTGCAATGGGAAAAAATGCTGTTTGGATTGTGCTTTTTTCATGCTTTGGTTCAAGAAAGACGAAATTTTGGTTCGCTAGGATGGAACATACCATATGAGTTTAATGAGTCTGACTTACGCATCAGTATGAGACAGTTGCAGGTTTATAATCCTTTATTTTACTTTTTTAAACTATTAGATTTTTTTTTAATTGTCATTTTTTTTAAATAGATGTTTCTCAATGATTACAATGTTGTTCCATTGGATGCTCTGGTGTATTTGTTTGGTGAATGTAATTATGGTGGAAGAGTTACTGATGATAAAGATCGTAGATTGTTACTCTCTCTACTTAAAAATTTTGTTTGTGAAAAAGTGTATAGTGTTGATCAATATTGGTAAATACAAGTTATTTGATTATATCTCTTATAGTATATATTTTTTAAAAATAACATATTATTATAATTTTTTATTATAGTTAATATAGTATGTATAATTTTTTTACTATAATTCTTATAGTTTATATAATTTTTTTATTATGATTTTTGTCTATATAAAATTTTTATTAAGTATATATTTCTAATATTTGTTTCTACAGTTATGTTATTACATCACTGAAAAATTTTTTAGTTTTTCACCAAGTGGACTTTATTTTGTCCCCAATAAAAATGGTCTTGAAACATATGTTGAGTACATAAGAGCACTTCCAATATTATCTAATCCTGAAGTTTTTGGTCTTCATGAGAATGCTGATATTACAAAAGAACAAAAGGAAACTCAAGATGTAAAAAAAAATTCATACTTTTTTAAATATTCTTGTTAAAAAAAAAATTGTTTTTTAAATTTTGAATTTAGTTATTTGACAAAATTCTATTGTCTCTGCCTCGTCAATCTAGTGGACCTGGTAAGTCAACTGCTGACTCAGTATCTGATTTAGCTGACAGTATACTAGCAAAGTTTCCACAAGAATATAATTTAGGTAGTGTAGTGAAAAAGTTTCCAGTTTGTTATGAAGAGTCAATGAATACTGTTCTCAAACAAGAGTTGATTCGATTTAATCGTTTAATAAAGGTTGTCCGCACCTCATTAGTTGATATTCAGAAGGTTATTAAGGTAGACTTTTATTTTTATTATTATCACCATCATTTTTATCAGAAAACTTTTTTTTTTTTTTCATTTAGAGTTAAATTTTTGTCAACATTTTGTTTCTTACACAAATTTGTCGATAATAATGATGATCATCATGATCATCATTATCATGATCATCATGATGATTATAATGATCATGATAATCATAATGATCATCATCATGATCATCACCATCATCATCATCATTATGATGATCATGATTATGATCATCATCATCATTATCATCATGTTTATCATCATGGTCATAATGATCATCATCATGATAATCATGAAGATAATCATGATGATGATCATTATCATCATGTTTATTATGATTATCATCTTCACGATCATTATGATCATCATTTATGATGAAAATCATGATGATGATGATAATGATACTAATGATGGTGACAATGATTACCATGATGATAATGATCATAATAATCATCATCATTGTGATCATCATCATCATCATAATCATCATTTTTAACATCATGATCATCATCATGGTCATCATGATTATAAAAGAATTCAGATATTACATAAAAGTAACATGTAATTTACATAAATGTCTTATTTAATTTACATTAATCAATTATTTAATTTACATTAATGTATTATGCAATTTACATAAATCTGTTATGTAATTTATATAAATAATGTATAATAAATAATACATAAACAATGTGTACATTGTAATGTATTTATATTTAACAATCAATAGCATAGCAATAGGCTCTTAAATGCAAGATGGCTCAGATCTATAAGAGTCACAGACTAACTAAGAAACTTTTTAAAAAGTTTCATGTTGTAAAAATGATATGCAGATTAACATTTAACAATTTGTACTGTTATTATATAGCTAAGAATGTGTAATCTTTTTCAATTTATTTATTTAGTTAGTTTAAATAATAATCTCAACATTTATTCCAATTTGTAAAGCTTTAATTTATATTTAAGCATTTTAAATAAACTACTTTATTTCTTAAATAATAAAAATTTAGTTTTATATTTAAGCTATTTTAATAGCTAATGTAGTTATAACAATAATGATAATTATAGTTTATAATTTATAGTTTGACATTAGCATAATAAATAAAAATAAGTGAATAATAAATGAATTTTAGGCATGCTGTTTAAACTGAACAAAATTGATTGTGTTTTTTTTTTCTGAACTTTTTTCAAACTACGACAAGTTAGTTACTAGCCACAAATTTAAAAAATTAAAAAATTAAAAATTGTTAAAAAATTGTTGGCATGTTTAATAATCACTTTGTGAATATTTTTACAGAAGATGATAAATAATTATAGATACATCTTCCTAACTTGTACTTGATGTCATGGAAAGCAGTTGTTCATTGTAATAACAGATGTTGTTATTTTCACTTCTAAATAGCGTTTCGTATTCTGTACCTTATTTAAAACCAATAATTAAAATTTACTAAAATTATGCTGTCTTTAATATAATCAGTAATTTAAAAAATTAAATTAGTTTTTCTAAGCATTATAGTTGAAAAAATGTAATTTAAAAAATTATATAACACTTTTAACATTTTAATCTTTCCAAAAAACATTTTCATGTTGTTTATAAAATACGGCTAAAACTATATCAGACATATAAGCATGAAATGTTTTTGTATAAAAGATTCACACTATTTATTTATCTAAAATTAAAAGATTTTATTTAACATGCATTTGCAATGTTTTAGTCAAACTAACCATAATTTATTGGATTTTTCTATTTCATTCAAAAAATCTTTTTACACAAAGTGGAAATATCATTGTCACTTCTAAATAATTTGTAAAGTGTTTTTTAAATTAATTGAGTACTTTTAAGTTTTTCCAGAATGTTAACTTTTCTTTAGGAATTAATTTTCCAAATTTTTTTATTATACCAGATTTTCTATTGTCTTTGATGCCAACAGTTTGTGTGATTTGCTGTTTTAAAATCTTCTTTTTGTCAGTTTCAAAATAATCCAACTTTTTGTTGTTTGATTTTGGTGATTTGTTGTAGTCATTTTTGAAAAAAGCAGATTTAGTCATTTCTAAATTAAACTTTTCTTCAGCTTGTGGTCCAGCCAAAATTTCTGTCATCTTACATAAGAATACAAAACTGTTCTCCAGGACTCTCTTAAATTCTCTCTTTACTAATATTTTATATTAACTATTATCTGGACTGGAATTAATACTTAACTTAATCTTGTTTTTCTGGCATCTGCAGTTATTTTTAATTTTGATAAACTTGGGAGGACACTCTGTCTATTATCCAATCAGACTTCTTAGTATCTTGGAGAGTTGTTGAGATTATTAAATCTTTTTTTATTCTAACTGTAGTAATAAAGTTATCCTCAAAGGCCATCACTCTTCTTTATTTCCCATAATTTTTGGGGTACCACAAAGTTCTAATCTTCAGGAAGATCATTACTCGATCCTAAGTAATGATCTTTCTGATCTATTTTTTCCCTTGCTTATCAATGCCTTGGAATTTTCTCCCATGTTTGCTCTTTAACGTAGTTCTTTGTTTTTTATAAACTCTCAATTTAATAGTAGTTGCTTGCAGCCTTGTTTTGAAGAGAACTAGCTTTTAAAAAAAAAAACTGCCAGAATGAGGAATATCTGGAAATTGAGTAGTAAAGAGACCATGAGGTTTTATATTGTACCATGCAAACAAAACTTTTTTCATGTAAATGTATTTGTCTTAAAATAGCAATCTCAACCTTTCTGATGTTGCGACTCCTTAATAACATTTGCCAAGTTGTGGTGACCCCAACAAAAAAATAAAAACTCCTAAATCAATTAATAGGGTTGCTCCTAAATCACTGCGTTTTTACTGTTAACTATTATGCTTTTTGACTTCTTTTATTTATAAAGATGTATATCTGATTTTAATTATATCTGATTTTATTTATAAACTTTACAGGCGCCATTTTTTTTTTGTTACAAATTTTTTTTAAATTGATAGGGACCCCTGAAAAATTGCCAGACAACCCCCATTTGGGTTACAGCCCACAGGTTGGGATCTATTGTTTAGATGAAAAACTTTTTTTTATTTAAGGGTTTAGTCATAAATGGGGCAAAATGGTAAAATTGAGGGGCTTTCAATACACCTTAACATCTTAGTTTTTTCAACTTAAACCTATAGTTCAGTATATAAAAAAAACTTTGTAATAGTTAAAAATGTGTGTTTTTGTCAAACTCTAGCATTTGCTTTATATTAAAAAACCTATTCCTATTTACCCAAGACTCCTATTATCCAATTTTTAATAACAGTTTATAGTCAGTTTGCTTAACAGTGTGAAGAGTGTGTTCTAAATTAAATTCTACACAAAATGGATTTAAAGATGTAGAATAGTATACTCATTATCGAGAGTGACTCTGTAATTAGTTTCAATTGCAGAAGAGTCTTTAATCAACAAATTTTTAACATCCAATTTTGAGTTAAAAAACTTACTGTCAGACAATCAATATGGTTTTTAATCTTCTCCCTCTACATCTGACTTGCTAACTAATGTACCAGCAATTTTTTTCCATTAATTTACCTCAAGCTGGAGTAAATAGGTTATAAGAAAATAACAGTTGAAAATAAAAATTTTAAAGTTGATTAATATCTTGTTTTAAAAGTAAGTTTGATCATCATAAATAAACGCCTGTGAACACACCTTTTTTTTTTGAAGAATTATAAAGAAGTGAATTATCATCAAAAGTAAGTAAACGTAAACAAAACTATAATTTTTAATTGAAACTCTATCATTTTTTCTCCATTAAGTATCCGAAATTTTTATGTTTGCTGTCTAGATGTCTAATCTAAACCCAAATGGTTTTATAATTTCAATCTAAACCCAAATAATTTTTATGGCTTGAGATTAGCAGGCTTTGGCATTAGACAAAACCTTTTTACAATAGTTTCGAGCAAAAGTAAATAGACGTCTAGTTTCTGGAGAAATGTTTTGCTGAAATTGTTTTGCTGAAAAGTTATGTAAGAAGTACATTTGTCATCAGGAAGACGAAAGATTTCTAACTAAGGACTATCACTAAGAAAATCAGGAAAAGCGCCAAGTCAGTTTACAATGATAGGGGGATTCTGATGATGAGGAAAAATGAGATAAAAGTTCAGAAAGATCAAACTTTGATCAGTAGCACCTAAGGATGAATGTGGAGAAACCAAGCACTGACTAGGATCAGAAACCAGATATAAGTCGAGTAGAGAAGTTAAATGATTCGTGTTGTCTGGAAAGCGGGTTGGAAAGTTGATAGTTTGAGTTAGAGGTTGAAAAAGGCAAAAGTTGTGCGCTTTAATGCCTGCCGAGTCACTGACACTAGTGCCAAGCCATTCAGTGTGATGAGTATTAAAGTCACCAACAGCAACAATATTGGCTGAAGGATAAAGAAAAATGGGGTTGGTCAATTTGATCAGAAATAACACCGAAAAAAAGGTGAATTCTTACAAATATAAAAGCCCAGGCCAAGCATGTGACTGAAATCTCGTATTTCATCTCATAAATTAGGCACTTGTGACTTCTGGAGAATCTTTAACAGTATCAATAATAAGAGCAAATCTATTATTCCACCTTTCTTGTAAGGTTCAGATTTTGTCACCTTCCCTTAAGACAAAGCTGAATTGTTTGCTTAGAACTTTTCATCAATATCACCTCTTGATTCCACTAGTTGCGTTCTACCTGATATAGCCGTCAAACAGGTTGATTCGTTACTTGACATTCGTATCACTCCAGGTTCTGTATCTAAAGTGGTTTTCTTCTTAGAATCTTCTACAGCTTGTGATCCAGAAAATATACCTGTTATAGTCTTGCACAAGTGTTCTATGGAGCTGTTATCTATACTTTCAAAAGTGTTTAACTAGTGCTTATCAGAGTCTTGCTTGCCAACATGCTGGAAAATGGCATCTGTTATCCTTATTTTCAAAAATTCTGGAGAGCGATCTAACTTGGCTAACTACCATCCCATTAATCTTCTTTCTATCGTAAGCAAGATTTTTGAATCTTTAATTAACAAACACTTAATCTCTCATCTGGAATACTTAATCTCTCATATGGAACGCTTAATCTCTCATCTGGAACTTACTTTCTGATCATCAATATGGATTTGGATCTTCTTGTTCTACAGCTGATTTGCTAACAGTAATACTCGATGGGTTTTATTGTGCTTTAGATAAAGGTTAAGGCTATTGCTCTTGATATTTCTAAAGCTTTTTATGAAGTTTGGAATGCTGGTCTTCTCCATAAGCTTTCTTCTTACAGTGTATCTGGTAACATCTTTAACATTATTGAATCTTTTCTTTCCAATTGTAGTATACAAGTTGTCTTTGATGGAGAGCACTCTTCTTCATATTCTCTCACTTCAGGGGTTCCTCAAGGTACTATCCTAGGCCCTATACTCTTTTTTTTAATTTACATTAACGATCTTCCGGATATTCTCACATCCAAGGTGACTTTGTTCGCTGATGATATTACCATTTGTTCTTGTCTTAATAAGAAGCCAAAACTCTCTGATTGCTTTGAGGGAGCATTTGAGTTGTCTGTTAATTGTTATCTTGCTCTATAAACTTCATCTTTTATCTTCCAGTAACTCCCAACTTTTATAGTGGTTGCTTGCAGCCTTGTTGGAAAGGTAGATGTTAAAAAAAAAAAAAATTTGCAACATTTAAAACCATGTTTTTTTTATAAATATTTGATTTAATTAAGTTTATCTAATTCTATGGTTTTTATGTAAAAAATTTTTACAGGACCTTAACATGTCTAAAAGGTTATAAAAACAAAAAAAAAAAAATTTATGTTTCATTATATATGAACATATGCGAGAAAATAATATACACTTGTTTTAACTGCAACTTTCCTATTTTGCACATAGTTTTATGGTCTAATTAAGGTATGTCACTTGAAGCAATTAATTTTAATTTTAAAATGTTAAAAATTTCTGGTACCTACTGAATATGTTTATGAGTTTTTAAGGTAACTTTTTTTTTCTGCATTATTAAAAAAAAATTATTTTTAAGTTTAATTAAGTTATTAAGTAATATTAAGTTTATTCTTTTTTACCGTTTGCGAAACACTACTTAAAATTACTATTTAAAAAAATAATCCTTATATACTTTTATTGAACTTATTTTTCAAAGAAATAAAATTTAAAAAAGTTTATTTTTATGTGTTCTCTTTTATTAATTTTTTTTTAATTTGATTATATTTATAAACTTGCTTTTTTATTTAGGGTCAAGTTGTTATATCTTCGGAGTTAGAGGATATGTTTAACAGCATGCTTGTAGGTAAAGTACCAACAGCATGGGCAACAAAGTCTTATCCTTCCCTTAAACCTCTTGGGAGCTATATTGCAGATCTTCTTGAAAGGTTGTTTTTTTTCATTTTTGCTGTTTGTATTTAACTTTCATTTATAATTATTACTTATAACAGTATATGTTTTCAATTAAAAAGGTTAAACTTCTTCAATGATTGGATTAATAATGGCATCCCTAAGGTGTTTTGGATATCTGGATTTTACTTCACTCAGTCTTTTCTTACAGGTTGGTTATAGTGACTTCCATTTTGGTAAAATATGAATTAGTTAATATATATACTTTTTATTTAACTATGCAACCAACAATTTTTATTGCCTCAGCTATAATCATAATATTTAAAAACAGTTTGAACTCAAAAAAATTAACTGAATTATTGATACAGCCAATTGCTGAATTAACAACTCAGTGATAACCAATTCGGATCAATCGATGTTAATATCATATATAGATAGAAATAATTTCAATTGTTTAGAATTTATTCGAAATAAAAACAAGTGTATCTTCTCAAAATAAAAATATAAAATTTTGACAAAGTTTAATATATACAAAAAATAAATTTATACAGTTTTGACATGTAAATATAGTTAAATTTGAATATGGCATACAAAAATTTAATGCCACAATCATTAAATATATAAAGTAAATTTGTTTATATTATATATAAGTATATAGTATAAATATATTTACCTGGAATAAAGTATTTAACAAATTAAATATATAATAAATCTATCTGTTTAAGTATAAACTTTGAAGCTGTGACTTTGAAATGAATTTTTCTTATAATTTAATTTTTCTCAAATCTTTTTTAAATTTAACTATTAATAAAATTCTAAACTTTTTTTGCAAACTAAGTTAAAGTTGTTTTGTTTAAAACACTTTTTTTCTATATCTATTAAACAATAAAAGAGTTTGTAAACAGCATAAAAAGATTTTTATTTTAAAAATGTTAAAACCTATTTAAATTGTAAAGTCTCTATGTTGTTTAGGTGTATCTCAAAACTTTGCTCGGAAGTACCATTTGCCTATTGATCACGTTTGTTTTCAGTTTTTCATCATAAAAAAAGATGCAGACTTAAGTAAAAAACCTGATGATGGTGTTTATGCAAAGGTTAGTTTCTCTTTTTGTTTAAGTTTAGTTTTTCTTGGTGTTTATCCACTGCAAATAGAAGAGAATAAACTCTAAGAGAATGGTGTTGATGTATTTCAAAATATATCTTTAGTGACATGAGTTGATTACTTCTTTTTCATTGCTAATTGATTTTGAAATAAATTTTTCTTTCAAAACTCTTTTTTTTCAAGAAAAGAACTAAGAAAAAAAGGTTGTCAACACAATTTATTACTTTTTTTTAAATGTCCCACAAATAAATTATTTTTTACAAAAAAAAAAAAAAAATTACAATCGTAAAATTATTTTTTTACTTAATAGGTTGGATATGCTGTGACCTAATCAAAACAAAGTCACTCTAATTTTTTTTTTTAATATATTCTAGATTTGGTAAAATGTATTTTATAGATATTTTTTACTTTCTAAAATTGTAGAAATATAGTTTATAATTGTTTTACAGGGTTTATACTTAGAGGCTGCACGTTGGGATCATGAAAAACACAAATTAGGAGAATCATTTTCCAAAGTTTTGTACGATGAAATGCCAACTGTATCTTTTATTTATATTTTATATATTAGAAGATTTATTTGAAAATGTTTTAGTTTGCAAGTGCTTTTTGTTACCAGATTTTTAGTAACAAAAAAGATAGTATTAAATTTTTTTTGCTATAAAGCATAATTTTTTATAGTTTAGCATTTACATGCATACAAAGTATTTATCTAAGTCTTTTTTTTGTGCTTTTTTTTTTTTTTTTAAATAAACATAAAATAATTGTTTATAAAAAGTGTGGTCTTTAACCCAACAAGATACTTGTTTGATTAAAGGACACGCTTTTTCTCCTCCTCTATCTCTTTTTTTTTGCTAAGATATAAATTTTTTGCAAAAAATAATTTTACATGCTTGTGTAAAAAAAAAATTTAATGTGTGTAAGCTAATTTTTTTATCTAAAGTTATAGTAATTTTTATCTAAATTTATAGTAATATGTATATTAAATCTTTTTTTTGAACGGAATGGGTATTGCATAGTAACTATTGCTAGTTACTATGCTATGCATGCTTATACAATAAATATTTTTGCATACAATAGTAACAATATTGTTTGCCTAATGATGGTATAAAAAAATATTTCTTTAGTTCTAGTCCACATCGCTGCATTAATTTGTAGTTATAATATAAGAAAAGAAGACCGCATGGGTAAAACCACTGATGTCCACTTTTTAAAAATTTTAAGTTTTAGATATTTTTATGATATTTTAGTACTAAGCTATTTTAATTTAAAATTCATAACAAAAAAACAATGTTATAAAGTTCTATGGTCATTACAAATAAAGGGCAGCTTTGAAACAACAACTGTTGTCCAATGTTTACTGGGTAAAAAACATCAAAGTGGTCAAAGTTCTTTATAACTAAACCAATAATGTTAAAAGGGTAAGTTAGAGATGATGTAAATAACATTATGTTCACAGAAAAACATATAATAAATATATGTAAACGTAAAATAAACATATAATAAATATATGTAAACGTATAATAAATATATGTAAAATAAATTATTAAACGTAAAATAAATAAACGTAAAAAAATTAATTAATAAGCGTAAAAATAAGCAAAGATTTGAATTTTACTGATCTTCTAAAATAATTTATTTATAGTTGAGGATCTCAAACTTAGAAAACTTGATTTCCTGAAACTGTCAAATATGGACAATTATTTTTTGTGCTTTAAAAAATTGATAAATTAAGAAAACACAGTCTTTGAATAATTTAAACTCTTCGACTTATTTGTTTTATTACTTCTTAATGACTTGATAGATGTGGTTGCTTCCCAGTGAAAAAAGAAAGATCAAGTCTTATCCCTGCTACAATTGCCCTCTCTATAAAACAAGTGCAAGACGCGGAACTTTGTCAACTACAGGACACTCTACAAATTTTGTTATGTATATGAAATTACCAAGTGATAAAGATGAAAATCATTGGATTAATCGAGGTGTTGCACTGTTATGTCAGCTAGATAACTAAAATGACTTGTTTTTTAAACCTTTTTTTTTTAAGTTATTTGTTATAATTAATATAATGTAATAGTGGTTTATATATATATATATATATATATATATATATATATATATATATATATATTTATATATATAGTTTTTATTTTTTAACTTATTATAGTGTATTTATGAGTTGTTTTCTTTTTTTGCTGTGTATAGTAAAGTTTATAGAAACATCAAGCATATTTAAAATACCTAAGACATAATTTAAAAGAATTTTTTTTCTTATTTAAATTTTTTTTTTCTTGTATAAAAAAATTTATTTCATAAATAGTTTTGTTAAAAAAAATATCCTACTGTAATAGAGTTGTTGTCTCAATGTTTCATCAAAAAAATAATTATAACTGGAAATAAAGATACAGGTGTGGGTAAATGGCCACAGTATTATCGCTTTATCTTCTCCATCTGTGCAGGGTCAACTACACCGGCCTCCAATTTTTTTTTCCAAATTTTTTTTCTTTTTTTAGAAAATTCAAGATATAAAGAATATTTTTTAAAGGTGTGTCTGCAAGATTGAAAACTATAGAAGTTGAGTTTGGTTGACGCTAAGTAACGCAAAGTTAACTATGACCACATCTTTAAACTTCAACCAATGCAATAGTGGTCGAAATCGTATTGTGTATTCTTGTAAATTGTCTCTCGTTCTTTCAACTGATTTCAATTCAGCTCAAGATAAACTCGAGCAAGTTCAATACAAAGCCATGAAACACATCTCTACCATAAAGCACTTACCCAACACTCAGCGACTAGCAAGACTAAACCTGACAATACTAGTCAAACGACCAGCAACTCTCCTCTTGCTGGTCGTTTGGCTAGCGTTGTCAGGTTTAGTCTTGATAGTCGCTGAGTGTTGGGTAAATGTTTTATGGTAGAGGCGTGTTACATAGCTCTTTATTAACTTGTTCGAGTTTATCTTGAGCTAAATTGAAATCGGTTGAAGAAACGAGAGTTCATAAGGCTACACAATACATACGATTTCAACCACTATTGCATCGGTTGAAGTTTTACTTGTTGAAATTAACCAAAATTTATTTGAGAACAACTATGGATCAATGGTATCTATCAAACGAGATATCGTCCAGTCTTTGCATTATTCACAATTAATTCGAGACTTTGCTGTCATCAAAGCACGAATAGTTGATTTTTGTTGAACGTTTATAAAATAAAATCCTATTTTTTTATTTTTCTGGGCCTCTTATTACCAAAGGTCGACTAATATAAAAGATGCTCGTTAAAGGAACGTATAGTGATATTGATTCGTTATATTTTTTGATTAATACTTGAAATTGTTTTCCGTCAAGTGTTGAAAACTCGTCGAACGTTGAGATATGCGTAGAGATTGAGTCGTTGTCGGCTTATTCCATATATGCGTAGAGATTGAGTCGTTGTCGGCTTATTCCATATATGCGTAGAGATTGAGTCGTTGTCGGCTTATTCCATACGTTTCATTGAGGGGTTAGAGGAACAGTTGATTCATGTTTCACTAGTTTCTTGGCCAAAATGAGCTATACTTCTTTCAATGAAGCAGTGTGCCTGTCTTAACTCAAGACCAGGGCGGCGAAAACCAGCGAGATAGGGGATGGGCGGCATAGGCCCCCCATTTTTTTTCTAAAGGACTTTTTTATCATTTTTTTATTTCCCTATTTTTTATAAATTTTGACAAACATCCTTTGACATCAAATGACAAATATTATTTGGAAAAAAAAAATATCGAACAGTTCAAGTCAGAAAAAATATCGATCAGTCAGAACAGTATCGAACAGTTGGTAAATTTTTTTATATTCTTAAATTAGATCTCAATTAAAAAGTTTATTACGTTAGTTAAAACTGTGAGGTTTTAAAAATACTAAACATGTTTCCAAAAGAATAAAAAAAACATATGGAGAACCGGGGCATCGATCCCCGTACCTCTCGCATGCTAAGCGAGCGCTCTACCATTTGAGCTAGTTCCCCGTTGTTATATCTTTAAAAATATTTATTATAAACTTTTTTTAAGAAAATTAATTTATTTTAAATATTTATTATTTGAGAAAAATTATGTGAATATTCAATCTTAACATAAATCAGGGTTGACAAAACGGGTTTCGAAGTAGAGAGGCAAAATCGTCAATTTCTCAATAAAGTCCTCTCTATCTATAAATTTTTTTAAAAAAGAAAAATTATTTAGAAAAAAAGAGGGGGCCACTTTCGGCGGAAAGAGGAGGGAGAAAGAGTGCCTCTTTCCCCCTCCTTTCTCGAATCATTGGCGCTGTAAATTAACATTTAATAATTAATAAGCTCGTACACTTAAGCTTTGAATATTTATTTATCACGCATTAACAAAAAATTTTTTTTTTCCTGAAACATACAGAAAGTTATAATGATATTGTAAAAATAAAAAATGAAAAATAAAAACTAGTACTTAATATTTAGTTTAAAATGAAAACATCTATCTTGACCGAACTTTCAATACCATCTCATAAGTTTGGCCGCTTTATAAATACTAAAAACGTTAAGTTTGTTATTAATATAAGTAATAATCACAAACTCAACGTCACAAATACAGGGTGTATACTTAATTTCTGACCCCCTATATCTCGGTTTAAGAATACGGTATTTCAACACATACCATTTTATTACTGTCATATCAATTTAATTAGACAAAGAATATATGTTAATAGTCAGTAATCAGTACTTTGTCCATTTCTTTCTATGCATTGGGTAATTCTCCTTGGCAGGCTTTCTACTAGGCGAAAACACTCTTCTTGCGTAATGGCAGCCCACTCCTGTTCAACACGTCTGATCAACTGTTCACGATTACGAGGTCGAGGATTGTGTAAAACACTGTCCTGGAGTCTTGACCAAATATGTTCGATGATATTTAAGTCGGGCGAGTTGCCAGGCCAGTCGGTCCACACTGCTGGAAAGTCTCTGTTGATCACATTCATTGTTGCTCTTGCCGTGTGGCAAGTTGCTCCATCTTGCATCAGAATAACTTTATTTCTCACAGGAAAGATGGTCTTATCATCAGCTGCACGTTTGTACACAGGTAGAATAATATCACGGTAATATTTTCCATCAACAGTTTTATTTTGCTCAACAACAACCAGATCGGTTTTGCCATATCGAGAAATGCCGCCGGCTATCATAATCTTGAGACCGAATTTCGGACGTCGAACATAAGGTATTGACTCTGGTGTTGCTGTACGTACTCTTTGATTTTGACGGTTTGGAGCCGGATATAATTCAATTGGACTCTCATCAGTCCACAATACGTGAGCTGGTTTCACTTTACCATCCAGTGAGTCATCTGCGAATCCCTCTTCTTGCAAACGAGTACAAAAATTTACGCGATCAGTGATGTTTTTCTGCGACAACATGAGTTTCACTTTCTGTGTATAGGCATGCTTTCCCCATGTGGTCTTGCGCAAGTATTTACTGATAGCACTGTGTGAAATTGTTTTTCCTCTTTCTTTGTAACTGTCTGAAAAATTCAGTTTCTTAGCTACAGTTCTCGTTCCAACTCCGACTTTGTCTTTGACCCACTTTCTGACCTTGTCCTTGGTTCTTGGTGAAAACTTTGTTGGCTTTCCAGGTCGCTGAGCATCTGTGACGTAACCCTCTTGTTTTCTTGCCCACTTCCTTACAGTATTTCGAGAAACTTTACACTGTCTAGTGATTTCTTTAATGCTTAATCCTTGACTACATAAAACTTGAATTCGGTGACGAAGTAACAGTTTATCAGAACTCATTTTCAGAGTAAATTGCTAAAAAACACATGTTATATAATACATGTTAGTAACATATACATGTAATACATATAAATACACACAGAGTAATCAATGTAAATCATAAACAGACACCGAGTATCACTGATATAAATAAGGCAAATAAAAATAATGCTAATTATTTCTTGTAGCCAAAATGCTAAACATTAAAAAAGTGTAAACTTAATTTCTGACCCGGTTTCGAAGAGTAGCAATACGTCATAAACAGTGAAGAAAAAATGTGTTATTAATTGGCAAACTAAGATCACATATTAAGGAGTAATAAGGACAATTTACTTAAAAATCGTGCTAAAACTATAGTCATAATGCCAAAGGCCGTGGAAGACAAGGAGAATGAAAATATCATTTTTATGTATGTTGACAAAATGGCTCCCATAAACATTTTCTGAGGTCATATCCTTTCTGAAGTGAGCGTTTTACGTGCAGAAAGTATAGTTACACCAAAATACATACTATAGTATTTTCGGGCTAAAGTAGCATTTAAGAGAGCAACTCAAAATCTTGTGTTTGTAACATGTGGGGGGTCAGAAATTAAGTATACACCCTGTAATAATCACAACTCAACGTCACAAATAATAATCACAGCTCAACGTCACAAATAATAATCACAACTCAACGTCACAAATAATAATCACAGCTCAACGTCACAAATAATAATCACAACTCAACGTCACAATTAAAGAAAGCTAGTTTTCAACTGTTGTTTTATTGTAAAATTTTATTGAAAAAGGTTCACGTAATACCAGTAACTAATGATTAAAAAAAAAAGTCTTTTGGGGCACCAAAGAAAACAAAAAAGAGTACATAGGCCTTTTTTTAAATATCAATAGTAGTATTTTTAATTTTTATTGTAATTAGTCAACTATTTTATTACTTTGGTCATTATCACATTTGCTATTGCTAGTTAATAAAATTGAAAATATATTTTAAAATTAATTTAACAAGGTTTTTTCAGTTAACAAAAAAACACTAAATTGCTTTAAATGAGCTTTGTATGTTTATTGGCAATTCTTGCACACATCGTTGACTATATATAGAACAGCAAGATCCACACAACAAATTGTCAATCTGGATTCGCAACGCCATCCATAATTGTCTTTGAGCTGTAATTTTATCTCAAAAAAATGTCACAAGCTTGATTTTTTTAAGAACTCAAAGAACCGTCAGTTAATTTTGAAATTGTGAACAAATTTTTTATTCGAATAAAATACCATGATATGTATCCATTATAAAAATATCAAAATTTACTAGTAAATTTACAGGTAAAGTGACCGGTAAATTTTTATACTCGCAACACTTATCAACATATTACAATATTACTGCTAATTGTCTCCTTCGTTGTTTATCCATGAATGACCGAAGGTATTTATAAAAAAAGTAATTAATTTTCAAAAATTAATATTTTTTTTTTGTAAATATTTGGTGATTCTTAATAATACTAACATTAAATATAATCATTTATTTTAATAATTTTTAATTTTAATAAAATGCATTTTTTCAAATTGATGTTTTGCTAAAGAATTATTTCAGCAGGTTGCATATAAACATTTTTTTTATATATAGTTTCATATTTACGAACTAATTACAAATATTATTTGAGAATAAAAAATTTATAAATTTGAGTTTTGTATCCTTTTTTTATATTTTTTCTTAAATGACCGAAGTTATATGGTGAATTTAGGCAATTTTACGGTATAGAAAACTACATTATTATTTTATTTTCACAATATAAATTAACAAAAATTTAAATAAAAACATTAAAAAACTTTAAATAAAAAAAATCATTAATCTTTAAATAAATAAATTTTCAATAATAATTTTTGTTTTTTAATGTTGTCAAAGAATTCAGGATAATTTCAATATTTTTTGAGCTTGTCCTTTATCTGAACGTGGAGTCAGAAGTTGACATACATTGTTAAAAAAATATATTTGAAAGAATATTTCCACGTTGTCGCAGCATTTCGAGGTCGTAAAACTCTGGAGCCTCTTTTTTTTTTTTGGTGCAGCCGGAGCCGTAAAAATCGAGCGTCTCGCAGCTCTCGTGTTTTTTTAACGGTGTTTAACGTGTTTTTTTTTTATTGTAGACAAATTTTATTCATTCTTCGCTTAACTTATTTGTTGAATAAATTATTTATTGAATTTTTTTAAAAATGTTATTTCTAATAACTATAGTTTTGCCAAAACGTAAAAAAACAAATGTTTTAACGATTTAGTAGAGTAAAACCAGGCCAAACCGCACACCACATCATTCCGCACACTAATCAAAGTTATCAAATAAAAACGGATAGGGCTATGAAAAAAAGAAAAATAGGTTCAAATACAGAGCTATCTCCTCTATTCGAATTGATAAAATTATATGCCGATTCAACAAACCAATTATTGTGTTATTTCTCAATATAAACATCACTCACTCAATTCAATTTAACTCACTCACATTAACATGTCAACTAAAAAAGCAAAAGCATACTAGCCGCATTAACTGATATGAAAGAAAATAAAACATCAATGAGAAAAGCTGAATTCAAACATGGCGTTCCAGTCTCAACGCTCAAAGATCGCAAAAATAACAACAACAAAGGCTTTCATGGCTCAGGTACAACAACGGTACTCTCAAATGAAACAGAAAGATGCATGCGTTCCAGTCACTTGGTGACTGGCGCATGGTTTAACCTGAAATGAAGTTCTAGAATTTGTATGAGGCTACCTAAAACTCGAAGATCAATTGCAATTATTCAAAAATGTCAAGCCTGGTAAAGACTGGTTTTATGCAATGGATCCATTCGGAATTCCGTCTCGTCGGATTTTTCTCGGTTTTTCGGAGTTTCGTAGTTAGAGAGAAATCGAGAAACTTCGACGGAACTTCGACAAAGTTTTTAGAAAATATCAGTTTTTACAATATAATTAAACTCTTATTTTATTTCTTCGCTACTATTACAATCTTGTTGTTTTCAAAATGTAAGTGTTCTCTTTGTTCAATAACAACACCAATTTACATCGCAAAGCAATACACGATTTCAAGCGAACTTCTGCCATTATTAATATCGCGCATGAAAAAGTCCTGGAACGAATTTAGAAGGGCAAATATTTATTTTCTCAGTTGCGAATTAGTAATAAAATATATAAGATGAAAGTTAACTGTGCTGTTATAGGATGTACCAATAGCTCCTATAAGCTAGAAAAGTTGAAAGATAAAACGTGTTTTCAACACGAAGAAGAACGGAAAAAAACACAAACTGAAACTTTTTAGTCCCTGTATTTTTTCTTTCCGTTTTCCTGCAACGGGTTGCCTGTAAGGCAACTTTAGTTTGTAGAGTTTTTTTAAAGTTGCCTGTAAGGCAATCGTTTAGTAGTTTGTGTGTATTGAGTGTTTTTACCCTTCTCCTACACCGGGTTGCTGTAAGGCAACTTTAGTTTGTACGGGCATTTAGTTGTTTTAAAAACAACATATGAGTAGAGAAGATTGAGTATGTGTAAGATACGAGCGTTGAAGGAAAACACCAAATCGTCAAACCCTGACCACGCTATAACATAATCTTAATATGGAAATATCGAAAACCGAAATAGACTTCAATGTCTCCAATAAAAGCTATGCTGAAGCTACAGCAACTAATTCTATTTCAATATTGTCTAATGAATTTAGCACATTGAAAAGAACCCTTTTGTGTGAAATAACAGAAAACATAACTGAACCTAATATTTTAATTGCTCTTGAAAACGCCAATTTAGATCATGATCTGGAAGGCCTGCAATTTATTCGTAAAGGGACAATGGTCGAACTCGTCATGAAAACTGACAAGTCGAAATCGTTGATCCTTGAAAATGGACTTTTAATTAATGGTGTAACCCACTATTTTTATAATTCTACCCCAACTAGAAACTTATGCAAACGAGTTGCAGTATCGGTAATCGGTTTGCCTCTCGAAAAAAAATATTTACCAGTCGGGGTGGCTCTTGAGCAACTCGGATATGGGAAACATATACACACAAAAGCAGTATATCGCAAAACGGCCAAAAACGGAACATCCTACTATACAGGAATTCTAGTTGCTATGATGAATCAATTAAATAAACCAATACCAAGATCTTTAAAACTATGCGGATATAACATCAGGATAATCTATACCGGACAAAACAAAGAAGAAAACCTAAAACCAAAAGAAAACTTTATAGATGTGACCGAAGAACCTAGAAAAAAAGTAACGGAAACTAATGAACCAGAAACATCGAAAGAAATACCTGAACCAACAATTAAATTTTCTAAACCACAAGAATCAGAAGCCCCTTTGGTGATACGCCAAAACTCTGTCGAAAACCAAATTTTAAACAACGATACAAATAACTTAAATAAAACAAAAGAAAAGACACCCGAACAAATACCACAATCACCTGAAACAAATTCTCAAACACAAGAAACAGAAAATCACATGGAAGAAAGTCAAAGTTTTAACAATAATAATATTGAAAGCAAAATCGAACCTCATAACGACAACGTCATAAATGAAGTAAACATAGAAGAACTAGAAAAACAAATCGAACTTCCCTCAGAATATCTTCGCTTAGATTCTACTGGGAGACATGTTTACAACTTAAATTTATTCTACGGCTTTGATAAAACAAAATGCTCGGAAGATGAACTATTAATATTTAAGGCATACAAAAAAGCAGAATACGATCAGAGAAAATTCGAAAGAAAAATAAAAAGAAACAAAGCAAATAAATTACCCGTCGGACAACCAAGGGATTATACTAAAAGCAATACACAAATCCAAAATAACTCTTCATACAATCATGACGACTGGACTTAAATTTAATACAAAAAACAAAAGTAAGATTCCAAAAATTAAAAATATAAATAATAAATAAAAAAAAAAAAAAAAATTATAAAAAAAAAAAAAAAAAAAAAAAATTATAATAAAATTATAAAAAAATTATAATAAAGTATAAAATATAAAAAAAAAAAAAAAAAAAAAAAAAATATATATATATATATATAAATATATATATTATCCATCAGCTTTAAACTAAGAAATAAAAAAAACAAAGGTATAACATTAAAATTAACTACAAAATATTAACTACAAAAATTAACAAAAACATTTTATAAAATTTAAAAAAAAAAAAAAAAAAAAAAAAGGGAAGATACTCTCCGAGTGTGGATGTGAGGCACCATTTCGAATGTATTGTTTCCCTAGTTTTAAAAGAAATAGCATAAAAAGAAAACAATGGATTAGTCAGCTTAGACGAGAAGGAAATAAAAAAGGAAGTGCATGGAAACCAGGAACTGCAGATAGAGTATGCTCTGATCATTTTGTTGATAAAATTCCAACTGTTATGAACCCTAATCCAACAATAAATATGGGTTTTTAACAACCTGAACAAAAAAAACCTAGAAGAACTTTAATGAAGCACCCAATCACTTCTTTACCATGTTCTAGTAAAATACAACCTCTAGAACCTTTGTTGACTGAAAAAAGTATTGTCACAGAGTTTTCAAGTCTTAGTTTTAATGCTGATGATTTATCACCTATATTATCAGACCATACGTATTCATTGAGCTTACCACAACTTAACTATTGTACTTCATGTGAATACAAATCTTCACTTATCACCTCTTATGTTAGTGAGGTAAATAGCCTTTTTAATCAATTAACAAACAGTCAAGCTTAAACAAAAATTGTCTTGGAGATTAGTTAACAATGATAAAAGAATGAACTTTTATACTGGTATATCTTCGATTGCTATTTTTAATGTTATTTTTGGTTTGTTAAAACCATTTTTACCCCCCCCCCCCCCATTCGTTATTGGAGAGGCCCAAAACATTCACTTAGCAAAGTTAAACAACTAAAATCTATATCTAAGTGTAAACTGTTATCACACAAAGAAGAATTTTTAATGACACTTATGAGGTTGCGCTTAGGTTTATTAAATGAAGATATTGCTGATCGTTTTGACATTTCAAAAGCTTTGTGTTCTAATATATTTACCACTTTTTTTAGAATTATTGCTTATATTCTCGGAAATGCTATTATTGTTTGGCTCCCAAGTGAAGTCATAAAAAAAAACTTAACAGAGACCTTTGTGAAAGCAAAGCATCACAAGTGTAGAGTGATTCTTGATTGTTTTGAAATATTTATTGAACGTCCAAAGTCCCTTTACAACCAACCAGTGACTTGGTCTGATTACAAGCACTACAACACTGTCAAGGTATTAATTGGTATAGCACCAAATAGGTACATAACGTTTATATCTGAATGTTACGGTGGAAGAGCATCAGATAAATTTATTACAAGTGACAGCAGTTTTTACAATTTTATCGTGTGCAGATTTATGCAATTTAAAGCCTGCTTTAATAAAAAAATAATTCAAGCTTAAAAATTTAAAACATAATTTTTAATTTAGTATTAGTCACGCGTGCTTAATACAAGGGGGTGGGGAAATTTTAGTCCAGATCTAATAAACAGGGGGATCTTAGTTAAAGGTCAGATGGCAATTTTTTTGTTTTACACAACACACATGATTTTTTTATAGATTGACAATTTTTTAAATCTGATTACACTGAAAGTTTTATTTTTTTTATCTGTGAATGATATTATATTTTCCATTTTTTAAGGCCGGTTTACACTGAATATTTTTCTTAGTTTTGACATTTCAACATTTTTGACATTTCAGCAAGTAAAAATTAATAAGATTTGTGGGTAGGAAAATTTTCTGAAAATTATTAAAAACCCCTCTACAATTACTCTTGAGTCTTGATTGAGATTTTTGTTAAATTTTCCCTTCTACTTTTTAATAAAACTCTCCAGTTTGTTAGATCTGGACTAAAATTCCCACCCACACTTTAATTCTCTCCCCTTGCATTAAGGACTCAATAGTAAGCACGCGAGAGTATTAAAATTGTAAATTTTTTTAATTACTTGTAAGGGATGCCGGACACCACCGTGCACTTTTAATGAATATATATGTTTCACACTACTACTGCTTTTTACTATTATAAATAGCTTGAATAACCATTTTGATTTTCAGTATTTTCTTTACCTAAATATTTGTACACCATTATTTGGATCTTATAATAAGACAATAAGTTATTGTTTCTTTTTCTAAACTCAATAAAAATACCAATTTAAATATAAGAAGGATTTTATAATTAAAAAAAAAGATTTTTACAATTTTGTTCCAATCAGTTAATAGAAAAATCTACAAAGACAGTTTTTAAGTAATGATCGTTGTAGTATTTAAAAAAATCAACTTTCATACTCAACCAACTAGCTTCATCAAATGCAACTTTATCAATTATATACCCATGAGCTGTCCATACCATAAAATAACAATTGTTCATCTTAGCAGTTCCCATTTGAACCTGACATTGAGTATAATATCTATGTTTTTTATTAATGACAAATTTGTTATTTAAATTTTTTTTAACATAAGGAAGAGATATATTTGGATCTTGTGGTGTTGTATGGTTAATTGAAAATGGGCATTTTATTTCTAAACAAGCTGGTGGGCAACACAAGCATCTGATTACTCTATCAGGGCTTCCACCTATATAGGGCATTTCAACATCTAAAAATAATCCGCATTCATTTACAGTTAAATTTTGATGAAGAGATTTCATCACTTCAAAAAACTGCTTTACTGCTTCAATTTCCATTGCTCTCCCATACTTTAATGCAGGTATATTTGGGTTCACAAATGTTAGCCCTGAAATACTTTGGTGTAATGACCACATATCAACTGTAATGCCCATGTTAATTTTTTTAATTTTTTTTAGAACATCATGAGCTTTTGAAGCAGTTATAACTCGCTTTCGAAAATTAAACCAAAGCTCATTTGTGCTTTGACCTACAGTCATATGCTCTATATCAGTAACAATTATTTGAGTCATAATTGTTTTCATGTTTTCACTGAAGGAAAATTTATTGTCTGACATAACAATAATATCATCCATGGTCAAAATTGTAGGTTTGATAACAATTGAAGACACAATTAATTCTTCCATATAATAAATGTCAGGTTTAGGTACAACAGAAGTTATGATACTATTAGGAGCAACGGTTTCAATTGCTTTTGCTATGTCTGTTAAATTTAAATTTTTTAGGCCACAGTTAACTAATGGGTTGTAATTGCGCTTTTTTCTTCCACGCCTACCAAATTCATCACAATCAAATTTTAAGTCACAAATTTTTGATGGTGCTACTATGCTGCGGTTGGGAAGCCACTCTGATTTTGAACTAGTACAAGCTACATTCGTCAAACCATTTCTAACAGCAGCCTCAATTCGAAAGAGAGTTGCAGCAACATGATTACATGTCTGCGATAAACCAGCTAGACAAGTACAATGTGCAGAAACTATTTTAGCAGTTTTTTTTATTAAAAATAATTTATAGCTTGTGAAAGGGATCATTAATTTTTTCAGATTTCCTACAGTTTCCTTTTAAATAACAGTATTCACTTTCTATTCCAACTTGATGGTAAAATAAAGGTTCAAGCCAGCCACATTTAAAGTAACTATAGGCTTTACACGTTTTGTAGTTACTTAAGTCTTTACTGGCTATTTCAGCAGAGTTAAATAATAAATAATTGTGTATATCAGGATATAATAATATTGGCCAACAAGTTAGGCCTTCGTCTTCTGATAACCAGCCATTACTGAGCTTAAGAGGATCAGGTAACTCAACACCGTTAATAAAAAGTTTTTTTTTGTACTCAGTATTTATATCATGTTCTACCTCTTCAGCTGTTTTAATAGGCATAACATTATTTTCCATTGCACAATATACTCGAGCTGCAAGAATTTCTTTCTTTCCAGATATCTTCAAACCACGAAGACGTAAATAAGACTTCAATTCTTCAACTTTCATACTACATACTATATCATAATCCATTTTGATCTATATATGTTTTATATTTGTTTAAAAGATTATTGGCTTAGTTTATGTTGTTTGTTTATACTTCGTTTATTCAAGAATTAAAAGCTGACTTGATTTATTTCCCTCATAAACTCGATCCAGTTTTTTAAAAAAATTCTCCGTAACGCGGCTTGAATTGGTGTATTGGCAACGCACAGTAAGCCAGGCGGTGGTGATGAAAGAAACCTCAAAAAAAAGCCTAATAATAGTATTTTTTTAAATCCACAAAAATCACTTGCGGTATAATAAACTGTAATTCATAATAAAATACCTTTTTTTTTGTCAAAAAAGCAAGAGTATTTTAATTTTTCAGCAAAGATATAGTAAACAGTAACTTTTAAAATAATATGCGTACGTGATATTAGGTAATATAATTTAACTATTCAATAGTTTACCTTTACAAAAAATTTAGTCAAGATTATTATTTATAATATATACAAAAACTGGTCTCAAAATAACGAGGTAAGTTTTAAACATATAATACCTTGATTTTGTACAAGTAGTGTCGTATATTGTATGATCAAAAAAATTTTGTGCATTGTGTGAAAATTGTGTAATAAAATGTTAACAGTGATAAGAAGTAATAATTATTAATGTTTAATTATACTTACCTATTAGAATAAATAACTTAATTAATAACCTAAAATGTGATCACAAAACTTATCACAATTAAAATAAAATTAAAAATAAATATCTGAGGTCATAATCAAATTGATAATTTTTCTTTCAAAGAGAAAAATGGTTTTGGAAGCGTGAAACTACTTGATTAAGTTGTGGTAAATGATAAGAGAAATACGAAGATTGCAAAAAAATAGTCATAAAAGTATCGCATGTCCAAGAAGCAGCACAATCGGCCTTAATTGGACACGTCAAAATTTGCGAGAAAATTGATTTTAAACCATTTCAGACTAGTGTTGATTAAGATATCGTTAAACAATCTTCATAGCAATAGAGGTAGAAGATACTAAAGTTTAAATGTTCATCACAACAGAATGTATTCTTTAGGAATGGTGAGACTGTCATCTCCTAGTTCTGCCGAAACATTAAATATTTTAAGAATGGAAAAATTTAAAGAATTTGATATAGATAGTGAAGATATTGCAAGTAAAACTACGGATGGCTGTAGGTGGGTGGTAAAATTGGGTACCATATTTAAGTTTCCACATCAGATCTTCCAGAATCATTCAATTCATTTGAGTGTTTGTGATTTGATATACGCTAAAAAAGGTTGTCGCGAAACTGTGAACAAAGAAACTGAATTGGATATTGAAACGGAAACTGATGGAGAGACTGAAGGAGAGTTTCTTATTGACTATTTGAAGATTGAATATGAAGAAAATATCAAAAAAAGTCTAGAGAAACTTCGAATACTAATTAAGTTTTTGATATATCCATCGTTTCGATATGAAGTTCTTATAAGAAAAATAAACGAAATTTACGGATATAAATGACAAAGGACTATTGCTTGACAACCGCACTAGATGGAACAATGTTTTTCAGATGATTAAAAGATTTTTGGATTGCTTAGAAGCTGTAAATAAAAACACTTGAAAAACTAAACTGCTTAAACATGTTAGATGAAATTGACTTGGATTTCTTAAAATCGCTGTCTGACTTATTGGAAGTCATTGCTGACGCTGCAGTTCGCTTGGAAAAACCAAATACAACAATTTTGGAGTGTGACATTGTTATGAAAACGTTAGTAAGGAAATTGAAGGTTGTAGAAACTGACATCAGTTCAAATTTTGCAGAGGCGTTAATCTCCAGATAAGAAAATCGTAAAAACATTATGTTGGTATCAATGAGTCGTTATTTGCGCAATCTCGGTTTTTTTTAAATAAAAACCACACAATTTTTTACGCTTCCAAAAAAGATATTAAAGTTTATGCTGCAAAATTATTTGATCAACTTGTTGCAACAAAAGAAAAGTTTAATACTTTACATATACATACATAGTCTCCGTATGTATGTATATGTAAAGTATTAAAGTGGCCAACATACGTGTCGGGTATAGACGCATATACTCAGCTAATGATGAGTTTAACAAGGCTGTGGCTTTGTGTAACTTATTTAACTTTCTGAGCATTTAACTTTTGTAATTCTTACAAAAATAATTTAATTTTTAAATTACAATGCTTAGAAAAATAATTTAATTTTTTTAAATACAATGCTTAGAAAAATGAATTGATTTTTTTAAGTACCATGCTAAGAAAAAATAATGTAACTTTTTTATATTATTTTTCTAAGCATTAAAAAAGTTAAATTGTTTTTTCTAAGCATGGTACTTAAAAAAATTGAATTATTTTTCTAAGCATTGTAATTAAAAAAAATTATATAACACTTTTAACATTTTAATCTTTTCAAAAACAATTTCAGTTGTTTATAAAATACGGCTAAAACTATATTAAACTTAGGTTTGAAATATGTTAGTGTATAAAGGATACACACCATTTATCTAAATTATAAGTTTCTGTTTAACGTGCATATGCAATGTTTTAGTCAAATTGACCATAATTTATTGGATTTTTTTTTTTCTTTTAAGAAATCTTTTTACACAAAGTGGAAATATCATTGTCACTTTCTTCTAAATAATTTTTAAATTGTTTAGTATAAAGTGTTTTTTAAATTAATTGAGTGCTTTTAAGTTTTTCTAGAATGTTAACTTTTCTTTAGGAATTAATTTTCTATAGGAATTAATTTTCTAAATTTTTTTATTATACCAGATTTTTTATTGTCTTTGATGCCAACAGTTTGTATGATTTGCTGTTTTGAAATTTTCTTTTTGTCGGTTTCTTCAAAAAAATCCAACTTTTTGTTGTTTGATTTTGGTGATTTGTCATAATCATTTTTGAAAAAACAGATTTAGTCATTTCTAAATTAAACTTTTACTACAGCTTGTGGTCCAGCTTACATTTCTGTCATCTTACATAATATTACAAAACTGTTCACCAGGACTCTCTTAAATTCTCTTTATACTATTATTTAATATTAACTGCTATCTAGAATAGCATAAATACTTGACTTAATCTTGTTTTTCTGGCATCTGTAGTTATTTTTAATTTTGAAAATTTCTAGAGAACACTCTGGCTATTATCCAATCAGACGTCTTAGTATCTGGGAGAGTTATTGAAATTATTAAATCTTATTTTTTTCTAACTGCAGTAATAAAGTTATTCTTAAAGGCCATCACTCTTCTTCATTTCTAATCATTTTTGGGGTACCACAAAGTTCTGATCTTCAGGAAAATCATTACTCGATTGCAAGTAATAATCTTCCTAGCATTCTTACATCTAAAGTTGTTCTATTTGATGATGACTCAACCTTTTTTTAAAAATCTTCGCTTAGAAGTGAAGATGTTTAAAAAAAAAATAAAAAATCAAACTCTTGTCTTGACTTTTGACAAGACAAGAGTTTGATTTTTTTACTTTTTGATCTTTACTTTTTGATCATTTAGAACAGGTAGTCTATTTTGAATCTGATTTCTTTTCTGTAACGGCTTGGTGCTTGCAGTGGCTTGTGAGTTCACCAAAAGACCTTCACCAAAACTCAGTTACTGCTAATAACTATTGCAATATTTTTAAAATTCCTACATTGATGAATAGCAACCCTCTCACTGAGTCCTCTTCCTTAAGTCTTCTTAGATTATAGATCACTACTGACAACTGATGGAAACTATATATACAATCCATTGCTAAGTTAACATCTACTAAGGTTGTTTCTCTCTATCGTATTCACCTTTTCCTTTTTTTTCCAATTCCATTCTCTATCTATAAATCTCTTATTTGTCCATGTAGGGAATACAAATGTCATACTTTAATGATGCTTGCATTATTTTAGCTATTGTTCAAAAATGCATAGTAAATGTTATATCTGCTTTACTTTTCAAGCCTGAGCCACTGTCCCAATGTCATAAGGTTGCATCTCTGTCTATTTTCTACAAGTAATCATAATTAGTGCTCAACTGAGCTATCATCTCCAGTTCATTCTTGCTTCACTCGTAACTCAGCTAAATTGCATCCTTTTACTGTATCTATCCTTTCATGTTCAAAAAACTTTTATGAATCTAATTTTTTCCCTGCTTATCAATGCCTTTGAACTTTCTCCCGTATTTGCTCTTTAACATTGTTCTTTATTTTTAGCGGTTGCTTGCAGCCTTGTTTTGAAGAGAATTAGTTAAAAAAAAAAAAACTACCAAAATGAGGAGTATCTGAAAATTGGGTGCTAAAGAGACCATGAGGTTTTATGTTGTGCAAACAAAACTTTTTTTATTTAAGTGTATTTGTCTTAAAAGAGCAATCTCAACCTTTCTAATGTTGCGAATCCTTAATAACATTTGCCAAGTTGTAGCGACCACAACAATAAAATTAATAACTCTTAAATCAGTTAATAAGATTGCTCCTAAATTACTGCATTTTTACAGTTAACTATTATGTTTTTTGACTTCTAAATATCTGATTTTATTTATAATTTTTATAGGCGCCATATTTTTTTGTTACAAATTTTTTTTTAATTGATGGGTAAATTGTTTTTATATAATGACAAATTGTCAGACAACCCCCGTTCGGGTCACAGCCCACGGATCGCGAACTGCTGTCTTAGATGAAAAACTTTTTTTATTTAAGAGTTTAGTCATAAATGAGGTAAAATGGTAAAATCTAATAAAGTAAAATTTTGATAAAGTAAAGTTTTAATAAAGCATTGAGGGTCTTTTAATACACCTTAACCTCTTAGTTTTTTCAACTTTGACCTATAGTTCAGTATATAAAAAAAACTTTGTAATAGTTAAAAATGTGTGTTTTTGTCAAACTCTCCCAAGTATAAATTAAAATTTGCTTTATATTAAAAAACCTATTCCTATCTACACAAGACTCCTATTATCCAACTTTCCATGACAGTTTATAGTCAGTTTGCTGAACAGTGTAAAGAGTGTGTTCTAAATTTAAATCTACATGAAATGGATTTAAAAGTGTAGAATAGTATACTCATTGTTTGAGTATACTATACTACACAAAGGTGTAGAATAGTATACTCATTAGAGAGTGAATCTGTAATTAGTTTTAATTGCAGAAGAGTCTTTAACCAACAAATAACTTACTGTCAGACAATCATTATGGTTTTTGATCTTCTCCCTCTACAGCTGGCTTGCTAACTAATATGACTGAAAGATTTTATCGTGCATTAGATCGAAATGGAGAAGCAAAATATCTTGACATATCTAAAGCTTTTGATAAAACTTTTCAATATTCTCCATAAACTTGCTTTATATGATGTATCTAAAAAGGTTTTTTAGATTATCATATATTTTCTTTCTAATCACTTTATTAAAGTCGTCCTCAAAGGCTAACACTCTTCTTCATTTCCAGTAACTTCTGGGGTACCACAAGGTTCTATCCTTGGTCTTGTTCTCTTTTTTATCTACTTGATACGTGCTTGCCACTCTCTTACTCCTGATTCCATTCTCTATCTCTGCAAATCCCTTATTTGTCCATGTATGGAATACTGTTGTCATATATGGCTCTTCTAATGATTGCTCTTTCTCTCCTAGACAAGTCCAAAAATGCATTGTAGATGTAGTTAGATATTTCTCTTTTCTACAAATACTATCATGATTGCTTCTCTAAAGAACTACAATTTCTTGTTCCATCAACAAAAACTTATTCTCGCTTGACTCGTCATTCAGCAAAGTCTCATCCTTTTACTGTATCTGGCCCTCCATGCTCTAAAAGCTTTTCTTCATCTAGGTTTTTTCCCTGCACTTCAACCTTTTGGAGCTCTTTCCCATCTTCATACTTTCTTGACTCATGGAATCTACATAGTGTTATATACAGCTTAATAGTGTTTGCTTGCAGCTTTTTGTTGTTTTTTTATTTACTTAGACATAATAATTACATTGTCTACATAAAAAAATTTATTAAAGAACCAGTTGGTACATATTCAAACAATTTATTTAGACACTCTAAGAATGGTTCTTTTATCAAGTATTAAAACCGTAATTGAATTTAAAATTTTGGTTTTTTAGGTTTGATTATTACAACATTTGTGTCATTAGGTACCTGCAATTTTTGTCTTTAATTTACCTCAAGCTGGAGTAGATAGTTTATAAGAAAATAAGAGTTGAATCAAAAATAACAAAATTTAAAGTTAACTAGTAGCTATCTTGTTTGAAAAGTAAGTTTGAAAAATCAACATAAATAAACAGTTGTGAATATGCTTATGATGGCAGTGTTTAAGGTAACCTTTTTTTTTTTTATTCAGAAAAAGATTTCAACATTCATATTGTAAGTTTATTCTTTGACGTTTTACCATTTGCGGAACACTACTTGTTTATTGTAAATAATAATAACAACGTTCGGTCAATATTCACAATATATGCAAACAACAATGCCATCTACATAAAGCAAATATAGTTTTTCTCACCAATTTATCGAAAGCTGGATTAATTTGACTTTAGAAGCCGTAAATGACAAAAATATTTTATCTTTATGAAATAAATCAACTCCGGGAGTTGATTTATTTCTAAAAGATAAAATATTTTTGTCAGTTATAGCAGTTGCAAAAACTGGCATAAGTGCGCAGAATAAATTTGCAAACATTGGCATAAGTGCGAATTGGCATAAGTGTGCCAAACAAATTTGCAAACATTGGTTTAAGTGCGAACTGTCATCATTGCAAAGCAATTGCAAAAACTGGCAGAAGTGCGAACTGGCATAACTGCGAATTGGCATAAGTGCACCAAATAAAATTGCAAATATTAGCATAAGTGCAAATTAGTGTTCTGCACTTATGCCAATGTTGGCAAAATTTATTCTGTGCATCTATGCCAGTTTGCATTTGTGTCGATTCGCACTTGTGCCAGTTTTTGTATCTCCTTTGCACTTATCCGTTTAAAATTTAATGCCAGCGCACAAATAAGCACTGGCAGCATGGTCATTTTTAAGTTAGTCTGCGCATTTTAAAAAATTCATTTTTTTCTGCTATTTAAATTAAAATAAAAATAGAGAAAAAAATGCTTTGAGTAAATACTTGATAAAATAATTTATAATGTTCATATTTCATAAAAAATGGTCACATTTCATAAAAAATGAACAAATAAACAAAAAGTTTTGTAAAAATTTAAAAAAAATCGCTTTTAGTTTTTTGGAAAGTGCTTTTTTATGCACTTGTCAAAGTTTTTGCAGGCATGTGGGCAATCGCAAAAATACTTGAGCGTGAAAGCGCTGGCTAAATGGAGAAGGTTAACTTATGCCAGTTGACACTTATGCTAATGTTTGGAAATTTTTTTGGTGCGCTTGTGCCAGTTTTTGCAACTGCTTTGCACTTATGCCAATTTGCACTAATGTCAGTTCGCACTTATGAAATTTGCTCTTATTCAGTCATCCCATCAACTCCTCTTATTTTGAAAACTACTGTTTATGCAAAGTTGCACAAAATCTCATCTATCAGGGGCTTGCTGTTGTCTGTTGTTTTTAAAAAGCATAATTTTTGTTTGGACCTTTTTGTTGTTTAGAACATTTCCATAAAAATGTATTATTTATAAGTTATTTTTATAACCTTATCTTTATATATCAATAAACTTACATTAAACCTAAAGATTTAAATATTTAAAAAAATAATACTTATTTATATATATATAAATAATTTATTAATAATAAATAAATTATACTTTTTTATGGAACTTCTTTTTCAAAGAAATAAAAATTATTTTTTAAAGAAATGAAAAAAAAAATAATAAGTTTATTTTTATGTGTATTCTTTTAATTTTTTTTTATTATTATTTGATTATGTTCATAAACTTGCTTTTTTATTTAGGGTCAAGTTGTTGTATCTTCGGAGTTTGAGGATATGTTTAACAGTATGCTTGTTGGTAAAATATTAACAGCATTGGCAACCAAGTCTTATCCTTCCCTTAAACCTTTTGGGAGCTAAATTGCAGATCTTCTTGAAAGGTTTTTTTTTTCATTTTTGCTGTTTGTATTTAACTTTCATTTATAAATATTACTTATAACAGTATACTACTGTGATCAAAAAGTAAGGTGAATTTTTTTATAAAATGAAAAATGTTTATTTATTCTTCCAAATCTGTATCGTCCCCCTCAAAATAATCCCCCCCGGCCCCAATGCACTTTTGCCAACGTTTTTTCCAGTCTTCGAAGCATGCCGAAAGTCCTCGGTAGGGATAGCCTTCAATGCGCGTGCCGATTCACGTTGGATCTCTTCAATGGACTCAAAACGATTTCCCCGGAGTGGTCTCTTGAGCTTTGGGAACAGCCAGAAGTCACACGGTGCTAAGTCGGGCGAAAACGGTGGTTGTGGAGCAACATGGGTAGAGTTTTTGGCGAAAAACTCACGAAGAACCAGTGCTGTGTGCGAAGGCGCATTATAGTGGTGCAAAATCCAAGAGTTATTGGCCCATAATTCCGTTCTCTTTTTGCGAATAGCTTCACGCAAACGTCGCATAACGCTTAAATAATATTCCTTGTTGACAGTTTGGCCAGTTGGAAGGAATTCGTAGTGCACGACACCACAATAATCAAAGAAAACAGTCAACATGACCTTGATTTTTGAGCGACTTTGACGTGGTTGCTTCAGTCTCGGCTCGCCTTTTTCACGGTATTCACTCGATTGGTCTGTTGTTTCATGGTCGCATGCGTAGACCCAAGTCTCATCGCCAGTAATAATTTGTTTGAAGACGTCTTGATAGTCAGAAAGCATTGCTTCACAAGTTTTAACGCGACGCTCTTTTTCAAAGAAATTGAGAAATTTCGGCACCAAACGTGATTTGAGTCTTCTGAGGCCCAAATGATCCTTCAAAATCGCTTGCACCGACCCAAATGATATTTCAACCATGTCAGCAAGGTCTCGAATGGTTAACCGACGATTTGCAAGCACCAATTCTTTGATTTGTTGATGTGGCGATCATCAATCAAAGTCGATGGTCGTCCGGAGCGTTTCAAGTCATCAACACGTTCTCGGCCTTCTTTGAAGTCTTTGTACCACTTGTAAACATTTTTTTGAGACATAGTCTCTTCACCGAAGGCCTTTTGCAACATTCGATACGTTTCAGCAGCAGAAATATCATTCCGCAAACAAAATTTAATAGCACTTCTTTGCTCAACAAAATTAGACATCGTGAAAATCGCCGAATGCACTTTTGGTACTTCAGAAACAAGCGTAAACAAAAAATAATAATTATGAGTTTGACATGTAATTTGGCGCAAATGTTAATGACATTCCTACCAACTTAAAAATAAAAAAGATTGGACGATTCGAATAAGGCGGGAAGTTTAAATTAAAAATTCACCTTACTTTTTGATCACAGTAGTATGTTTTCAATTAAAAAGATTAAACTTCTTCAATGATTGGATTAATAATGGGATCCCTAAGGTGTTTTGGATATCTGGGTTTTACTTCACTCAGTCTTTTACAGATTGGCACTCAGTCTATTCTTACAGATTGGTTATAGGGAGTTTCATTTTAATATCAAAACAGTTTAAACTGAAAAAAAATTAACTCAATTATTGATACAGTCACTTACTGAATCAACAACTCAGTGATAACCAACGGGGTTCAATCAATGTTAATTAATCAATATTGTATACAAATAGAAATAATTTCAATTGTTTAGAATATATTTGAAAAAAAAAAAAAAAAATTTTTTGAAAAGTGATTTTATACTTATAAGTATATAATATAAATATATTTACCTGGAGGAAAATATTTAATAAATAAAATATATATTAAATCTGCTTACAGTATAAACTTTGAAGTTGAGACTATGAAATCAATCTTTCTTCTAATTTATTTTTTCTCAAATCTTTTTTAAATTTGTTTTTTAGATATTTTTTTAATGTGTTTTTTAGATATTTTTTACTTTCTAAAGAAATATATTTTATAAATGTTTTACAGGATTTATATCTAAAAGCTGCACGATGGGATCATGAAAAACACAAATTAGGAGAATCGTTTTTCAAAGTTTTGTACAATGAAATGCCTGTATCTTTTATTTATATTTTATATAAATAAAAGATACAGGCGTAGATAAAGATTTGTACGATGAAACTGTATCTTTTATTTATATTTTATATATTATAAGATTTATTAGAAAATTTAGTTTGCAAGTGCTTTTTGTAACCAGATTTTTAGTAACAAAAAATTTAAAAATAGTATTAAATTTTTTTGCTAAGAAGCATAATTTTTCATAGTTTAGCATTTACACGCATTTAAAGTATTAATTGAAGTCTTTTTTTTTGTGTTTCTTTTTTTCTAAAAATAAACATGAAAAAGTTGTTTTATGCGAAGTGTGGTCTTTAACCCAAGAAGATTCTTGTTTGATTAAAGGTCACACTTTTTCTCCTCTTCTATCCCTTTCTTTTGCTAAGATATTTTTTGCAAAAAATAATTTCACATGCATGTGTAAAAAAAAAAATTTCATATCAGCTAATTTTTTTATCTAAATTTGTAGTAATTTATTAAACATTTTATTTTGTATTTTGTATTTTTATACTTCTTATATTTATATATGTATATTATATGTTGCTTTTCTTGAACGGAATGAGAAACTATTGCTAGTTACTATACTATGCATGCTTATACAATAAATATCTTTGCATACAATAGTATCAATATTATTTTCATTATGATGGTATAAAAAGCAATTTTTTACTTCTAATCCACACCGCTGCATTAATTTGTAGTTATATTATAAGAAGACCACACAGGTAAAACCACAGATGTCCACTTTTTGAAAATTTTAAGTCTTAGATGTTTTTATGATATTTTAGTACTGAGCTATTTATATAATGTTCTATGGTCATAACAAAAAAAGGGCAACTTTGAAACCACCACAGTTGTCTGATGTTAACCGGGTAAAAAACACAGTTGTAAAAGCTATTTATAACTGAACCAATGATAGTAAAAGGAAAAGTCACATAACTTTTATTCTTAAAAAAAATATGTCGGATGATGTAAACAACTTCACGTTCACAGGAAAAAAATTTAAAAAAAAAACAGTTAAAGGAGGAAAGAGAAAAATTTTTTTCAAGATCTAAGATTGAAAATTCGATGGGAACTGTTAAAAAAAAATAAAAAATAAAACTGTTACCAACAAATGGTCTGATGATGTATACTCTATGCTACATGATTTTTAAATTATCATTAGCCTCAAATGTAAAGCGTACCTAATTGATTTGAAATTTATGTGCTGGATACATAGCCGCTGCAAATCAATAGTATCTAGCAGAAACATCAGACAATTGGAGAAGTGTTTTCTATATCTCTCGCAAAAATCCAGAATCATTCGATATTAAATATAAACATGAAACAAGAAAATTTTCTTAAGTTTGCAAAGCTTTTTAAAGCCAAAATTCTTAATTGTTTCTCCATTTCAGATATGTTCACTTAAACAAATAAAAATAATAAAGGCTAGTTGTAATTTAATTATGTATGTTAATTATTCAGTTATGAAGGGAAAACTAGAAATATATAACTGGAAAAATCTGAAAAATTTGACATTTATTTGATAATAGAAATAAGCATTTATCTTTATTAATGTTTTGTTTACAATGGTGTGTTGGTCTGGTTTATACCAAATCCATACAAAGTGATGGGTTGCAGACAGTTAGTTAAATGAATGAGGTCGGGGAAGGTTGGGAAATTTAAAAACATTTTCATAAGTTTTTTGATCTGAATTTTTTTTTATGAAAAGGATAAAATATATTTTAGTGTGTTGCCATCTATATTTAATAATATAAGTTCCTTAAAAGATTATAAGTTAGCGAACTAGCGATTTAGTTATCTTCAATAAAATCAGTCTAAACAGACCTCTGATCCATATACTTAAGCTATCAATAACATCGGGGATTTTCCTTGATGTACTTAAATTAACAAAAGTAATTCCTATTTTTAAATGCAATGAACATTCAGACATAACCAATTATAGACCTATAGCAATACTTTCTGTATTTTCAAAACTTTTCGAACGTGTAATTTATAATAGAATCTATAATTATCTCACTAAAAACAAATTATTTTACCCAAACCAGTTTGGATTTCAAAAAAACCTCTCAACAGAGCATGCAATCATTGAATTAGTTAATCAAATAACTGATGGTTTTAAACAAAACAAATTTACTCGAGGAGTATTTATTGACTTATCAAAAGCTTTTGACACAGTTGACCATCGCATCCTATAAGATAAACTAAAGCACTATGGCATAATTAATAAAACTTCCAATCGGATTAAAAGTTATCTTACCAATAGAAAACAATACGTGTGTAATATACAATTTGGAGTTTTAGATGTTTTTTGTCCCCCAAGGAGCTATCCTTGGTCCACTCCTATTTTTAATTTATATAAATGATTTTTGCAATGCATCTTTAAGACTTAATTCAGTCATGTTTGCTGATGGTACAAATATATTTCTTACTAACAATGATATCAAGAAATTATACTTAGATATGAATATTGAAATAAATAAAGTAAATAGTTGGTTTAGAGCTAACAAACTCTCACTTAACTCAGAGAAAACAAACTATATATTATTCCATAAAAAAACACAAGAAGAAAACCTTCCTCTTAAGGGGGCTCACCCCCCTCAAAAATATTTCGACAACTTCCAAGTTCATAGGATTTTAAGGGTATTCATTGGAAAGGATATTATAATAGTGTTTAAAAAAACATTTTCATTTTTAAAAAATGTCAGCTGTTGCCATGGTTACAAATTCAAAATGGCGAAAGTCATAAACTCTTGAAATTTGGAAAGTTAATTCCTTTGGGTTGGTACACTATTTTTCAATGAAACTTTCTAACATTATATATTTACATTAGATGCATGCAATAAACCAAAAAAAAGTGAAATACTTTTTCGGGAAGGATGTCTGTTTGAGTTTTTAAAAAATTAACAACCTTTTTCTATATTTTCAACATAAAATTGAACTTTAGACAAGTTAATCACAGACAATATAAAATATTTAAATCAAACTTTTGGTTTATTGCATGAAACAATCTATTATGTGTATTGTGTGAAAATATCAGCTAAAAAGCTATAATAGAACCAAAGTTACCACATTTCTAAATTCTATTAAATTCGGAAAAAATGCAATCTGAGAAAATAAGCAAAACGTAAAACATTTAGTAAAAAGAGTTATAGTAAGATATTATTTTTTAAAGCTTTTCAATTCTAAGCATAATAAAATCAATTGAAAAGGTGTTTTGATAATGGAAATTTATACAACATCTACATTATCTATAATTTTATATAAAAAGACTATATCACATGAAAAACATTTTTTATCAAAAAAAATCCAGAATAAAAAAACTAAATAAAATAAAAACAACATCTTTAAAATTAACTTTAAAATAATCCTGCTTTATAGGTTTTTCCTTCATTTTGCTTTTTTTTATCATCTTTTTGTTTTTTTTGTCCTCTAATTTGACGACGACGGAGAACATTTTTAACTTCATTATGTTTTATTGAATCTTTAATTCTTTTGGCATTGATTTTATCACACCCAAGATTGGTATAAAATCCTGGAACCATGTTTAAATAATAAATTTAATTAATAACAGCTTTAGCTCCAATGTTAAAGTTAGATACAGCATCATAGATGGCCAAAGAAAGTTGTTGTAAACCAACAAATGTTGATTTGGGCAAACGTTCCCAAACCATATTATTAAATGACTCATTTTTATTTTGTGTTTTTTCTGTGTAAGCACTTTTCAAGAAGTGAATCACATGTCAACTCATTTATAACTTTTCTAACTCGCAATGCAATATTTGTTGGCAAGCCTGGACCATGCCTAAACTTGTCAACTTCATTACTTGCCACAGCTCTTTGATATCCGCACCAACTATTTTTTCCAGTCGGACAATTTACATGAAGATTGTTAATTTTATTTGATGCCACATGGCAAAAACCACTTATAATTCCTTTTTTCATGGCTTGTTTATCACCAACATGCAGCCTGATAGCCAAGCCATAGTAGTTCTGAAGCTTGTCAATAATTGCATTTGTTAGTTTTCCTTTTCCACCTATTCCTTTTGTTTCCTTTTTTAGTTTTCGTAAATGGGTTCCTACTCTCTTTTGCACATGCCCTATACATTCTCTCTTTACAACTTTTATACCATTGTATATGTTTTCCACTGCAATAAAACTTTTAGAATCCCCATCTCCATATAATTCTGTATACCTCATTTGCGACTTTGTGGATCTTGAAAAAATAATTTTTGTGCCTTCTGTTTCCATATTTGGTGCTGATCCAGTAAAATTTGCTGAACAATGGTGATTGAGTTCTAAATTGGTTTTCTCAAATGAGTCTGTCATTTTGTAAATGTTCTCACATTTCTTACAATACCTACTCATCGTAACTACGTCCAAAACTTTACCTGTGTCCATTGAAATGTAACTAACTGTTTCATTTAGCGATGAAAATCCTCGTCTTTGCCAGGTGCCATCACATGATACAGGTACATCATAAAAATTGTTCTGTGGTTGATTTTTGATAACTCTTTTAGTTCTTGAGCTGCATCATTCATAGTTCGAGTGGCAATAAACTTAACATTTTCTTTTAACTTAAAAACAATCTTGTTATAGTTATTTGATGTAAATGGTGGTGGAAAATTCATAAGTGCATTAAAGCGATTAATACCAGCAAAGCCTTGACCACATCTACGCATTGAGTATACTATTCTGTAGTTTATATCAAACCCTCGTGACATAAATGGCAGTTTTTTTGATGTCCAAAATAAATGCTCCCATTGGCAAAAACATTTTACAGTCATTTTACTTGCTAATCCATGTTTTAAACTTTCACTTTCGCTTTAAACATGAACTTTGTTTACATTGAGGACAACCAAGAACTGAAATTAAGTTAGATAAATTAAACATATCCAAAATTTGATTAAAAGGCTGAGAAATAGCATGGCATGACAGCTTAGTAAACGATCTTGTTTTTGGTAATGATGCTGAAGTACTTGGAATAAGTTTTAATAGTTCAGATTGCATGGACACAAATTGTTTATTGCTTGTGTATTGATTTCCTTTAAACTTTCTTTTCTTTTTTTTTAAACTTGCAAACTTTACTCTTTTAATTTTATCATTTGTTATTGTTTTTTTATTTGCCACATAATTTTTTTCCATTATCAACTTGATAATCAAGCTTTTCTTTTTAACTAATAATTATTTTAATAATTATCCACAACTAAAAATGCTAAGAAGTTATTTAAAAATAAACAAAATAATCACTAAATAATCTACAGAACAAAATTTAATTTATAATAAAAAGTTAGACACACAATGTGTAGTGTATCTATGTGGTTGTGTGACAGTATGGTTAGCATGCTTACATAGTTCACTTTGTAAGCTTTTCCAGACATACATTGAACCAGTTTGAAAATTAATACTTCACAGACTCAGATTTATCATATAAGATTAACTTTTAAGAAAAAGGTGTTGTAGATAAGTGGAAAAGAGAAAATAAAATTGTTGCTATGGACGTTGCTAAGAAAGTTATTTTTGACTATGATCAAATAATCAAGAAATAGACATACTTATGTGTTTTTTTTTGAAAAGTTTAATTCAGAATCAGATTCCTCGTTAATTTTTACACTTGAAAGATGAAAAACCAAAAATTTCAAAAAAAAATATTTTTTTTGCAATTTTGACAGGGGTGAGCCCCCTTAAGTTGCTTGACCTTATCTTAAATGATAACTTAATTAAAAAACAAGCCAGTAATAGATTCTTAGGAGTTTTTGTTGATGAGAATTTATCCTGGCTTCCTCAAATAAGATATATTTAATCTAAAATCACTAATATAATTGGCATGATGTATCGAGTTCGCTCATATATCAATAAACAAAGTCTCAAACTAATATATTTTGGACTAATTCATTGCTTCATCAGCTATGCAAACATAACATGGACGAGTACGCAACCATCAAAACTTAAAAAAATTTATAGTCTACAAAAACATGTTAGCAGAACCATTTACTCTAAAAATAAGCGTGAACACGCCAAACCTATAGTGAAAGATATGAAAATGATAGATGTTTATGAAATAAATATCTATCAGCATTTAATTTTCATGTATCGATTCAATAATAATCTCACTCCTGCAAACTTTAATAACAAGTTTGAAATAAGCATAAATGAAAACTATTATCTAAGAGCAAATATTAGTAACTCATAAAAACTGCCTCAAAACTTCAATAAATATGCTGAATATAGCATTGCATATTGAGTACCAAATATATGGAATAGTTATCAAAAAGGATTTAAATGTATGGCAAAATCATTAAGTTCATTTAAATTTCTAATAAAAAAGGAAATTTTTAAAATTTGAGAATCTATTGTGCTTAAACGGATCACCAAGTAATTTTAATTATTTTAGTATTTATTTTATTTGATCTTTTTTTGATTTACTGATTAGCGCAGCAGTTTTATACCCATTAGGGTTTTTTTAAATTAATATCTAAGGGGCTCTATGAAAAGATAGCGATGACGTATTGTCATTTTCATCTTCTTTGAGCCCCTGTCTGCTTAACTGCTTATTTTATAAAGATCATTGTAAAAAAGAACAGTTCTTATTTTTTATTGTATATAAAAAAACAGTACTTGTTGACAAGAATTTAATATCTTCTTTGTTTCTCCGGACATATTTTTATTTTTTTCTTGTATATATATATGTTGATTATTATTGTTAAACAGCAAAAAAAAAAAAAAAAGTTTATGAGTTGATGAATTTGCAACGGAATAAATAGATGTCCCAAATAAAAAAAAATATGTAATACAAATCAGTTTAAACAAATTCATATTTGTTTAACATTGAATACTTTATAAACATTAAAATTTTAATTAAAAAATAATCATTTATTTTTAAAAATGTTTATTGTGTGCGTGTGTGTGTGTGTGTGTTACAAGGAGTTAGGTTGTCTGTAACAATGCAATAATTTATGCAATCATCCGTTTACTTTTTTTTTGTTCTTACAATCAATTATTGAGAACGTGAATGCTTCAATTTTCTTACAAAATTTTCATTTTTAAGAATCAAAAACTGGACATTTCGAACAGCATTGTTCAAAATGTGTAGATATAGATATTGTATTAAACATCGTATAAAAATTGTTCTAAATTTCATTAACTGATTTAAAGAGCAGATATTTACAGTAATTTCAAGTTTGTTTACAAATTTTACGTATAACATTTAGAAGCATTATCTATTTATTGAAATATATTTAACTTCACTTTTTAAAGAGACCGTGTAACTTTGCACTATGACCTCATAACATGTTATTGTGTGTCTTGCGAATGCTGTCATATTGTAAAAGCTTAACACAATTCTGAAGTAGCGGGTGGCTAGCATATAATGTAGTTTTAATTGTATTACAAATTTATCAAGGTTCTTAAAATTGTAATCAGTTTTATTTGTTCATTCGATTTAAAAATTAGATATTATTACGACGGTTCAAAGCACAAAAGAATTATAAAAAAATGTTACTTCTCGACATTTTGGCAATAAATATTTTTTTTTTTTTTTTTGTTTAACTTTTATTTCGCTGATTACACAATATTACAATTTTTCATATAAAATAAATAACATCGTAAACATAAAAAACCTTTATAAAAAACGTTTTTAATTTTTATAATTTATAATATATATATATATATATATATATATATATATATATATATATATATATATATATATATATATATATATATTATATATATATATATATATATATATATATATATATATATATATATATACTGGTATAATCAGCCAGGGACTCAAAGAAGGTAAGGATAATGCGTTTTTCATCACAACCTTTTCATAGAGCCCCTTTAGTCACTATTGAAATGAAAATAAAAAAACACTTTAATTTTTAAAGAAAAATAAAAAAATTTACTAAAATTAAAACACATAAGAAGAAAAAATAAAAAATAAATAAAAAGAAAAAATACAAAAAAATCTGAAAACAAATACTGTAAACTATAATATATATGTCAGGAATTAAGGAGATGCATTTTAGTTTGTTGTTTAAACGATGAAATGCTTTTTAGGTCTTTAATATTTTTATTTTGGAAACGATTCCATATTGATGGACCTCGGTTTGTAATTAGAAAAATTGACTGCTGTGATTTAATTTTTCCTAGTTGATAGTCGTTCCTGGTATTGGAACGCAGATTAAATTTTTCAGAAAATGATATAAGAACGTTATCTGAAAAAACGCTTGGTAGAAGATTGTTTTTATATTTATACATAAAAATTAATATCTGTAATGTGTTAATACTATTAATACTATATTTATAAATACTATTAATACTTATTAATACTATTAAAAATAAATAATTAATGACAATAAAAATAAACAAAAATTATAATTTTACTGATTTTCTAAAATAATTTATAATTAGTTATTTAATTGAGGATCTTAAACTTAGAAAACCTGATTTCCTGAAACTGACAAAAAATGGACAATTATTTTTTGTGCTTTAAACCGTTAAATTAATGAAGCACAGTCTTTGAATAATTTAAACTCTTCGACTTATTTGTTTTATTACTTCTTAATGATTTGATAGATGTGGTTGCTTCCCAGTGAAAAAAAATCAAGTCTTATCCCTACAACAATTGCCCTCTCTATAAAACAAGTGCAAGACGCGGAACTTTGTCAACTACAGGACACTCTACAAATTTTGTTATGTGTATGAAATTACCAAGTGATAAAGATGAAAATCATCAATCGAGGTGTTGCACTTTTATTCATTCGTTTTGTAAACCATTTTTTAAATTTAATATAATAATTTTATATATATATATATATATATATATATATATATATATATATATATATATATATATGTAGTTTTTATTTTTTTACTTATTGTAGTGTATTTATGAATTATTTTCTTTTTTGCTGTATAAGTTAAAGATTATAAAAAAAATCAAGTATATATGTTTAACACAGAATTTAAAAGGATTTTTTTTTATTTAAATGTATTTTTTTCTTGTATGAAAAAAGTTATTTCATAAACGTGGTTTTGTTAAAAAAATATCCTACTTCACCAGCTGTTGTTTTTCTCAATGTTTTACCTGTAAATAACTATAACCAGAAAAAGGTGTGGTCACCGGTGTGGGGAGATGGCTTTAGTGTTAACGCATTATCTTTTCCCTTTGCCCAGAATTGTTAGTCTGTTGTTTGTTTGGCAATTTATTTAACTTGTTACCGTCGTTCGAGAGTTCTACTTGAAGAACAATGTCTGTGATTTCAACATACAGCTTCTTGCTTTTACTATTTAAGTCAAACTTCTCGAGGATTGTTAAGCAAAAATTCAAGGTCAATTGAATTTTGGGTTAAAAAAACTCCAAGTCTTTAGTTCGTGGATAAGATAGATAGTTCGTGTTTGATGTTTTGGGTGGTCCATGGTTTGATCACACGGTTGGTGAGTATGTTGTTTCTTTCTGCGCATTTTCGAACAAATTGTGCTTTGAGTTGTTTTGTGTGACTGTGAGATCGATAACTGTAGACTTTGGTTGACGCTGAGGGACCGCAATGTTAACTTGCTGTTTATATTGCAATGTCAATTTTGCTGTTTATTTTGTATTGTTCAATATAGAGCTGAATTTTTCCCGGAGGTTATTTTATAGCTAATGAGTAAAACTTTATGTCTTATTTAGGCAGTTGTTATGGACAATTTTATGTTAAAATATTGTAAAGGAGATTATAAAAATCTTAGAAAGCTCTTTTTTAAAAACATTTTTTTTGGTATTTTTTGAGTTTTTTTATTATTTTTTATTTGTTGAGTTTTTTTATTAAAACTTCAAGTAGCAACTATAGTAACTTGTTTTCATAATTTTTTAAAACTGTTTTATCCTGTTATTTGTTAAGCATACTGATGTTCATTGCCATAGCAAGCTTTTTTTTAAGAATAAACATAATTTGTACCCCCATCCTTAAGTGGGATGGGATATTTGTCAATAACTATTAAATTGGCCTACAAATTACTGAAAACTATAAAATTGTATATAATATATATAAACTGTAAAATTATATATAATCAAATGTAAAATTATATATAATACAAAAAAATTGTATATAAAAAGATTTGATTGAATATTTACATAATTTTACAAGTTTTTCTTGATTTTAAGAGGTTATTTATTAATTAAAGACAAAAAGTAAATAAAAACTATTTAGCAAAATTTGAACTGTTTAAAAATATAGTTAACAATAAAAATAAAAAACTAATGACTTCGAGGTCATAAATTCCATCGCTATGTTTAAATAAGTGATTTTAATACTTAAATCTCACTCGCCACAACCTTGCTAGGGCACTTAATAAATGATTAAAATAGAAAATTAAAAAAAAGGGGAGGGGCCAATCCGTAAAAAGTATCGTTTCTTATTTTTTTATTTTCTTATTATCTTCTTTTTTTTGATATTTGTTGAGTTTTTTTATTAAAACTTTAAGTAGCAACTATGATAATTTGTTTTTTTATTATTTTTTATTTGTTGAGTTTTTTTATTAAAACCTAAAGTAGCAACTATAGTAACTTGTTTTCATAATTTTTTAAAACTGTTTTATCCTGTTATTTGTTAAGCATACTGATGTTCATTGCCGTAGCAAGCTTTTTTTTAAGAATAAACATAATTTGCACCTCCATCCTTAAGTAGAATGCGATATTTGTCAAAATCTATTAAATTGGCCTACAAATTACTGAAAACTGTAAATCTGCATATAATATATATAAACTGTAAAATTATATATAATTAATTGTAAAATTATATATAATACAAAGTATTGTATATAAAAAGATTTAATTGAATATTTACATAATTCTACAATTTTTTCTTGATTTATAGATGTTATTGATTAATTAAAGACAAAAGTAAAGAAAAACTATTTAGCGAAATTTGAACTGTTTAAAAATACAGTTAACAATAAAAATGAAGAACTAATGATTTCGAGGTCATAAATTCCATCGCTATGTTTAAATAAGTGCTTTTAAGACTTAAGTCTCACTCGCCACAACCTTGCTAGGGCACTTTTGACTTTATTAATCAATAAAATAAAAAATTAGAAAAAGGGGGACCAATCCGTAAAAAGCATCGTTTCTTAAAATAAAAATTAAAGTTCTAAAAACTAACATTCACCCGACTGAATTGCGTCAATTAGCCTACTAGTCGACTAAATTCGTCAAAAAACCGACTATAACTTGAAAATCACTTTTTTTGTGGGGGGAAAACACGTTCTTTCTCACAAACCATCCTCCTAAAATTGTCTTTGCATGCGATATTTACACATAAAAAATATTTGTTTCTTTATAACACTCTACAAAAATAATACACAATAAAATTTGTTAATCTAAAAGAGATTTTATTTTTTTATTTTGTGAATATTTTACATAGTAGTTGAGAGAAGAACAAGAAATATGCTATACATAATCTCAAAGGACAAGCTAAGTTGAAAAACATCTACTTTTCGTTGTTTCACAAAATTAATGTAAGTAAAAGTAAAATATAATAACTTGAGCGTTCTATTGCTTTTTTAAAAAAGTGACTATAAAAATTTGACTAAAAGATGTGCATTTTTCGCTTGTCTTTATTATTTAATATTTTTTGTTGAAATATTTAAAGAATACCCAATACTACGATGATAAAACGCATATTTTTGAAACAAAGTAATTTTATTATTATTTTTTTTTATTTATTTTTTTTTATGAATTTTATAATGGTATATAATAACTATAAGTTTATTGCAATAAAAAAAATTTGAAAATTTCCGGAAAATTTCTGGAGATTTTTAACCCTAGTTCAATAAGATCTCCTCATGCTCGTCGTTTGGTTAGTGTTGTCAGGTTTAGTCTTGATAGTCGATGAGTGTTAGGTAAGTGCTTTATGATAGAGGTGTATTTTGTGGCTCGGTATTGAACTTGCTTGAGTTTATCTTAAGCTAAATTGAAATCAGTTGACGGAACGAGAGACAAGTCATAAGACTACACAATACATATGAGTTGAAATCAATCAAAATCTATTTGAGAACGACTATGAAGCAATAATATCTATCAGACGAGATAAAAATAAAAAAACACAAAAAAACTAACAGTTTTATTTGTTTTAATCTGTGTACATTAATTAGGTAACCTAATTAACAGTATGTGTTGCACATTCTAACATCGTGTGCGAATTCTTTCTCTATGCTATCTTTCTAACTCGATTTCTTCTGTCTTTCACTCTATGATATCTTTGTTCTTCCAAAAATCCTTTTAATTTTGGTCCGTAGAACGGATGATGATGCTATTTTGTGAGCTGAACTCGCCTCTGCGGACCTTTGTAATGTGGCCTCTATATGGCAACTAGCCGGAGGAGGATAAACCACAATACATATCGTCCAGTCTTTGCATTATTCGCAATTTATTCAAGACTTTGCTGCCATCTTAGGACGAATAGTTAACTTTGTTGATCGTTTATAAAATAAACTAGTAGTTTTTATTTTTTATTTTTAGGGCCTCTAATTACTAAAGGTCGGCTCTGCGTAGTATAAAAGATGTCCGTTAAAAGAAGGTATGTCAACATAGTATATGGCGATGTTGCTTCGTTATACTTTTTGATTAATACTTAAAATTGTTATTCCGTCAAGAATCGAATGCAAGTCGAACGTTGCGATATGCGTGGAGATTGATTCGCAGTCGGTTTTGCTTCATATCAAACGTTTTATTTAAGGACACAGACAGTTGAGAGTTAGAGACACAGTTGTATAAATCCTTAGATATAGAGAAAATTGACAACTATGCCAATCCACTTCGACACCCGTATCGTCGGCCCTGATATTTAAATATTTTATGAATTTAAACGTGTAAATAAAGTAAACTATTTCGATATCAAAGGAGCAAGATGATAAGATGTATTGTCTTCTGCTTGCTCCTGTTAGCATTTAAGAATATATTTTGTTTTTACAAGTACATTGTAAAGTTATTTGTACATTGATGAAATATACATTTTAAAAAAGCAAAAAATAAACAACACTTTATCACTTTAACAAAGTAATGCAAACTTGGAATTGACTGAGATAACCTTTGTCCAGTGATTGATGGAGACTGAGAAAACCATAATCAAACGTCCTAACGTTGATGTAGAAGATTAACTATAAATCAGTCATTTGAATTCTGGAATATCAGAGAACAAAGAATGATATTTATAAACTTGATATTTATAAACTTGATAGAAGAATGTATTCGAAAAAAATCTCAATTGTCTTCAGACTAATTGAATTATTAGTTTTGAACTATTTGTTTTATACACTTTGTTTTTTACCTTTGGGTGGTTCAAACAATTTGAGTGGTAAAAAGAATAAATAATATTGAGTTTACTCATCTGAAAAACTTCGTTTTTGATCAGATATAAAATTGATATCAAAGGTGTTGGGGCATATTTAAAGCTTACTGGGCCCGGTTTAAAAATATATTTTCTATGTTCATGCCAAATTTCATCGAAAAAGATTATGAAGCAGATACCTAATTGTTTGGAGCAAAACACGTACCTAAATTAAAATAATTTAAATAAAACAAAGTGTTGCGCAAATAACAACAAAGTTCTGTAACAAAACTACCGTTTGCCGAATGTAACAAAAGTCATGTTCGGCTAACCGTAGAACTGGTTGCACTTTTATTAAGCACTCCTTGTACAGTTACCCCACAATAATGAACCACTTTAGCTTTTTTTATAGTTTGAATGTATTTTTAAAGGACAGTTAAGAAGAATATATTAATTTGTAAAAACAATAAACTTCTTGCAAAATGTTATAAAAAACACAATTATGGATTTTCAATCAGAATTGACACAATTATGGATCAAAAATTTTAGACGAATATCTTATTCTAAATTTCAGTTTTAAACTGTAAAACAGTGAAAATTTAGTTTTAAGCAAACTTCTTTCACTTTTATTTGCCTTTTCTTATTCTTTTTGAAGTTTTGATGTCTCTCGTTGAATTTTTCGATTCTGTTTTTCTTCTTCTTTCAGTTTTTTCTCTTGATCCATTTTCTGAAATCATTTCCAACAACTTATCGTTTGTTGCAACAGTTAGAAAATGTTTAGATTAACGTTTTCGTGAATTTTCATTTGGCGTTTCTCTTGGCCAAACAAACAAGTCCATCATGGGATCAAGACTTTCCGGTTTTGAATTTTTTTTAGGCTGTTTTTAAACATTTTTGCTGAATTATTTCTTAACACTGTATCGATTTATTATCAAATTTTTTCCTGATATGCACTTTTTTAAACTCATGGCTGAGTATACAGTAGTCTCTCACTTTTGTCTTCTACAGGTTTTTATAGATTAAAAAGCATTGTATCCGTTATAGGTTCATACCAAAAATCTTTATAATAGCCGTGAGGTAAATTCTAACTCTAGCAACTGCAATTTATCGCAAAATGGGGTCCTTGGAACTTTGAGCACGAAGTCTATAGTTTCCACTTTCTTGTTTCAAACTCTTTCCGACTTCTTTAAACCAATAATTAAAATTTTTAATATGAATATTAGTGATTTTTGAACAATTTTTTCCAAATTTATTGTTTTTTGCTTGTCAATTATTGGATGTTGTGCTAAACACCTTGAAGTCCGATTTGAGGTAAATGCTTCGGGAATGTGCCTTTGATGTCTGATTTTAGCTACATAATTAGAAACAATCATAGCCAATCTTGTCTCAGTGACAGGAAAATCAATTTTTGCAAAGTAAGCTACTGTGTCTTCAATTTTCTGTTCTACTTTGGTGGTTAAAACGGTCTCATGACTAAGTATATTATTCTTCATCATACCAAAAACATTATTTCGCAAAGTTGAGTAAAGAATTGAGTAAGAAACTTTGTAGCGGTTTTCTGATTTTTTCGGTTCGCTTCACAATTATAACTGCTTTATTTAGTTGGTCCAAAGTTTAACTCATTCCGAAACGCTTTTTATTCTTATTAAATTAAATTTGATGTGTGGGAGGGGGAAGGCTTAATAAGCTTGGGAAAGGTGAGAACATTTTCTAAAATTAATAAATGTCCCCTTTCGTGTAATAAGCACCGAAAAGTATTCAAGTTACCACCAATTTAATCACCACCACTCAATTACCGCGGACCTATAATGTATAAACTATTTTCCAGGTGTAGTTAATAAAAAAGAATACTACACTTAAACAATTTAAAAAGAAATAAAAATGATATTATTATTTACGGACTTCAATACGTCTGATTTTACTTCAATACGTCTGATGTTTTTTTTAAAAGGTCAAATAAACATGAATTAATTCCATTATAGTAATGATACTTACAATAACGTTTTGAAGATTTTTTGTTATACTTTATATAACCTTTATTGAAGAAGTTTTGTTTAACATTTTAAATATATTTGTTACGATTTTTAAAAATTTTTATTTTTTTATCTACAACCTGTACTGAAACAATAATTAATAATTAAATAATAATTAAATAATAAGAAAAAAACACTTACTAAATTTAAACATTACGTACATTCTCTCATTTTTTTGAAAAAAAAATCGAAATAGTTTTGTATTTTTAATTTTTTATGTACTTTATTTAATTTTAATATTGTATTGAATATGTATATGCATATGAAGCGAATTAAATTTTTTTTTTTTTTGTTTATTGTCTTTAATATGTATACGAATATGTACAGATTTGTAATTTTTTATTTGTTATTTCATATTTTAACTTTATCTTAAATTTCTTCTTTTTTTAACTTTAAGTTCTTTTTTTAACTTTAAGTTCTTCTTTAACCTTCTAAAATTTCTAACCAATTTTTTTTTTAAACTTAATAATTTCACTCTTTTATGTAATATTGGAAAATTTAAAATTTAATTGTATTTTTTTTTTTTTGTATGCTTTTGGGCTTGATGATAAGTCATTTTGACTTCTACTTGCCCCAGTCAGCTTGTAATTATATATATTTCTTTAAATTTATAGATAACATTGTAAAATGTGTAAAATGACGAAATAAATAGAAAAGCGAATTATATGTTAATAGTCAGTAAAAAAAAAAAAAAAAAAATAATTAATTGAAATCCTAATAAAAAAACAATGTACACATTTTTTTTACTGAGCTGAAAAACAAAGATTTATTTGAAAAACAGACAAAAGTTAGTTTAAGTTAATAAAATTATTAATTCCAATTATTAACAATAACATATGTTATTGTTAATAATAAATAAACTAATCCAACACCGCGACTCCTACTTTAATAGTAAAGTAGGAGTCGCGGTGTTGGATTAGTTTGCAGACGCAGTTGTAACTTTTTTTTTTGCTTACGATTACCATTAAAGCATGAGCGACAGCGCAGAATTTTCTTTTTTTTCTTTTTTATTCTTGATATTTGCTCTTAGATATTGTAATCATATTTCTATACATAAAGTCATAAACAAACTATGGCATAGTAAATCATTTACACTTGATTATTTTGCAATGTGAAATTTAAAGCTTTTAATTGAAATATCATATTTCGTTTTGTTTTTTATCATAAACTTTTCACCCTTTGTTTAATAAAAAGTCAAACATATTTTGTTATATCCATCAAACATAAACAACTTAGTAAACAAAGTTTTGTTTGCGGGTACTAAATACTTGATATCTTTCTTTTTATTTAAGTTAAAGACGTACGGTGCAAATAACTTCGAGTGATGAAAAAAAGTTTTGAAAGTTTTTTTTTCTACACCTTATGAAAAAAGAAAAACTCTCTCATCTCCTCGGTTCAATATAGGTAATTTTTAGATATTAAATACTTTGAATTTAATTTCAATTTTTAGAATAATTAAACTTTGTTTTATAAATTTAATGCGTATATTATTTTTAGTTTTGTTTGCCTGGTTGTTTTTTATTGTTCATGTGGATAAAAAACCAATCTCCTTAAATTCGGTAAAGCGGAATATGTTTCTATATGAATAAAAATATCAATAAAGAATATGAATAAATACTTTAAAAGAATAAAAATCATCTTGTTTAATCAAGACGTGTAGCGATAAACATATTCAACGTAAAATCGAATAAAATTTATTTAAATGGCTTGTTTAGATATCTTTAATGTAAGATTAATGCATGTCTTGTTTTATTAAAGAGAGCAAAGCTTTTTTTTATTTAATTAAAAGATAGTTTAGTTGCTTTGAAAACACCACATTCTGGTTATTGCATCAATTTATTTCAGTAATATAAAAAGCTCTAATATTACAGTATAATCTGAAACATATGATATTAACACATGTATATTATTTATAAAATACACTAATGAGTAAATAATTTTCAAAAAACACAAAAAAACACCAATCTGCATCAAGGGCCACCGAGAGACGGGGAAAAGAGCTAAGGGATAGTTTGTCTCGGGCGAGAGATATCCATAGGGGCGCCATATAAAAAGAAGATACCTAAAAAACGAAACGGTCCTTTATCTATAATATAGGGAAATTTTGATTAATAAGAGCGCCAATCAACGTTGCAGTCCAAAGCTGCGTGACGGCTCTTAGCGGCCCCGTCTGCACCCGACAAAGCCAAATTCGCTGAAATTTAGCGACGTTAAAATTATTTTGTTCTATCTTCATATTTTTAAGATTTGAGATAAAAAGATTTAAAAGATAAAACCTTAAGGAAACAGCATTTAAAGCGAAGTTCTAACTTACGTTTTCTCCGCAACTTTTTTACTCATAACATAAGCTTCAATACAATAGAAAAACATTCTGAGGTACATAACACTATTATTAACTCAATTTTTTAAAAAGTGGAGAGAAAACAAGATAATTCTAACGTCGCGATTTGACACAAATGTTTAGAGACATTTCTTACTAAAGGCCGTAAATCTCTTTTAATAAAATTCAGGATTTAAAAAACTTGAAGTTTATTTGATTCTTACTGAAAAAATAAAGTTTCAGCATGCTGCAAGGCTGAAACTTGGTACCAAAAAAGTTTTAACCTGCTAAATCCAAAAACTTTAGTTTTCTATTTCTCGAAACAATGCAATGTAGTTTGTTTTAAGATTCATAAAATACATTTAGTAATGACAATCAAAAAAATGCTAAAGAAACCAATGCTTTCACTCAGAAAATATTCTCATTTTCTTAAAAATAAGATGTATATCAACTTTACATGCCAATTTTTTTTTTTTTTGCCTTAAATTTACTTGAGGAGTTATTGAGGTTGGATATGAACACAAAGTTTTGTGATGTTTTAAAAATCAGACACTCAATCTATCCTAACTTTTTACCAATCAATCAAATTAGAAATTAACAGTTTCGTGACCTTAATATTTTTTTATTTTCATTTGTTATTTGCAACAAAATTAAAAGATATAAAATAACTTTTTCAAAAATAAATACTCAATTTTAGTGAGTTTGTATATACTTTTCATTCACATTATTTATAAATTATACAAAAAACAAAAGGGTCAAAAAAAGTATAGATAAGACATATCAGACTCAGCAAATTCGAAATTAGTTTGAATATAAAAATCTCCGTTTCCTAAGGAAAATTTTTTTTTTTAAGTTCTCTTTTACTAAATAGTGCAAAGTCTTGCTTTTAAAGTTAGTCCTTCAGCTTTGCAAATGATATGGGCATCTAGAATCCAGCATTGGCTATCCACTGGTGGTCATATAAAAGGTCGCGCAGGATCATTTGGAGTTATGAGTTTGACAAGCACATTTTTTTCGACTAGATTAATGTCTTCAATGACTCCTATCTAACAATTTTGCACATGTCTGTGTTTCCACACAGACTTAATCACCTGGTACTAAGTTAAAGGTTGTCATCTGGATATTTCCAAAGCAAAATCAACACTGCCTAGCTTTGCGCCATTCTAAACAAAATAGCAACATATGCACTTTTTTCGTTTTACTTATTTTTATAAACATGTTTTATTAAAACCATTAAAAGGAAATTGTGATCCAATAATAAAATAAAAATATTTTTTACAATGACTCCTCACAAATAAAAAATCTGTTCGAGAAAAAATATTTAAAAAAATTTTACACGTTTTTGAAAGATAGTAAAAGGTATATTAAATGCATTTTTTTTACCTTTTGATGGCCATGTGGTACAAACTGATTGTTCCATATATTGTATTTGCAGTATCCAATTGTTTCTTAAGAGTGTTTCTCAGCAAAGTTAAATCTTCTGATGATACATAAATGAAATCTATACCTTTAATGCTTTCATTGCAATATTTTTACCTGTGGAGATAAAATATGCTTGTGAAGATAAAGTATGATTCCCCACATCTCTTTGCAAGTTTGCTAAAGTTGCTAAACCTTGGCTGTACCACTAATCCTATCACAAGGCTGCTAACCGTAAAGAGCGACTGCTCGGTTCCTCCACACACTCTAATAAGCGGGCCTAGACAATTTAGGGGCCAATTTTCAAATTTAGGGGCCCTTTTGTAAATGTTAGGATCTTTTCTTTGTTTTTTTTCTTTTTGTAATAACTAATGGAAATATTTTTAGTGTTTTCGGGCCCTTATGACAGATTTTATGAGGATCTTGGATCTAGTAGCCACTGTACTGTTACCGTGACTAGATGCAAAAAAGCTCGATTTAGAAAAATGATTAAAATTTTCAAGATGAAAACAAAGATTTATTTTTGCGATCCTTAAATTGACCTGCCCACCCATCTGAGAAGTATTTATTATTTGAGGTAAATTTTTTTTTAAATCATTGCTGACAACCTTAATAATTTTATACACGATTTTCACATCATGCATGAAATCATCTGAAACAATAAAATAAGATTTGTGCTTAAGAACACTTTTTTTTAAATAAATAATCACAGGATAGTGTTCATTGTAAATTTGTCCAATGAAAGCTTTGTGATTTGTCCGAAACTGCAGATTTATAGTTTTCTAAAAAACCACCAAAAAATAATGTTGTCACCTCCGTCATATTTTCCTTTCGTGATCTCAGATATGATGCTTGACTCATATCTAAATAAGAGTGTGGTGCAAGTTTTGTCAGTTTTTTACATACTAATTCAATGTATAAAACACAAGCTCTATATTATGTGTTAAGTTTGACCTGTTGTTGTCCACTGATCAAATTCTTCTTCATTGTCATCTACAAACTCATTTATTAAATAAAGTTTTTTAACCGATTCATTCATAGTTGCCAGGCATCTTTCACATTTCTCCATCATACAATCTTTATTAGTCATGTCACATACAATATAAGGTAACAAATATTTGTATGTCACACCAAGAGGATGTAAAAGCAATTTTAAGTTTTGATGAATAGCACAGACGCATACGGAATGTTCCTATAGCACCCTCAGAAATACACCATTTTGGTCGCAAAGTGCAAAACCTTGAAAACCCTTGGTTTTGGAGGCAACAAACAATTCCTTTAAATTACATTAGAGCAAATGTTTTCGCATGTAAATTTTTTTTGTTTATGCTTACATGGTGTGAACTATGTAAGCATAAAGAAAAATATAATAAATATTCACATGCAAAACTGTTAGATCAGGAAGAATGAGCTGTTACATCAGGAAGAGCTTTTCCTAATTAAAGTTAAATATGGCTAAAATACTTTTTCTAATGCTATCTTACGTGCAGTTCAAGCTACATAGTTATTTACATGCAATCCACAGTGGAATGTTACATGCAATGCACAGTGGAGTATTTGATCAAAAAAGTTGATCAAAATTGTCTTATTTAAGTTACCGAAACAACAAAAGTTTCTTTAAAATTATGGTAAAAAAAATTGTTTTAAGATGGAGAAGTATTTCAAAATTATATATTTATGTAGTATATTTATGTATGTATATATTTATGAAGTATATATAGTATGTATATATTTATGAAGTATATTTATGAACATCAAAAATATATTTATAAAATTAAAAAAATATATGTTTCCTTAAAGTGAAATATTTCAATAGTTTTTTTTTAAGAAACTGAAGCGCTTTAAAAAAGCTTCATCAAAGTTATTCCTTACTTTTTTTTTTCGCAAGTTCACCGTTTACATTCCATAAAAGTACATTTAAGGCACTTTTTGGCAGCTTTTTTTCTAAGCGTATTTAGGGTATAGATGAAGCCATAAAAGTTAAAAAAATTAACTTGATGAAACGTGGTGAAGTATAACAAAAGGTCTAAACATGAAGGTTGATGAGTCGTATTGTGAGTGTATTTTAGACTCTGATATGATTGTATGAAAATCTTCATACAATCATAAGTGTTTAAGTGAAGTGTTGACATTTAAAGTGAAAAAAACAGCTGGCAAAAAGTGCCATAAGTGTATTTGTACTTTTTCTAAAATGTGCACAAACGGTGAAAAGTAGTAGTAGTAGTAGTAGTAGTAGTAGTAGTAGTAGTAGTAGGAGTAGTAGGAGTAGTAGGAGTAGTAGTAGTAGTAGTAGTAGTAGTAGTAGTAGTAGTAGTAGTAGTAGTAGTAGTAGGAGTAGTAGTAGTAGTAGGAGTAGTAGTAGTAGTAGTAGTAGTAGTAGTAGTAGTAGTAGTAGTAGTAGTAGTAGTAGTAGTAGTAGTAGTAGTAGTAGTAGTAGTAGTAGTAGTAGTAGTAGTAGGAGTAGTAGTAATAGTAGTAGTAGTTAATAATTTACACGTTTAAAATTTACTTTATATTTTAAAAAAATACTTTATATTATTTTTTAGCACCACTTTTTTTTTAAAATTTTAAGTTTTTTTAATCAAGTAAACAAGATAATCTTTTTTATATTTCTAAAAAAAAGTTAATCTTTTTTTAACATTATTTCTAGAAAATGTTAATCTTTTTTTTATATTTATTACATAGCTTAACGATGCGTAATAACTGCATAAGTAGTAACAGCAGCAGTAATATGTTCGTAAAAGCAATTGTTAATAATTTATACGTTTAAAATTTACAGGTACTTTGTATTAATTTTTAGCACTACTTTATTTCAAAACGAAATGGAATCAAATCAAGAACGTTGTCATGAATTAGATTTTTTTAAAGGTAACTTTTCATTTACACCCCGGATACTTTTTTTAAGTTTCAACGATTAAATTTTTTAACATATAGTGTATATCGCAAAAATTTAGCTAAGGAAAACTAAAAGATTTTAATAACATTAAAAAAATTATAATTAGTATTTATATAAAAAAAATGAATTCTAAAAATCATTAATTTTACAGTTTTGTAAATCAAACAGGTAATAGAAGATGATTTTAAACAATGTGGAAACTTTTAACTGTTTTTATCATTAAACTGTGAAAGTTTTGACCTTTTTTTTCATCAAACTTCGCAGAACAAAACACTTCTTTGTGCAATAAGGCTACGATCTTAATTGTGGTCTTTATTGAGACAACTTAATTGAAGAAGTTTTTCAAGTTTCTTGTTCCTGCACTTCAAAGATTTCCAATAAAATATCCCAATCAGCAGGTTTTTAGCATTTGTCACATGATGACTGTTGATAACTTTTTTGTGCATGGATTAAGATTTGCAATACCAGCTGTTACGCTTAAAAGATTGCTAGCCAGTGTTTTAAAACAAAAATTTGATTAGATCAAGTTGGATCTTCTTTTTAGTTATCAGAACACAAAGCTACATCCACTATGCCAAGCAACACGGTATTTTTTGAATAATTTTGGTTATTGATTTGAATAAAGAAACACTTATGCATATATAAATATAGCAAAAAATAAAGAATTTACAAGAAAACCTTTGCGTTACATAAAGATAGCATATAAAAACAGACAGGGACTCAAAGAAGATACAGATGACTGGTCACACCACAATCTTTTCATAAAATCCTTTTAACAATAAAATAAAGTGTTGGAATATATGAATAAAAATAAGTTATAGTACTTATAATATGTCAGGAATTAAGGAAATGGAATTTCATTTGTCGCTTAAAAGAAAGAAAAATGTTTTTCAAATTAAGTTTACTATTCACAACACAGTTAAAATAAAATTAACTAATTTTTTAGACTTGTTTTTATTAGCTCTGTTGCATCAATATAAAGTATCATTTTCAAAATATACATATATAAAAAAATAGATTTATAAAGAAATCAAAGTTTTTAAATACGCATTAAGTTGGATATTTTATCATAAATCTTTTTTATCATAAAGCAGAAACTTAATCCGTTAAAAAAAAAAAAAAAATTTATTAACAAATTAGATAAAACTTTTTTTGTTTTTAAGTTTTATAGATGTATTCTCTAGAGTAACAATAATTAGTTAACAAAGTATCATGTTTTACAAAGATCTTCATATTAAGTTTGGTTTATAGATTTATATTTTGTAATTTTATAAAATTGTTATAGTATTTTTACATCAAACTTTGTTTTAAACTACTTTTTTTTAAACTAATATATGTTTTATAATTTTTTAAAATTTTCGTTTTTAGATTTTTTAAAAATAACGCGTTGCATTTTAAAAACTTCAATCGTTAAATAGATAAATAATATTACCGTATATTGAAATAATAAAATGATCACACATAATAGTAATTATACATTCAATATTAGGTGTTCAACGCGACAAACTATTTCACGAAATTCATCGTTTTTTTTTACAAGACACAAAAAAGTCGGCTTTAGTACTATATGGAATGTCAGGTGTTGGGAAGACAAAAATTGCCAAAAAATACTGTGAAATTTATTCTGACTTCTATAAAAACATTGTCTGGATAGACGCAGCATTTGGAAAATTACAAACTTCAATAAGAAATTGTTGTCATATATTAGGATTGGCTATTCATGATTCAAAAAACGACTTTAATATAGAAGTAATTGTCGAAAAAATTCACAATTATTACAAAAATGGAAAAACTTTGTATATTTTTGACAATGTCGACGATGAAAGTGTTAAAGGTCTGAAAATGTACATTTCAATGAAAGCGAACTCGTTTACTTTAATTACCTCGCAATAGAGAACGTGGTCGAACAATGTAAATAAATAGTTTGTTGATGTTTTTTCTTTTGAAGATGCATTCGCTTATGTGAAAAATAATATTAAAGAATACACGGATGAAAACATAAAAAACTTAATTAAAGAACTTGGTTATCATCCGTTTGCTATAACGCAGGCAATTAAATATATAAATATACATAAAGTCTCGATAGAAAATTATATAGATCGATATAGGCAGAAACCATTAGAAATATTAGACACTGATAACTTTCCTTCTGAAGATGAATCAAAGTCTGCAATAAAAGCAATCAATTTAGTTTTATACAAATTAAAAAAAACTAAACTTATTCCATTAGAATTACTTAACTGTTTATCTCATTGCGATGGTCAAAATATAAGTAAAGAATTTGTAATCCAAATCTTACATCAAATGGAAATAAAAGAAGACCATTTAATAGATGAAATCATTGGGTTAGTAATAAGTTATTCATTACTAAATTGTTTCGATGATAACAAATATTTAATGCACGAACTGACACAGTTGACGTGTAAACATTTTCAAATTACTAATTCAAGTACAAATACGTATCTTGATCTAATAGAAAGTTATTTTAAATTTGAGTTGAACCAAATAAAGCATCACGTAGAATTCGGAAATCATATTGTTTTTCATTTTCTCTATATGTTTCGTATTAACGAAAAAAGAATGTCAAAAACCTTCCATCATATGACAACTTCTATTTACAAGTTATTAGTATGTAAAGGTTTATTTGATGAAGCAATCGAAATATTAAAAGCTATTCAAAGTTTTAATACAGAAACTTATGGTGAAAATAATAAACTCACGCTTGATACAAAACATAATATCGCAAACTGTTTGAAGGATATGGGAAAATATAACGAAGCCTTAGAAATTTATTATTCTGTCGATAAAATACAAACTGAAATTTTAGGTATCAACCATCCAGATACAATAAGAACAAAACATAATATCGCAATCTGTTTGTACGATATGGGAAAATATAACGAAGCTTTAGAAATTTATTATTCTGTTGAGAAAATACAAACTGAAATTTTAGGTATCAATCATCCAGTTACAATAAGTACAAAACATAATATCGCAATCTGTTTGAAGAATATGGGAAAATATAACGAAGCTTTAGAAATTTATTATTCTGTTGAGAAAATACAAACTGAAATTTTAGGTATCAACCATCCAGATACAATAAGAACAAAACATAATATTGCAAACTGTTTGAAGAAAATGGGAAAATATAACGAAGGTTTAGAAATTTATTATTCTGTTGAGAAAATACAAACTGAAATTTTAGGTATCAACCATCCAGATACAATAAGTACAAAACATAATATCGCAATCTGTTTGAAGAATATGGGAAAATATAACGAAGCTTTAGAAATTTATTATTCTGTTGAGAAAATACGAACTGAAATTTTAGGTATCAACCATCCAGATACAATAAGAACAAAACATAATATCGCAATCTGTTTGAAGGATATGGGAAAATATAACGAAGCTTTAGAAATTTATTATTCTGTTGAGAAAATACGAACTGAAATTTTAGGTATCAACCATCCAGATACAATAAGAACAATACATAATATCGCAATCTGTTTGAAGGATATGGGAAAATATAACGAAGCTTTAGAAATTTATTATTCTGTTGAGAAAATACAAACTGAAATTTTAGGTATCAACCATCCAGATACAATAAGAACAAAACATAATATCGCAATCTGTTTGTACGATATGGGAAAATATAACGAAGCTTTAGAAATTTATTATTCTGTTGAGAAAATACAAACTGAAATTTTAGGTATCAACCATCCAGATACAATAAGAACAAAACATAATATCGCAATCTGTTTGTACAATATGGGAAAATATAACGAAGCTTTAGAAATTTATTATTCTGTTGAGAAAATACAAACTGAAATTTTAGGTATCAACCATCCAGATACAATAAGAACAAAACATAATATCGCAATCTGTTTGAAGAATATGGGAAAATATAACGAAGCTTTAGAAATTTATTATTCTGTTGAGAAAATACAAACTGAAATTTTAGGTATCAACCATCCAGATACAATAAGAACAAAACATAATATCGCAATCTGTTTGAAGGATATGGGAAAATATAACGAAGCTTTAGAAATTTATTATTCTGTTGAGAAAATATAAACTGAAATTTTAGGTATCAACCATCCAGATACAATAAGAACAAAACATAATATCGCAATCTGTTTGATGAATATGAGAAAATATAACGAAGCTTTAGAAATTTATTATTCTGTTGAGAAAATACAAACTGAAATTTTAGGTATCAACCATCCAGATACAATAAGAACAAAACATAATATCGCAATCTGTTTGAAGGATATGGGAAAATATAACGAAGCTTTAGAAATTTATTATTCTGTTGAGAAAATATAAACTGAAATTTTAGGTATCAACCATCCAGATACAATAAGAACAAAACATAATATCGCAATCTGTTTGATGAATATGAGAAAATATAACGAAGCTTTAGAAATTTATTATTCTGTTGAGAAAATACAAACTGAAATTTTAGGTATCAACCATCCAGATACAATAAGAACAAAACATAATATCGCAATCTGTTTGAAGAATATGGGAAAATATAACGAAGCTTTAGAAATTTATTATTCTGTTGAGAAAATACAAACTGAAATTTTAGGTATCAACCATCCAGATACAATAAGAACAAAACATAATATCGCAATCTGTTTGAAGAATATGGGAAAATATAACGAAGCTTTAGAAATTTATTATTCTGTTGAGAAAATACGAACTGAAATTTTAGGTATCAACCATCCAGATACAATAGGAACAAAACATAATATCGCAAACTGTTTAAAGGATATGGGAAAATAAAATAGAAAATAAGTTGTTTAACAATTAGTTAAATGTAATTTTATTTTACTTTTATATGTGAAAGTTTTATTAATCTGTTGATAAAATAAAAGACGAATCTTCCCTTAATAGTAAGAGAGCGCCGTAAAGTATTTTTTCAATTGATTTATATATTTCTTTAACTTATATTAGCATTTCAGTTGCGCATTTTTAAATATAATAGTGAAAATTTGTCATCTTATTAATAATACATATATGTTTATATTCTATTGATTGTATGTATTATAAATAAAAAGTGAAAACTGTTTTATGGTTTAAAATTAATTAACTCAAAGAGGTTTAAGTATATCTTAAGTTAAAGTTATATTTTATTCGGGCGATATATATATATATATATATATATATATATATATATATATATATATATATATATATATATATATATATATAATACATAATTAAATGTCTAAAGTCTAATTTATAGTTGAAACAATAAAATGGGTCCCTGAGGAATTAAAAACATGAGAATTTATACAAAAAGTAAAATGATGTTAGAATTTTGTTTTAGAAAAAGTGAATTGTTATCATCCCTATAGAGTAATAGTTTTAATGTTTTATTTTACTAATTTGAATCTGAAAAATTATTAACTTAAGTTTTTGATCCTAATCAAAATCAATGAGTTTTTATCTAATTTAACGCTGTTTTCGTTTTAAAATAATGTGAAATCCCAAAAGTAAATGATCGCTGAATTTAATGATGCGAAAAAATGTGAAACGAACTTTTTTATAATTACTTCTATAGGGTTTCTTTAAAATTCGGCAAAGTTGAGCGAGTACGTAACACAGAACTGCAAACGTTGCCCAATTTTCTTTTTTTTAAGTAATTAAATATTTTAAAAAAGTAACAATTTTGATGTCAACTTGTCTTGACCTTGTTCCCCCGTGCCGCCGAGATGGGGGGGGGGGGTAGTGGTGGCGAATGAGTCAATTTGTCCCGGGCGGCAGATTTTCAAGGGGCGCCAAATGAAAAGAAGGTACCAAAAAAATCGGTTGCGTAGAAAATTTTTTGTCAAATCATAATATTTGTGAAATATTTTTCACTCTATTTAGAAACAGAAGTCTTTTCTTTAAATTAGTAACAAGGAATGCAGTAGCGAGCATTATCAGACACTGAATATGCTAAATATTCTTTGATACGAGTTTCTTCATTTATTAATTTTTTCAAAATATTCTGCTCGTTAAAATAACGATATTCGATGCACTGTAATCTACATTCTTATTTGATTTGATACCTAACCTTATAACAAAAGCAATCAAAGATTTTTCAATATTCCATTTACCAGGATCGTCATTTATAAATATCATGGTATTGTGTTGCTTGTATTTTAATGTTTGTGGGAGATTCAGTAACGTCAGTTGTTTTATGGAAATGTTTTGTAGGGACAAAGCGGTTGAAATAATGGCTTTTAAGTGGATGAAACTAGTACAATAAGGGTGTTTTCTGTCTTCAAAACTTGTACATGTTCTATTAAGTTTATATATAAATTAGTTATACCACAAGCACCTGAGCATACGTCAAAGTTTGAATGTATTTTCACAGATTATTTAATTTAATTTAATTTTTTATTTATTGCTAATTTTTTTTTTGGTAATGGGCAAAACAAAACAAAAAAGTTATTCATCTAATAAATTGAATTTCCGTTCAATTTAATAAATGAATAAAGCTCTTTAAGCAAATAATAAAATTTGAGAAAACTAAGAAATTTTAACAAATTAAGAGTAATTGACAAAAAATGTTTGAATTCATTATTTTTACAAACAAATCGATCCTTGTCTCATATTTATAAGTAAGATGTAAGATAAGGATCGATTTTGTCACCCCACTTGTATAACATATACACCCAAAATTTACTTGAAGCGATAAAAAAATGATAACTTTGGGTTACAGAAAAATTCATTTTTGTCTCACTAACTAGATCAAATATTAACAATAGGGTATCAAATTTCCAAACAATAGTGCAACCTCTGATTCAATCTGGTATCCGATTTGCACATCCATCTTCAATTATTTAATTAAATACAATTTATTTTTTTATTTAGGATTTATAAATCTTTAGCAGTTCCAGGCCAAAGCATGGTCTTAAACTCTGTGAAAATAGAGAGTTTACAATGCAAAGACTTAATAAAATTGGAAGAAATGCAGTTAAGTCGTTTTTTAATGTCTCTATTGCAAAGACTATCGAGACATAAAGACTAACTAAATATGAAAAACTTCGGATTAAGAAGAAAGTGAAAGTTTTAATTTCAGAAAATTCCTGAAGATTCTTATCAAATTCAAGTTCAGACAGTTCAATGTTGGAATGCAAAGTTTAAGTGAACAATTTTCAAAAAAATGTTTTTTTGAAGAAAACATTCCCAAATAATCTTTTTATTCTCTCTTGGTATTTTAAACTATTTTTTATGTATTTTTACCGTGTAAAAATTTTTACAGAAGATGTTTAATAAAATAATAATATATAATGAATATAATGTAAATATAAGTAAGTATAGAGTTTAATATAGTTTTAACAAAAATACTGCTTTATCTACTTTTGAAAAACAGAGTTTCATCAAAACTCTTAATTAAGCCTGTCGATTGCTAAAAAGTCATTATTCGAAATGCACTGCAATGGTCGCATGGTTTTCAAAAGTGATTCGGTTTTGGATTTTAATGCTATTGTAAAATGTACGATTTAAATTTTAATGCTATCGTAAAATAAGCGTAACCTAAGCAGGTTCAAAAGTAATCGTAAGCAGTTCTTTAATATCCAAAACTCTATAAACGATTAATAAAGTTAAGTCAATCTCTTTTTAGTTTTAGTCAATCTTTTTTCATTTAAATGATTTTTAGTTTTTTATGAAATTTTATTGGAGAATGTGGTACAGGTGATGTTTTATGTAATGTGTTCATCAAGGAAAATCTGAAAACTTTATAACGCAGTCTTTAAATCTCAATTTGGTCACTAAAAATTGGAGACATATATTGATAGATAATGCTCTTTTAAGCTAATGGAAGATAATATATTTTTTTACAATTTTGTTAATTTTTTACGTTTGAACCAGGTAGAAATTTTTTAAAGCTCGTCTTTTAAAAAAGAAAAAAAAGGTTACAAATAGCATTGTTAAAAAGAAATAAATTAGTGTCGTCAGATGATACTAAGTGATTTTGAGGCTTTATTTAAGTCATTAAAATAAATCAATGAAAGAAGTAGCCCTAATATATAAAGCCTTGCTGAACACCACAGGATATATCTAATAAATCTTTTTGACCACTCTATTACCTTGTTATTTATTCCATAGTATTTTAATTGATGTAGTAAGTTGGTATGATCTACTGTACTAAATGCTTTTGAAAAGTCAATAAAAATACCGAGTGTGTAATGGGAATTTTCAAAAAAATTTGATTTTTCACGTATGATTTAAAAGATTGTATGTTTCATAGAATTAGGTTTTATGAAGCTAAATTGATTATGAAAAATTCCTTGACGTAATGACACTTTAAAATGACGTAATGACAACTTAAAGAAGACGTTTGAAAACTTAAAGGAGAATATCTTCTAGTTGTTCAAAACAATCTATAACTGTATTATTACCATTCATGGTGTTATAGTTATATATATTGTTACCAGTTTTAATACTAGATTAGGCAAACCTGAAAGTTTTTTAAAAACGAACTGTTTCAGAGGTAAATATGTTGATGAATTCAAACCTGAAAATTTTTTTGCCTGCAATAGCGATTTCGTTTTTTTTAAATATTTTTTGTCATAAAGGTTCTCATAAAAATCCTTGCGGTCTTATCACAGTGCACCGTGGGTAAACATTTAACTAGGAAGTTCATGCCTACTTCCTTATTAATGTCACTTATTAGGATGGAGCCGGCATCAAATACTGGCTTTGTGGTTCTAACCACTGCACCACGTTTGCATAAATTGCAAGTTTTCACGCCTACTTTGTTACAAGATTTCTTTCTCTCTCAAACGAGTTTCAAAATTTCTTAAAAATAATTTTTTTCGCAAGTATTTCATTACTTTATATGTTTTCGTGGGAGATGGGTATTACAATTTTTTTTTTAATTTGATTATTAGGATGGCTCAAGAAGTCCTTATGTTCTTATAAAAGAGCACTGTGGAAAAGCACTTAACTAGGTGGTTCATGTCTCCTTCCTTACCAACGTCTCTAAGCTGGCCAAAGTGAGCATTAACCTTGGATATCTTTGTTCTGAGGAAGATCTCTAACTACTGGTCCATGGTTGCTATAAAATATATTTTTTTGTGCTACGTGATGTTTCAAGTTGGTATTATGTGTTTCCTGTCACAAATAGAATCAGAAATGATTGAAAAATGTTAAAACATATAAAAATTTCCAAAAATAAATATGCTTATTTAAAACTTTCCAGAATACGTGTTATTCAGGAATGTATGTTGGCTATTATACCTAGTAGAAAACGTACCAGAAATATGTTAATATGTATGTATGTATGTAGAAATATGAATATGTATAAAAATGGACAGATAACACGCGTCTGAAACGTGATTCTATTACGTGTATACATAAATGCGAACACGCATTGGCCCAAAAAAATTGAAAGTGTTAATACTTAGATATTTTATTAAATTAACTTGTACATTGTTCAATATTCACTTCTATATTTTAGTTTTTATAATAAAATAATAATGCATTTTATATTAATTTTGTGATAATAAAATTGCACCATAATCCTTAGAATATACGAATGGATTACACTGGGCAAAAAAAAAAATTTTTTTGTATTTTCATCATTTTTATTCAAATATACTAATTTAGGCTGAGAAAAAAGAAATAACAACAAATATTTTTTATTAGCACTGAGTTCTTTTATTAGTTCCTGAGATACACAATAGCAATAAATTTTTATTTCAGTTAATTTGCAACAGAGCAATATGATATATAATTTACATATTCTAATAATATTTAAAGTACATTTGGTTTTTTTTATTACAGATATATTCTAACAGTTTTAAGCAAAGAAATCATGAACATCAAGATAATAATTGTAAAAATGGTTTTGGGGTATCGTCACGAGATCGTGATCTTTTTGCTTTTCTTTGTAGACTTGTTCCGGAGCATCCCTACAAACAAACCAACAGTAATCTGCAACCATAGCCTTATTCCAACGACCCTGATATCTTTGTTCTATTACAGAAAAAACTTAGTGAAACTTTTTCCCATTTTCATCACTTACAGCCCCACAACTGGGGAGGAAGGAGGAGAAGAAGGTGTTAGTGGAGGAAATGAATCTTGAGGGACATGTTACATCCAGGTTGATAGTATTTTTGAAGTAGTAGTGTTAATAGTTTAATATATAGTTATCATCTCCTTTGTTGCCTAAAAATCCACAATTTACTCCCTTAAGAGCTTTCCAAGTTTTCTTTTCTTGCCCCTTCAAATCTTCGTTTAATGCAGGATTCTTCATAAGTTGACGTATTTGTGGTCTAAAAAAAATACCCTCTTTAACTATTGCATCACGTATTTTTGAAAATTTGTTTCTTAAATATCTAAAAGCCTGTCCTTCCTTGTTCATACCTTTGACAAAATATTTCATTAAACTCAACTTAATATGTAATGGTGGAAGAAGAACATCTTTTGGATCCACGAGTGATTCAGCAATAACATTTTTTTTTTCATATGTGTTGAGATTTCTTGCCGACCATTCTTCTTTTATATAATGTTGACTTTTGTCTCTACTGTCCCACATACATAAAAAGCAGCAGTATTTATTATACCCTAATTGCATTCCTAAAAGTAAAAGACTTTTAGATCACCACAAACTTATGTTCATTGTAATTAATTGAGTTGAGGAGAACTTTCATGTTTATATAAATCTTTTTTAGATGAACTTCATGACCAGTAGGAACAGAAGGAAGACGGTTTCCATTGTGCAGTAATACAGCATTCAAGCTAAGCTTAGATGAGCCGATGAATAATCTTCATTCAGTTAGATCATAGTTCAAATTGAGACAACACATTATTTAGACATCAATGCAAGCAACAAGATTACTTTTCTTTTCAAGAAAAGAAAGCAGACTCTGCTGTTGATTTCTGTAATGTGAAACCTTGATATCAAATGAAGTTTTTGACCTTAGAAGTTCTGCTTTTTCCTGTGACAAGTCCAGATCTCAAGCAACATCAGTTAATTTTGCTTGGCTCAACCTGTATGGCCCATCATCTGTTAATACAAAATCAGGATCATTTGATATGGAAGGCTTGTTTTCTTTTTTTTCTTTAATTTCATCTTCATTTTTCCCATCATTTTCTGTTTCATAACTTTGTGGTGGAGCAGAAAATGGTAAACTAGGTAAAAATCCGAATGTAGAATAGGTCAAATGGCAGATGAAAGATTTAGATATTTATCTGTTACTATTTTCTTCATTAACAAACCTGCCTTAATGAGTGGGATCAGGCAGAAATAACAGTCATTTGTGTGGTTTTCAGGCTCCCTGCATACCATAGGAACAGCGAAAGCTAAAGATCTTTTTTTATTTCTCAATCATTCTCTCAGTGTAACCGAATAAGAGTTACAGCTTATATGTGAAGCCCATAACTTATCCTGGTCGCCTACCTTCATATCGAAGTAATGCTGGTAAACAGTCTTAACAAGAGGTGTCATAGTTATTTTTTGTGAGGAAAATGTTGTTTCACCACAAATGTAAGAAAAATTGTCCACTAAATTTACACACTTCCTTGGCATGTTGATTTGTTACATTTTACACTCGTAAATGAAACAAAACAAAAATAGATTAGACCAGAAACTTTAGCACGCATAACTAATATCAAAAGTTTTAGACATGAATAAAACATTATATATAGTAAAAATAAAATTGCTTATTTTTAAAATGAAAAATTATACCATTTAAAAATTTTTTTTTGCTTTTATTGCTACTAAAATTAATTAGTCATTTTTAATGTCATTTTTGAATTCAACAGTTAAAAATACATAAGAGATTACTGATTTTGGTTCCGAAACAAAATCACTGTTGGGAAGTGTTATTTACCTTGTTTTATATATATGCATTATTTCTTACTATTTATTACTGTTTATACAACTATAAATTTAAATTTCAAACTTTTTCTAACACAATATTTTCTGTATATAAGATAAGTTGACAAAATTCTGTTGCCTTCCAATGTTCTAGTTCAGAAAGTCATTTTGGACATCTACGCATTGCATTTCTAGCATTTGATTTAAAACCAGTCGTTTCTGAGCAAAGCTAATATGAATTTTTATTAGAATTTCACAAAAATAAAGAAATCCATGACAAGCTTCAAGAAACAAACTGCGCATAGACTGCGCAAATGAATGAACCCTGTTTAAACTATTTATTAGCAGGCATATTCTGTTCCTATTCTTAAGCAGTGGGTAAGCATATGACCTAAAGTTAGCATCTGTTCTTAAATTTGCATTATCATTTGTATAAATACTTCTTTTTTTAAAATTGCCACAGAAGCACACTAATCACACCCAGGCCTCCGCGGTAGTAAAAGAGTGCAAGTGCATAGAAATACTCTTGTTATACGAGTAGTGAGGGTTGTACGAGTGGTAAGATTAAGACTTTTGTGTGCACAAGCGTGTTACAAACAACTTTTTGCTTTTAACTTGTTCTTTAGGTTAAAACTAAGAGAAAAAAATGAGTGCCAAAATTTTGACATTTGGGGCCGGGACCCATAACGTCAAACTTTGTACAGTTTGAAAAAATTTTCAAAATTTAAAAATTTAAAAATATATTATACGAAAGAGCTTGTCAAGAGGAAAAAAAATATATAAAAGTCATATGCTAATAACGTTTCCTTCTCAAGATACCACAGTGGGACAGAGTGTGCCAAAATACCAAAAAATCAATATCAGCATTGCACGGTAAAAATTTGTCATAATGGTGAAGACATGTTCATTAAAGGAAATATCTAGTTAAAAAAAGCATTAAATATTAATTTAAGCGTAATTTTATGCGGTTATTTACGCGTTAATTTGACATGTGTTCCAAAACTCTATTTTGCATTTTTTATTTATCAACTTTCTTACGTTACTATTGTTTTAAATTAACTTTGTTGACTTTCATTTAAAGCTATATTATTTTAATTAAGAATGTTTTTTTTCGCTCAGGCTTTTAAAAATAATTAAGCGTAAACGTAATCATTAGTTTTTATGCATCGAAAACAGACAGTTTTCGATATTTTTTTTTGCCTTTAACCTTTACTATTAGGTATCAAATAAACTATCCTCCAATACCCTCCAAACATTTGATTATGTAAATCTCATGCTAAATATATGTAAATAGCCATGCAACATAAATATTTTGCAACTTTTTGCAATAAAAAAAACTATAACAAAAGAATGGTCCTCGGTTAATGGTCAGTTGATGAGAAATACTGAACATGTAAAAAAGATGTTTTGTACACAAAGAATACCTACAAATTCTTTCATTACTGTTATAGTATATACGTTTTTTAAATATAAATCTAAAAAAGTTATTTTATGACAAAAACATGCATCAAAAAGTAATATTTTTAATGTTTATACTGATAAAAGTTGTCTTGTCCATTAAAAATATTTCGTATTTTTCACCAAAATAATTAATTTTTTTAATATTTTTTTTATTTTATATAATTACATGTTTATTACTTTATTTATGCATTTCATATATAAATATAAGTGTTCTAATACAAAAAACTACGAATGTAATTTTGGCACAAAAAACTCGATTTTGTCCCACTGTGGATACGCCGTATTTAAGAATATATAAAATACAGACCCAGAATTTGCAGACTCGCATAAAAAGACTAAAAAAATAGTTCTTTGCAGTAGATTATTCCCACCGCCTGAATTATTCCATACCCCAATGAAAAACTCAAAACGAGATTGCGCTTTCGGGTTATAACTGTTAGAAGTGTACATAAAACGTCCCTAATAAACATAAACAAGGATAAAAAAACGGTTAGCTATTTTTTAAATGATCCAAAAGTTGGTTTGCGATTTTAAAGAAAATGCACACCTAGAACGTCTTCGCGAGCTATTGCGCATGCGCAATTTTTATGAAAACGTAGAACATACTTTTGAATCATTCGAACTAAACATTGCTATTTATAAATTCAAATTCTTGAACAGCTTTTTGTAATGAAATAAATCAAGATGGATATATTATTCCATTGTTTTTGAACATTTATTTTATTACTGCACTTTTTAATGTTATTTTTATAGCGTAAATTTGATATTTTAATTTTTCTATCAAAGCATAATTTTATTATTTATTTATTTTTTTAACAAATTCATATTTGTGTTTACTATTTTATTTTTGTTTTACGTTATTATCACAATAATTAGGGCAAATAACTCAGTAAAATTTTATTATTTGTAACTTTAGTACACTCTCATCTTTGATATATAGGAAATTCGGCATGTAAAAGTATAGTTTTTTCCAAGACAAAAAATATTTAATATATGTGACATATTTAAACCGAAAATTAATAATTTGTGAATACTATAATAAAGGTTTTTTGGAGAATAAAGATCTATTCACAAGATTCTCTTGGTGTTCAACAAGATTCAATGAACGGATAGCATAAGCGGACTATTAAAGATGTAAATACATAAAAAAGGAAAATGAGAATGCAGTAAGCAGCATAAAGTTTGTATTTAATCTTATTTACAATTTACTAATGTTGTTGTGACAGAATAAAAGTAGTTTAAACTGTATGGATGTATGCATTTATATTGCATTTAATTTTTTAATGATGACTTCCTTGCCCATGTTTAAGACACAATTTATTTTTGGTGATTTTAAATATTAAAACATATATAAACCAATTGAAGTAGATTTCTATTACCCATATAACCCACAAGCACCCAATCAATTTTAAATTTCAAGAATGTTTTGATTGAGTGTCATATTTTGCTTTTTACACTGCTATTTTAGGGATGTTTCTTTTAATAGCACGCTCGACCGATAATTATCTAAAATAATCTTGACTAATCCACAGAAATTATTAGAGCCCATTAGGGTAGATTAGGGTAATATGAGCACCTTGGTAATATGAGCATACTTAAAGATTTCTTGATGTAAGCATTGAAGTTAAAGTTGCTTTGTGTTTTTTAAATCGACTTTATGTGGTGATAACCGGAATCAGTACAATCAGCGTAAATTTATATGCAGTAATTAGCGGCTATCATATAATTAAAACGCTGTTAAATCTTTTGCTTTGTTAAAATAATATCATCACGCATGAGTAAATCGGTGGCGCGAAATTTTGATGCTAAAATAATAAAATTAATTTTTGCCTAAAGAAAAATATGTTAGCTAAAAATCCAATCTATTTTTGTTTGAAAAACAATTCATATAAACATTTAGTTTTTACTTTTTATAGAGATACCATTTTTGTTTAATATGAGCATGTTCTATTTACCCAGTGTTTTTCATTGAAATTACTTAGTTTAAAGTCCTAAAATAGTAGTGGCTTAAACTGCTTTTTGAATAAAAAAAAAGCCTAATATTTTAATAATAATATATATTTTTTTGTAATTTAAATTCATAAAGTTTGACTTTTTATCGTTCAAAGCTTTGATTTAATATAATTAAAAAAATAGCGAACCAATTTTTTTTTTTTTTTTTTTAGCTCAAAACTTAGCACACCTGCCTACAACCACTTTTAAGTTTTGCGATTCGACCCCGGACATTGTCATGCATCGTTAGATTCGTTACAATGAGTAGATTTAGGTTTAATATGTCACCGAAATCATAAAACTCCTTTTAGCAAAATATTACGTTTTAATGTGCCCAATTTAGGAATATTTTCCCAAATTCGTGGATTTTTTTTATTTTTATTTTTAAATAAATTTATTTAAAAAATTTAACAATTATTTAAAAGTTTTAGTCATTTAATTTTTGAAAATAATTCATAAATAGAATATATCGTTTGGATATGACTGTCATGAATATGTCATTTGTAAAATACAGCTACATTATATATATATATATACAAACCATTGACATTAACTAATGTTTTATATTATTAAGATTCTGTTTTTTAATAAACATATTTTTGTGACATTATCATAAAAAAGTTATAATTAAGTAAAGTTAAAACATAGATTCCAATTTGCAAGTATTGTCTTAAAATATTTTTGTATTTTTTTTTAACTTAATATGTTTGTATTTGGAAAATGGTGATTACATATACTTGAATTTGAATTTGTATTGAAAATTAATGTATTTGATCAAATACAAACACATCAATTACTTACAAAAAACCTAACTCTGAACCAGAGCATAAGCTAATATAAATAAAAAAGTTATATAAAAAAAAAATTCTCATTTTTGCCTGATGTATTTTAACTGCTCAGGCTTCATTATTTAGTATATTTTTATAGTGATAGTCTGAAAGACTATCACTTCCAAAATGTTATAAAATGTCTTATGATGCAGTTGTTTTTAATTGGATGCAGGTCAGAATATCTCAGTTCTCTAATAACTAAAACATGATGCAACGGATGATTTATGTATAAGAAAACTGCTAGAACTGGATTTAAATATAATTGTCTGGCTATGAAGGTACACAGAACAAAATAGAAAAACATGTTTAAAAATAGGCGAAGTGTAATAAGTCCAGAATGAATGACTGTGGAGTCGGAGTCGTGGAGTCGGAGTCGCGACATTTTTGGTGGAGTCGGAGTTGCTAAACAAAATTGCGACTCCGACTCTAATAATAAAACTTCTCGGTATTTCACACGCATGAACAAAATATTTAACCTTCAAAGTGCTTTTCATAAATTTTGGCAAAAACAAATTATTTTAAAATATTGCTTAATATCTTTAAAAGAATTCAAAGATAATTTCTGAAATTTTGCTTTGGAGACGGAGTCGGAGTTGGATTCGAAGTTGAAGTCGTACTCGTACGAAACTTTCAACAATTGAAGTCGGAGTCGGTACCTTTTTTTTAACAACTCCACACTCTTGGGAATGACAAACAGCATCAATGTAGTTATGAGTCAGAAACAGATGGGGAGATCAGCTAACTCAAACTATGCCATAGAACTGTCATGTTAGGTTTAGGATTATCATGATCTCTCCATGAAATATAAAATGAATCATAAAAACTTTATATCTCTTTTTAAAGTTCAGGAAATGTCGACTTACATACAGCAAAACAAAGTAAAACTATTTATCCGCCATTTAAACAATAAAGTAACTTTTGAAATCATCTATTCTTAGCTTAACTATTGTAAAGTTAAACACATCTTTTTAGATGAAATAATGGAACTATGCGACATTCAGATTGAATATGAAAAACTGAATGCTTTTTTTTGTTTGTTGTTTTTTTCAATTCATCTTCCCAAGGCCGATAAGGCCACTACAGATGAGGAGGCTACTTGTGGTTATAACCCTCTCTCAACTCTATAACTCCAAAACTCAAACCTTGTCGAACAAGGCCACTGCGCGGAGAAACAAGTTGAGCGCGGTACTACCAGGGACGTGGTGGGGATCGAACTTGGAGCCTCTCGCTTATAAAGCGAACACTCTACCACAACACCACTACCGCATTAAATTAAGGTTAAGAAGAAAGTTAAAACTAGAGATTCAGAAAATCTAATTCTTACAAATTTTCTTTGAATTTTGGTACAAGCAGTCTGGTTCAACTAATTATAAAAAGATTTTACACATCAGAGGATATTTAAAGTGTTTACTCAAGGAAAAAGGAAAAAAAACAGCATAAAATATTTTATCAGTTGGAGATCATACTCTAGTTAGATTGAAAACAAGTTTTCTTTTTTGTTAGAGAGTTGGCAGCTTAAACTAGTCACAAAGATTTTATCTGAAAAAAATAGCTGACTTTGTTTGGCTAGCTTTCAAGTAGGGAATCTTATCTTGAAGTGTATGATAACCAAATTATGTTATGTTAGGTCAAAGACAACAAAAGATATTACCTGTTTCTTCAAAAAGTGAAATAAAATATAAAAAATAAAAGATATTACCTGCTTCTTCAAAAAGTGAAATAAAATATGATTTAGTATGCGTCTCATAGCTTCATATTTTTGTTTTAAGTTGTGATTTCATTTAACAATTAAGGCAATAGCGTACGTTTTGGTGACGTCAAGTTGTTTGTTTGTCCGAATATCAATCTCAGGACCCAATTTTATATCAATCCCACGACCCGTAAGAGTAAAGGCATTTTATACAAAATAAGAAACTTTCTAGATAAACATACCTTAATTCAGTTATATTATTCGCTAATTGATTGCCATATTAGTTATGCAAACATTGCTTGGGGTAGCACTTATAAAAGTAAACTTAAACCTCTCTATCGGCAACAGAAACATGTAGCACGCCTTATAAATTTCAAGGACCGTTTTGCTCACACCAAGCCTCTTTTATATGATATGAAAGCACTCAATATATATGAGTTAAATGTTTTTAATATTCTTTGTTTTATGTATAAATGCAAGACCCACCTATCACCCGTTACTTTTTCGTAACTTGTATTTACAAAGAGATAGAAATAAATATATTTTAAGGAACGATAATTTAATTCGACAGCCATTTTCTCAAACTAATTTTGGAAAAATTTTTATTTCATTTCGCGGACCATTTTTATGGAGTAGTATAGTTCTAAATACTTCTAAAGATTTTTCTCAAGAAAGTAATTTTGATTCTTTTAAACAAAATCTTAAAAAACTCATTTTTTCGACTGAAAATATACTAATCTACTTTTAAATTTTAAAATTGTTTGAAAACTCCTCATCTATATTAGTATATGTATATATTTAATGTATATTCTTTTTTATTCATTTTTTTTTTTTTTTTTTTTATTCACAAGCAATTAGCGCTTTCTCTGTGACAAGACTTGATGGTCTCCTTTGAGTATCCGCGTTCTTTATATTTATTTTTATTATTTATTTCTTAACGATATCTTGACTTGTTAACTTTTATTATTGTAATAAAGTTTTTGTTTATTTAAATTGAAATAAATATTGTAATAAAGAACAAGAAAAAATATAAAAAAAAAATTTATGAAATTCCATTGCCTATGAGCAATATTTGTTCGTTGGTAAAATATCCAACTTTATTTTTTTATACTAAACTTATATTTATCCTAAGGTTTTAAATATGATTCAAAAATATTGTAACGTTCAAAAGTAATGACTATGCAAAATTTCTACACAACGCACAGTGGGCCAGAATGCACTTTTACATGACAAAATTCATAGCTAATTTAATATTAGAGCTATATTCACTAAAATTAGTATGAGTACTAATATGATGTCTGGGCTTTTTATGAAGGTAATATTTTTTTATTTCGTTGCTATGGATACCTTTATTTTGCTTAGCAACAACCTACTTTTGTTATCTGCAGATATTTTATAAGTGCTATATTCACTAAATTTGGCATCAGTACCAATATGAGATCACACTTCTTACAAAAGTGATAAATTTTTAAATTTAGTTGTTATGGATACTTATATTGCTTAGTTACAAGATACTTTCCTTAGTTACAAAGTGGTAAATTGATATTTGAATATCTTATCGGATTTTTGACCCACCTATATTGAATAAAAATTGAGTATTTAGGTAAATAATGTTTTAGGAATAATAAAAGCAAAAAATAGTGCAAGAAAACGTTATCAATTTTAAATTACATCAAAAAATTATAAAACAATAATATCGTTTGAAGATTGTTTAAGTAATTGTAAAACATCTAAAGGAAATGCTTTATGATTTTTTTGGTGTGATGTTGATTTACGCAATGATGAAATAACAGGATCACTGGAAACTAGGAGTCTATTGATAAGATCAGTATTTGTTGCTTTTCTGGATGTTTTTCGGCTGAAATTTTCGCGATAAGATTTAAAGTCTTTATTTCTAGCCTCTTGAGCTTCCTCTGACATAAGTCCGATGGGTAATGTAAGGCTTTTAATTATGTCATGTCCATGTATCAATACTTTGTGAACTGATTGAGCCATGTAATACCATGGATAAAGGGACACATATAGTCTAAAAGTGTCAAAACAATAATCCTTGAACTTTAAGCAGTCTATTTCATATCCTGAAGAGAGCGTTACCAAGATAATGTAAAATCTGAATATAAGGTTTTGGTCAATACCCAGAATTTCAGCTGTTTGTTCATATGCTGCAAAAGCACGCCTTAAGGTATTGCCATCATTACTTGTTCCAGAACCACCACTTTTAGGGAAATCAACATTAAGTCCCATTTTGTTCATAAAATCAGTCTGAATCTTTTGTTTAGCAACAGATGCCTTTTCTTTGTGTTCTTTAGATCTTGCTTGCCACTTTCTTGTTTCTTTTTTATATGCAATGTGCAATAACATCTCAAAAAATCGAATCCATGCATGAAGACTGGAAAGACCATATTTGAACTCTCTGTTAGTATAATCTATATTAAGGATATCAAGACTATTCATATTTTTTGGAGAGACACCACACACTGAACAGCATTGGTATGAGTTATTTTTTTCAGATAATATTGTTTGAACCTTCCCATCAATCATTGTAAGTTCAATAATACAATTCTTCAACAGAAGATCCGCAAACCTCTAATAAAATCATGCCCAAGATTTCTATCTCACTTTTAATGTACTGATCTTCTTCAATCACAGATTCCTTGGATTCCATTTTGTATGCAATGCTTATGGGTCTACAATAGGCTGTGGAGGACGACTTTTGATTTCTCCAAATAGGCACCTTTTCGTTGCTGTTGTTAAATCCAGTCAAATCCAATGGGACAAGACAAGTAATAAATAATGATTCTTCACGCTTTAAATCTCTGTTAATGTCGGGTTCTGATAAAACTTGTTTATAAATGCTTTGGCCAGTAGCACCATCAAAACCAGCCTTACACGTTAGTGTCATTGTTTTTATTGCTTTGTCGTTCAATATCAAGTGCCTTAGCACAGGTTCCTGAACTGCACAGATTCTTTGCAAAGTATGAGTCATTAAATCTTTTAAAGGAACTGAAGCTGAATAGTCCTCCACTGTTATGTTTGCAGGATAACATTTCAATTTTGCATCTCTGACATCATTGTAAGCGGGGTAGATGTTATATTCTTTCTCCAAGGCTCCGCTTCTAATCAATTGATAGGAAGCTTTTGTCAGACTTGCATCAATTATTAAAGCCAGTGCTTCGTCTGCTGAATATTTAGTTGCTTTATCTGTATTTGATATATTTAAAACATTCTTGGCAGCAATAACAACATATTCATCTCTAAATTTTTTATTAGCAGCAAAAAATAATTCATTGGATGAATGAGATTCAATTAAACAAGATACACGCCGTTTTTCAGTTTTATTAGAACTATTATCAAATGCAACTGGTTTTCGACCACGTCTACTTGCAGTTGGTTCATTGTCTTTTTTTCTGACAATTAAATATTCATTAAAGCCAGTTCACAAACTTCTTTTCAAAATTTTTCACAGTATAGTTTGCAGATTTCCACTTTTTTTTATACAAGTAAACAAATCGTTGAACAGCATGCCTAAAATCAACGTCTTTAAAATCAGCAAATTTTGGCTGAATAAATTTTAATATATCTTCAGTAATATTTTGTTTTGAAATACTAAGATTGTTTTTTTGGAGAAAATTATGAATGTCTAAGTTTAACAAAACCATATCTAAAGAATTATTGCAACAAGTATTTTGTATTTAAAAGTAAAATGTTATAATATATATGCCGCCTTGACTACTAATACTTGTTAGTAATTAAGTTACTACAAGTGTTAGTAATTAAAATTAAAAGTAATTAAATTACTGTCAGTGTTAGTAATTAAATTACTAACAACTACCGAAAATATGTTGTTGCTATGTTATGCAAAGTAAGGTATCCATAGTAACCAAAAAAGTTAACCTCATAAGAATTCTGAATCTCATTTTAATACATACCCCCAATATTGTGTATTTAGCGCAAGTAAAATACTGTTAAAACAACGTTAATGTAAAAATGAGTTGTTGCTATGCAAAATTTAGTACCATAGCAACCGAGTTAAAACATACATAAAATCTGAACGGGGATTTAAGGGGACGAGCAATCAATTAAAACTCGATTGAAGCATCATATAGCTCAAATAAATATAAGATAACACATGGCAAATTGTGGTAATTATTAGTTATTGTGTGGCAAAAAATAAGTTTCTTAAGAAATTTTTTTTTTATTCTGTGATTTTCAAAGTATAACTGAGATAACATGCTATAACAAATTTATTTCACACATTGGTTTTTCTTATCTCTAAATACTCTAGAATAACATGTACTAATTTTTTGTTTCAAAAACGTAGATGTAATTGAAATATAACACAACGTTGATGTCACCGTTAATTACTTATTTATAATTTTTTTATTTTTTTATTTTATCTCAATATTCAAATGCTTAGAGTCCTGGTAACTAAGGGATTTAATATAAATAAATTATCAATAGATTTCTCCTAATATATGTAGATACTAAAATTAAATAGGTTTTCAAGATTAGACAACTAAATTTTTCCCATTTTGTCCACCTACTGGCCCACTGTGCATTGCCAACGTGAAATCTATCAAATTCATGCTCAAAATACCATTTGGAATCAAAGAAACTTTAAAAAAATGGTTTCGATATTGTAGAGTATTTTAAAGACAACATTATACAAAACGAACAAGGTCATATTTACGAATCATTAGAAAGCAAATTAGAATATTTACTTGTATTATGTAAAGCTATTCATCGAATGGATATTGTCAATAAATATAAAAATCAAATACCACGACTACCTACTTATGAAGAAAGCGTAGTGAAAGATTTACCACCTGTTTACTCTCCGTCCAACACATTTTATCCAAGTGTTGTCGTAGAAGGCAAACAAGAAGAACTTTTAAATTATTATCATTTTCTTAATGGTGAACCACCTGAAGCACCTGAATGTGGTCAAGAACCTGAATTCCTCTAAAAACTTGTTTCCCAAACATTATTTTTTGGGTAATATTAGTTACATACTTCAAAAAGAACTTACTTCATTTCACTACTTTCTGCATAAACGTGGAAAACAAATGGAACGACTAATGGAACGAGAAAGAAAAGTCAAAAAAGTGGACAAAAACGACAAAAGCATAAGAGATCGTTGCCTTTATTTGCAAAACATTCATTCTCACATTAAAAAATTTGAAGAAGAAACACTCATCTGGTTTTATCTAAACGAGCGACATTTTTCTTATTATGTTTTTCATTACGATAACGAAAGATTAGATAACATCAACAAATTTACCCTTGAAAATCAATCCAAACTCACCTTGAAAGATTTATGTAAAAGAACTTTAGCACATCAACGAAATCGTTTTGAGTTTGAACAGCTACAAAATAAAATCATTTCTGTATTCGATAAAACCAAACTACCACTCTCTAAATGGAAAAATAAAGATAATATTAGATTATTGTTTTACACCTTTCATAAACAAATCTTTTTCGAATGGAATGTCAAAAAAAAAAATACATTTATTATTTTTTCATCTTCAAAGACGTTATCTTTATAATTTATTTCATTTACTTTTTACAGAAATATCGTATTTTGCTGATCCACGTAAAAAATTAGAAATAAATTTAATGAAAAAACTATATCATTTAATAATGGAATATATAAAGTGGGCCAAACAACAATATTTTTATACTACTGAACCTTGTTTTATTCGTGTTCAAATTGTAAATCAATTTTTTTAATTTTTTTTTAGATAACTAATAAAAATGCAAAGTTACAAAAGAAGCAAAAACTTTTACGAATACAAGTTCAACCACATTGTCAGTTGGTTTATAATTGAATCAAAAAATAACTTGGATCAAGACATAAAATCGTTAAAACAATTATGTAAAAGAAAATTAGCTATTAGAAGAACTAAAATCGAATTAGAATTATTAAAAGAACAGCTTGGATTTTTATATCCTCGGTTCAATTCTGAGGATTTTTTTTTTTATTAGTTATGAATTGACTTTTTTATATGATCATAATTTATTTTTTTGGATGCAAAGAAGAATTATATTTTATTTACACCGATTATTTAAATCGCACTATTTTAATCCTTTTATTAAAGATGAAGAAGTTCAATTTTTTTATAATTGTATTATGAAATATGCTCAATGGGCAGTAGATCAATATTATTATATTATTGAAAATAATTTTATACATTACAAAAATATTATTTTATATTTATAGCTAAACTATTAAAAAAAATGGAACCAAAAATGCAAGTAGAAAGAAAAAGTTTTGAAGAATACAAGATGCATTATCACAAATGGGTATGGTTTTGTCCACAAATAAGACTTAACTATAAATACGAAAAAGTGCCTACGTTAAAACAATTATGCAAAAGAAAAATGGGATTAGCAAGAATACAAGTTGAAATAGAAACATTTTTAAAAGAACTTGGCAAAGTCATTCCTATTGAATATTACGATTCGGATAAATATATTATTTGGACTCAAACCTTTTACAAGACAACTGAAATTGGACCTCGATTTTTATATAGAGAACATTTAGAATTTTTTTTCGATCAAGCTTTTTTTATATATACAACTGTTGAAATTTTCAACTCACATTATATTCTACCTTTTTTAAATAATACACAATATGATCATTTTTATATATTATTAAAAAATTATATTCATTGGGCTTTAGAGCAATTTTATTTTATTACATCTCATCAATTTGTACATAGAAATGATGTTATTTTATATTTATAGCTAGAAAAATAAAAAAAATGAAAACAAGTGGATACGCTAAAAAAACAAAAATACCAAAAAAAGTCCGCCAAGAAATGAGAGGTATATTTTTTCTTTTTTTCTTTTTTCAAAAAAAAAACACTTTTTTATTTATTAATCCTTTTTTTTTTACAGCAATGTATCCCTACTTTTTTCGGCTTCAAAAAGAAACAATAATGCATTCGCAGTTAACAAATAAGCGTTATCTGCGTACAAAATTGTGGAAAATGTCAGTCGTGTCAACTGCGAAAAAAATAACTTTTGTATTTTTTATTTTAGAAATATATATTTTATCACACTTTTGTCTTTTTTTATTCCTTATTTTTTTTATTCCTCTTTTTTTATACAATTTTATACTAACATTCTTTTTTTTAGATATAAAAAATGAATAATTATGATGATGTTTGGCAATGTAACGCTCCAGCTTACGAATTTAAACCACCTCAATTAAAGTTAAAAAATCCTCTCCGAGGTCTTAATTATGAAAAATGCCTGAGACTGGAACTAAAAAACTTAAAAGAAGAAAAACAACCAGAAGAAACAGAAGAGTGGATATGTGACCCCCCCCATTTGAGCTCAAATAAGAATGGATATGTGCCGCCCCCCCCCCCCCCCATTCAATTTAAATTGTAAATATTATTATAAATAAATTTGTAAATATTATTATAAATAAATTTTTAAATTTTTTTAGCAAACTAATACAATGATTGAAAATTCAAATTGTCTGGTGAAAAAAATTGTTTTGACAGTTGAAGAAGCAATATTCGTTGTGGAAATGTCTAAAATATATAACAAAACATTCATTGAAGAATTCGATATATATAATTCTTTCGTCACGTTTGGAAAAAAACGTCACCCAAACAAAACGTTTGAGAATTTCGTGAAAAAACACTACCCTATTTTCAGGGAACAGAATAATTTTTAATTGTAACAGTTTTTATATAAAAAAATTTTTACACCTTATCCTTTATTTTATTTCTGCGCATGCGCGTGACGTCGTTCTTTTTTTTACTCGGGACCTTTTTTTTTCTCGGATACTTTCGGTTTATCGGTTTATCAGTTTATCGGTTTTGACCGGTTTCTCGTTTTTTTTGAGCTTTTTTTTGACCTCGGACGGATGGCGTCTTGGTCGCAAAGAATTCCAACTTACTATATCATCATTTGTATCGTTATGGTGTTATTATGCTGTTATTTTTTTCACTTAAGCTGTTATATTTTTATAAATAACAGCAAAATGCTGTTATATCGTTATCCAATTATGTTATATTTGGTGTTATATTCAAAAACAAAGCTAACGACAGTCTGTCGTAATATATATTTTTTTACATGTTTTGTTTTATCTAAGTAAGATCTAAACTAATAATTAATACATTATCTATATTTATATATAATTAGTATATAATTATATATAATTAATAGCAGTTATTTGATATATTTATCATTGTGAGTTCTTTCAATGCAATTATAACTAGTAAGGCATAATATATATATTATAAAATATTTTTAATAATACAATGACATTTTAATATAATTGAAAAAAAACCCATAAAAATACCTTGTAAAAATAATTTTAGATCAATGGTCTACTAATTAATCTGGTTAATTTGTTTAACAGCTTAAACCAAGGATTAGGTGTCATACTTTTAATGGCGTATCAATTATCAAAAGTTTATAAAATTAGTTTATTATTTGTGTAATTTCAAAAAAGCTTTATATCCCTTAAGTTTTAGGCATAAAAAAATAAAATATAAAATGAAATATTTTATAAAAAATTTAAAGAATTACTTTATTAAAAAATTAAGTTAACTGTTTATACATGTAATATAAGAGTAAGTCTTCTTTGATTTTTTTTCGATCATTTTGATTTTGTAGAATATCAAAAGTTGATTTTGTAGAATATCAACTTTTCTTCATGCAGGCATAAAATAATGTTATTAATTTTGTAAATTATGCCATTTACTTTAGCAGAAACAAAAGTGACTTTTTTAAACTTTAACTCATCCACTTGTCCGTATACATCACCACGTCTTTCCTCAGCTGCATCAAAAAAATTGCTTGTGGTATTAATAACCATCGTTTTACATGCTGAAAAGAGAATGTTCTTGAAATTAAAGTGTCTAAAATTCTTCACAACCTGATGTTTTCTTTCATAAGCCATACACATATGTTCCCGTAGAGCCCCAAACCGTTCAGCTCGAGCAGGGTAGTGAATATTGAAGTGTAACTTTGGAATGAACTTATACAAATACAAAAATAAGCGATGATGATTTTGAATTAACGCTTTTAAATCAGATAAAAAAAGGGGAGTAACAACAGGAGACAAGCACAGTTGAAGCACCTGAATAATTTTTGACAAGCAAATGAAATGGACGTCTGTTTGACACATGCGCTCTAAAACAAAAATTGATATAACACAAGAAAGAGTCAACGTTTGGCCACTGCCAAAACAACCATAAATCTTTATGGAGGAATGAATCATATTAGGCTTTTCGATACCATTAGCATAGCTAAACCCCTGCAGCCAATCATTTATTTCTTGCAAAGTAAAAAAATTGTTCTGAATGGCGTAAAACAAAAATAACTCTAACTGAAATAGAATGAGACCTTCCAACAAATCATGCATAGGATCAAATTAAAGCTGTTTTGTCACATCAAATCCTGGAATGTTTGACAGTATACTTTTTGAAAACAATGCCATGGTATTTAGACCATTTTGATTTATCAGTTTTGCTTAAACCAGAGTTTAGTTCATTTAAACGTATCATATGTTCAGGAGCATTGCGAATACTGCATTCTTCATGGTTAGAAAAATCTTTCATTTGTTGTCTGGTTGACTTCTGCAACAGCGCAATGTTATTTCACTAAAACCTTCTTTAAAACCTCCAATTGCATTAACAGAAAGAGAGTCTCCTGAGAAGTTTACTACTTCAACTGTAATTTTTTTGGAAACACCCTTAACTTTAATTACCATTCCATTTTCCATCTGACTTATCAAAGAAATAAAATCATTGAAAAGAATACTGTAAAAATTTCTATCATTTACCAATTTAGTTAAAGTAAAAATTAACGGAAAGATTGACATTCTACCATTCATTCAAAATGTTTGTATTTTACTTTTAAATTTTAAACATCCCTTCATTGTATCGCAGATACAATGAAGGGATGTTTAAAATTTGAAAGTAAAATACAAACATTTTCTGCTTTTTTACGCGCCTTTCCTAAAGGATTTGTTATTCCAAGGTTATCACAATATATTCCAATTTTCATGTGGTTTGTGTCCCCATTCACTACTGCAAAGTTATTAATTTCTTGAGATTGTAATAGAAAAGACAATATTTCAATGAAAGGAATAATACAACCTTGGTTATTCAGACCAATCACTTTTGCGGTAGGAGTCTGTAAATAATTCTTGTAATACTTTTCCCGTAAATATTGTGTTGACAGTTTATCACAAGTTGCTTTTAAAGCCTCTATGTCAACATTCAATACAGAAAGCATCTTCTTTAAATTACTGAAAATTATGTTTAAAACATCCTTGTAAATGTAATGCCAAAACTCCTAAATAATCTTTGTTAATTTTTGTAGTACCAATTTGAACCACAAACTCATTTTCTACTTCATTTTCGATAGTACAGGTATTGATCTGGTTAATCGAACATTTTTTGGAATGTTTCAGGAAACCTGAAAGACTTTTAAATTTTGACAAACAAATTTCACAAAAAACGGCTGTTTGGTTGCTATGCAGTTTTAAGCAATTAAGCATAAAACTATAAGTTGTAGTTTTACAATAACAAACAAAACAGTTATAGTTTATTACCTATCGTGGTGTTGGGGGTGTTTTCAAATACGATGAAGATAGTTGTCTCACCAGAGGCTAAACAACATTTACTATACATTCTTCAGCCATATATTGGTTTTCAGAAATCAGATTTATTTTCTTTGATGGTATCACAAAATCTACGTAATCATTTAAAATGGATGAAAATTGGCATAATGGTGATGATTGAGCTGTGTCAGCTTAATTTAAATTAGATAAAAAGCCAACTTGCTGAGAGTTGGAAATATCAACAAGTTGTGGAGCTTGAATCGTAAGCTCTAAATTTTGTTCGTTGAGAAGAGCAGCAAAACTACTATCAGTTACTTTACAGCCGTTCCACTTTTTCTTCAATTATGGGCAATTTCTTCATTTTCTTCAATCTTCCATTTCTTCAACCATGGGCAAATTAAAGATTTCACGAACTAAAACATAAAATAGTGTAAATATAGCTTGATATCATTGAAAATCGTCTTTTACATCTCTACTAATTCAAATTATCATACTAAAAAAGGAGTGACAAATTTTTTGGTGCTAAAGTTTTATTTTAACAGTTTGAAAAAAGTTACAAAGTATTTTTAGATTTTGATTTGAGATGATACTACGACCAGGACATTTGACTTTATAATAACATATTAACATGTTATTATAAAAGCAAGTAAAGTGTCGTAGTGCTATTATAAAATTATTTCGAATAAAAATTTAACATAACATTTGATATAAAATTAGCATGTTATTTAGTTATAATAAGATGCATGAGCATTTTCTAATGACAATTTTCAATTTAAATTAAAAATTGTTAATGATACAATAAATTTAAATGATAAAATTTTCACATAATGTAAACAAAATAAAATATACCTACCAGATGCACAAAATTCTAAAAAATTACTGGTGATGGGAATAAATATTTCAGCATTTTCTTTAAAATTAACTTTAATTGCTTTCATTTTTATTTACTTTTTACTTTTATCAGCTCGTGCTAACGCTTTAGAAACTAATTTGGCAGTTTGAAAACTGCCAAATTAGTTTATATAAGCAAATATAACACCATCATAATGCCAAAATTGTTTAGTTTTCTATTATATCTTTGGATCCGTAAATATAACAGCATAAATAACGGCATTAAAGAATCTGCATACATAAATGCTGATATAATGCCATAAGTTTTTTAGCATGTACATATATTGTTTAAGATTGTTAAACAATATAAATATACACACTAAAAAAGTTGACAAACCATAGCCAAAATACTTTTTACAAGGCATTTTTATTGCAATATAATATAAAGGCTATATATTTGAATGATGAGATCTTGTAATTTTTTTATATAGGCTATACACTATATAGCAAAAAGGACTTGGAGTTTTTTAACCCAAAATACAATTGACCTTGATTTTTTGCTTAACAATCCTCAAAAAGTTTGACTTAAATATTAAAAGCTATAAGCTGTATATTTATATATAAGAAGTTTGATTTAAATATTAAAAACAAGAAGCTGTATATTGAAACCACATTGTTCTTCAAGTAGAACTCTCGAAAGACATCGATAAGTTAAATAAATAGCCAAATGAACAACATACTAACAATTTTGCGCAAAGGGAAGCTTGCTTTAGCAAATGAGCACTGAACATGTTTTTGCGTCATGGTAAGGAAGGAGGTGTGAACTTCCTGGTAAAATGCACTTCGGCAAGTGCTCTATAAGCTACAACTTATTGTTGTGCGGCCGTAGCGCAGAGGTTAGAGCTCTTGCTTTAGCAAATGAGCTCTGAACATGTTTTTCCGTCATGGAAAGGAAGGAGGCGTGAACTTCTTGGTAAAATGCACTTCGGCAGTGCTCTATGACAAGACCGTTAGGTCTTCTTGCGGCACCTAAATAACAAAAATTAATATATATATATATATATATATATATATATATATATATATATATATATATATATATATATATATACCACTATTACACTATTTTAATTATTAATTATAATAAATAAATTTAAAAAAATGTTTTAAAAAATAAACTATTTTAGTTATCTAGCCAACACAATAGTGCAACACCTCGATGCATATGTACATAATGTGCCATAGTGCATAATTATGAATATATAGTGGTTTGTTTATATATATATATATATATATATATATATATATATATATATATATATATATATATATATATATATATATATATATTTATATATATATATATATATATATATATATATATATATATATATATATATATATATATATATATAAACAAACCACTATTACATTATATTAATTGTAAAAAATAAATTTTGAAAAAATGGTTTAAAAAACAAGTTATTTTAGTTGTCTAGTTGATATAATGCAACACCTCGATTAACCCAATGATTTTCATCTTTGTTGCTTTGCAATTTCATATACATAACAAAATTAGAGTGTAGAGTGTCCTGCAGTTGACAAAGCTCTGCGTCTTGCACTTGTTTTATAGAGAGGGCAATTGTAGCATGGATAAGACTCGATCTTTTTTCACTGGGAAGCAACCATCTACCAAGTCATTAGGAAGTAATAAAACAAATAAGTCAAAGAGTTCAAATTATTCAAAGACTGTGTTTAATCAATTTAATGGTTTAAAGCACAAAAAATAATTGTCCATATTTGTCAGTTTCAGGAAATCACGTTTTTCAAGTTTGAGATCCTCAATTAAATAACTAATTATAAATTATTTTAGAAGATCAGTAAAATTATAATTTTTGTTTATTTTCAATGTCATTAATTATTTATTTTTAATAGTATTTATTGCCAAAATGTCAAGAAGTAACATTTTTACTTCTTTTGTGCTTTGAACAGTCGTAATAATATCTAATTTTTAAGTCGAATGAACAAATAAAACTGATTACAATTTTAAAAACCTTGATAAATTTGTAATATAATAAAAACTACATTATATGCTACCAACCCGCTACTTCAGAATTGCGTTGAGCTTTTACAATATGACAGCATTCGCAAGTCACACAAAAACATGTAGTGAGATCATCGTGCAAAGTTATACGTTCCCTTTAAAAAGTCAAATATATTTCAAAAAATAGAAGAATCTACTAAATGTCATACGTAAAATTTGTAAACAAACTTAAAATTACTGTAAACGTCTGCTCTTTAAACCAGTTAATGAAATTTAGAACAATTTTTGTACAATGTTTAATATAATTTCTACATCTACACATTTTGAACAGTACTGTTTGAACGGTAATGTCCATTTTTTGATCCTTAAAAATGAAAATTTCGGAAGAAAATTGAAGTATTCACGTTCTCAATAATTGATTGTAAAAACAATAAATACAGAAGTAAAGAAATGATTTCATAATAAAATGTATTGTTACAGACAACCTAACACAATGTATTAACCCACACACACACACAAAATAAACATTTATTAAAATAAATGATTATTTTTTAATTAAAATTTAACTGCTTATAAATCATTCATCGTTAAACAAATATGAATTTGTTTAACGATGCACATAAATTTCAAACCAATTAGATATGCTTTACATTTGAAGCTATTGATAATTTAAAAATTCATGTAGCATAGAGCATACATCATCAGACCATTTATTGGTAACAGTTTTATCATAGCAAAAACAATATACTTTTTGAGTTAAAAGTAACAGTGTACATATTTATTCAGCACTACACGGTTTTTTTTAAAATCCAGTAATGCTGAATAAATTTTTTTTAAAATCCAGTAATGCTGAGTTTGAAGACATGCAGCTCTTTTTCTCTGATAAATTGCATCAGCTTTTCTCAGATGGAGCTAGAGTGATGCATTCAAAGCATTCTTAGGGGTCGTCTATAAATTCGCCACGCAATTTTTGACTATTTTTGAACCCCTCTTCCCCTCATCACAACATTGTAACACTTTAATAACAAATCCCGTGTGAATCGTCACAAATGACTATTCTCTTCCCCCTCCTAGAGCGTGATGTATCTTATTAACGACCCTTCATTTTGTAAAATACTTTTAGTAGTATTAGAATCAGACTATTTATTGAGTCTACCTTTACCTTGATAGGTCACGAAATAAGCAAGCATCCTATGTAGGATATCCAAATTGCTAGGTACACCTAATGATTAAAAACAAAATAAATAAAATAACTTAAAACAAAATTTGTTTCATTATATAAAAAAAAAAAACTATATTATATATATACATATATATATATATATATATATATATATATATATATATATATATATATATATATATATATATATATATATATATATATATATATATATTGTAGGGGTTAAATAACTCTTAATGTAAAATCCTTATTACATATGAAAATATTACTTAAAATTGAATTATTGATTTTAACATACCTGTAGATGAATAAATTTCTTAAACTCCCCTTACGCAACTTTCTGTCAAATCGAATATAAACACACACACATTTTTGTATAAAACTTTTTAAAATGTTCTGGTCGCACTTATATAAATAACTATGGAGTTAAGATTGTTTTGTCATTAATTTTCTGCTTCGTCCATAATAAAAATAAGAGAAGAAATATCCAAATCCTGCTCATCATTATTTTTAAATTGGTAAAATAAGATATTATTTTTATTCTGTCATCTTCTGTTGTAATTTTGAAACACTTTAAATTAACACAGTTTCAGTCAAATTTTTAATCTTAAATCTTGAAAATATTCTCTCTCTTTCCTCCTTTAACCGTTTTTTTTAAATATATTTTTCTGTGAATGTAACGTTGTTTACATCATCCAACATATTTATTTTAAGAATAAAAGTTGTGTGACTTATCCTTTTACTATCATTGGTTAAGTTATAAATAGCTTTGACAACTGTGTTTACAGGTTAACATTGGACAACAGTGGTTGTTTGAAAATTGCTCTTTTTTTTGTAACGACCATAGAACATTATTCAAATAGCTCAGTACTAAAATATCAAAAAAATATCTAAAAGTTAAAATTTTCAAAAAGTGGGCATCTGTGGTTTTACCTGTGTGGTCTTCTTGTATTATAACTACAAACTAATGCAGCGATGTGGACTAGAACTAAAGAAATAGATTTTTATACCATCATATTGCAAACAATATTGTTACTATTGTATGCAAAAATATTTATTGTATAAGTTACCCATTCCGTTCAAAATAAAAAGATATATAAATATAAGATGTATAAAATACAAAATACAAAATAAAATGCAAAATAAATTACTATAAATTTAAATAAAAAAATTAGCTTACACGCATGAAATTTTTTTTATTTACTTATGCATTTAAAATTATTTTTTGCAAAAAATATCTTAGCAAAAGAAAGTGATAGAGGAGGAGAAAAAGTGTGATCTTTTTCTCCTCCTCTATTTATGGTTAATGGCCACAATTCGTAAAAAGAATTTTTTTATGTTTATTTAAAAAAAAAAAAAAAAGCACAAAAATAGACTTAAATAAATACTTTAAATGCATGTTAATGCTAAACTATAAAAAATTATATTTCATAGCAAAAAAATATAAAACTATCCTCAAATTTTTTGTTACTAAAAATCTGGTAACAAAAAGCACTTTCAAACTGAGCATTTTCAAATAAATCTTATAATATATAAAATAAAAATGAAAGATACAGTTGGCATTTTATCGTACAAAACATTGAAAAACGATTCTCCTATTTTGTGTTTTTCATGATTCCATCGTGCAGTTTTTAATTATAAACCCTGTAAAACATTTATAAAATATATTTCTACAAATTTTAGAAAGTAAAAAATATATAAAAAATGCATTTATCAAATCTAAAATTTATTAAAAAAAATTAGTAAATTTGTTTTGACTAGGTCACATCATATCCAACATTATTAAGTAAAAAATATTTATACGATTGTAATTTTAATTTTTTTCTTTTGTAAAAAATAATTTATTTGTGGGGCATTTTTAAAAAAGAAACAAATTATCTTGACAATCCAGTTTTTTTTCTTAGTTCTCATAATAAAAAAATAGAGAAATTTATAGAAATATTTATTTTATAGAAATATTTATTACAAAATCCAATAAGCGATGAAAAAGAAGTAATAAACTCATGTCACTAAAGATATACTTGAAAATACATCAACACCATTCTCTTAGAGTTTATTCTCTTCTATTTGCAGGGGGTAAACACAAAAAAAAAAACTAAACTTAAACAAAAAGAGAATTCTTTGCATAAACGCAATCATCAGGTTTTTTACTTAAACGTGATCAATAGACAAATGGTACCTCCGAGCAAAGCTTTGAGATAAATAACAAAGAGAGACTTTACATCTTAAGCAGTTTTTAAAATTTTTTAAATAAAAATCTTTTTGTGAAAAAAATAAAAGCGTTTTTTTTTAAATTGCAACAAAACTTTTTTGGTTATTTATTCATTTTTTAAGAAATGTGGCCTTTTATTAAATTATTTTATCTAGTATTTACTCAAGGCATTTTTTTCTCTATTTTTAAACAAGATAGCTATTAGTTTACTTTAAATTTTTGATTCAACACTTTTTTTTTATAAACTATTTACTCCTGCTTGAGGCAAATTAATGCAAAAAAATTTCTGGTATAAAATGACACAAATGTTGTAATAATCAAACCTGAAAACCAAAATTTTAAATTCAGTTACGGTTTTTAATTGTTTTAATACTTGATAAAAGAATCATTCTGATGATGAATGAATAAATTGTGTTGCTGTTTAAATGCGTACCAACTGGTCCTTTAATAAATATTTTTTAAGTAGGCAATGTAATTATTATGTCTAAGTAAATAAAAAAACAACAAAAAGCTGCAAGCAAACACAATTAAGCTGTATACAACACCTTGTAGATTCTATGAGTCAAGAAAGTATGAAGATGGGAAAGAAATCCAAAGGGTTGAAGTGCAGAGAAAAACCTAGACGAATAAAAACTTTTGGAGCATGCAGGGACAGATAAAGTAAAAGGGTAAGGCATTGCTGAATAACAACTCAAGCGAGAAAAAGTTTTGCTAGATGGAACTAGAAATTATAGTTCTTTTGAGAAACAATCTTGATAGTATATGTAGCAAAGAGAATGGTTTAACTTCATTTGCAATGCTTTCTTGGACCTTGTCTAGAAGTATAAGAGCAATCATTAGAAGAGCCATATAAGAAAACAGTAATCCATACACGGACAAAAAAGGGGTTTGTAGAGATAGAGAATGGAATCAGGAGTAAGAAAGTGGCAAGCACGTATAAAGTAGGTAAGAAACTGAACAAGACCGAGGATAGAACTTTTTGGTACCCCAGAAGATACTGGAAATGAAGAAGAGTGTTAGCCTTTGAGGACGAATTTAATAAAGTGGTTAGAAAGAAAAGATATGACAACTTTTTTAGATACACCGTATATAGCAAGCTTATAGAGAATACCAGCATGACAAGTTTTATAAAAAGCTTTAGATATTTCAAGAGCAAAAGCCTTTGTCTCTCCGTCTCCATCTAATGCACGATAAAATCTTTCAGTCACATTAGTTAGCAAGTCAGCTGTAGAGGGAGAAGATAAAAATCATATTGATTGTCTGAGAGTTATTTGACTCAAGGTTAGATGATAGAAATTTATTTGCTTATTCTACACCTTTAAATATATTTCATGTAGGTTTAAATTTAGAGCACACTCTAAATTTAAACCTACATGATATATAGGTTTTTCGTAGATAGGAAGAGGTTTTTTATTATAAAGCAAATTTTAACTTATACTTGGGAGAGTTTGACAAAAACACACATTATTAACTATTACAGAATTTTTTCATATACTGAACTATAAAACGAAGTAGTCAACTGTAAAAGTGCAGTGACTTAGGAGCAACCCTATTATCTGATTTAGGAGTTATTAATTTTATTGTTGGGGTCGTTAAAACTTGGCAAATGTTATTAAGGAGTCGCAATATCAGAAAGGTTGAGATTGCTATTTTAAAATAAATACACTTACATAAAAAAAGTTTTGCTTGCTTGGCACAACATAAAACCTCATGGTCTCTTTAGCACCCAATTTCCAGATACTCCTCATTTTGGGAGTTTTTTTTTTTTTTATAACTAATTCTCTTCAAAACAAGGCTGCAAGCAACCGCTAATAAATTGAGTGTTTATGAAAAACAAAGAACAACGTTAAAGAGCAAACATAGGAGTAAGTTCCAAGGCATTGATAAACAAGAAAAAAACAGATTCATGAAAGTTTTTAGAACATGAAGGGATAGATACAGTAAAAGTATGCATCTTAGCTGAGTATTGAGTGAAGCAAGAATGAGTTTTTGATGGATTGATACAGCAGATGATAGCTCAGTTGAGCACTGTTTATGATTATTTGTAACAGAGACAGAAACGCAACCTTATGACATTGAGACAGTGGTTTAGGCTTGAAAAGTAAAGTTGGTACAGCTACATTTATTATGCATTTTTGAACAATTGCTAAAAGAATATAAGCATCATTAAGAGATCCAACCTAAATATGACATTAGTATTCCATACGTGGACAAATATGAGATTTATAGAGATAAAGAATCGGAAAAAATGAAAAGGTGAGCACGATAGAGAGAAACAAACTATAAACTAATAGATGTTAACTTAGCAATGTATTGTATAAATGGTTTCCATAAGTGGTCAGTAGTGATCTATCTAAGAGGACGTAAATAAGAGGGCTCAGTGAGAGGGTTGATAATCATCAATATAGGAATGTTAAAAATAGTGAAATAGTTATTAGCAGTAATAACTGAACTGTGGTTAAGGTAAAACTCTCAAACCACTACAAGCGCCAAGCTGTTACAGAAGAGAGGTCAGATTCAAAATAGACCTTCTGTTCTAAATGATCAAAAAGTAAAGGTCTCTTGTCAAAACAAGAGTATGGTTGAGTTATCAAAAAGTAGAGCAACTTTAGATGTAAAGATGCCAGGAAGATCATTACTTGCAATCGATTAATTATCTTTCTGAAGATCAGAACTTTGCAGTACCCCTAAAATTGTTGGAAATTAAAAAGAGTGATGGTCTTTATGAATAACATTGTTACTGCCGTTAGAAAAAGAAAGGATTTAAAAATCTCAGCAACTCTCCCAGATACTAAGAAGTCTAATTGGATAATAGTCAGAGTGTTCTCCAGATTTTTCAAAATTGAAAATAACTACAGATGCCAGAAAAACAAGATTAAGTCAAGTATTTATAATAGTCTAGATTATAGTTAATATAAAATAATAGAATAGTAGAGAGAATTGAAGAGAGTCCTGGAGAACAGTTCTGTATTCTTCTGTAAGACGACAGGAATATTTTTACTGGACTACAAGCTGTATAAAAGTTAACCTTAGAAATGACTAAATCTGTCTTTCAAAAATGACCACAATCACCAGAATTAAATTACTTAAAGTTGGACTTTTTTGAAGAAACCGACAAAAATACGATTTCAAAACAGCAAATCAAGTATCAAAGACAATAGAAAATCTGAAAATGATACTTTCACTTTGTGTAAAAAGATTTCTTAAATGAAATAGAAAAATCCGATAAAATATTTTAAATTATAATGCTAAGAAAAATAATTTAGTTTTTTTTAACTACAATGCTTAGAAAGTTAGTTAGTTAGTTAGTTAATTAAGTTACAACAAAGCCACAGCCTTGTTAAACTCATTATCAGCTGCGTATCCGCGTTTATATCCAACTCGTATATTTGGCATTTACTGTAGTAACTACAATGACTGAAAACTGACCAGTAGTTGTTTAAATTTATTCAACTGATGTTGCCTCGATGACATTATCTGGCAAAGCATTCCAGTCGTTGACTACACGGTTATTAAAAACTTATATCTGACTTTGCAGTTTCTGACAATTTTGCGATGAAATCTGATTCGATGTTGAGCTCTGGGTGCTAAGCTGCAAGGTTTTACATATCATTCAATTAGGTTTAAATTTTTGAGAAGCTTTTATTGTTGAATAAGATCCTCTCTTTTCCGTCTGTCTTCAAAAGTAGTTTATTTCATGATTTTTACATCAAGAGGTAGCCAGTGATTCTTTTAGATCTGAGTCTTCTCGCATTTAAGACCCTTTTGCTATGCTATAAATTATGAACACATTATTTATGTATTATTTAATCAATATTACTTATATAAATTACATAACAGATTTATTCAAATTACATATTACTTTTTTGTAATATTTGAATTCCTTTATGATGATGATCAGGGTGATAAAAATGATGGTGATGACAAAAATGATCGCAATGATCATCATCATGGTAATCACGATGATAATGATCATCACTGTCTTTATCGTGATCATCTTCATCATGATTATGGTCATTATGATCATCATTATCGTTGTCATCATCATCATCATCATCATTATGATCATTATCATCGTTATCATCATTGTCACCATTAATGATAATCATAACAATTATGATGATGATGACAATTACTACCAAGATGATAATGATTATGATCATTATAATCATCATCATCATTGTCATCATCATCATAATTTTTATGATCATGATTATCATTGCCATCATCATCATCATCATTATGGACATCATCATGATGTTCATTAAATATTACAAAAAAAAAAAAGTTTATCAAATTAAATAAATTAAAATATCACTAAAATGATGGTCATCATAATGGTTATCATCATTATTAGCATTGCATATTATATTGACAAATTACTGTAAAAAAAGAAAATACAGACATAAAAATTAAACTCTGAATAAAAAAAAAAGTTTTATAATGAAAATAACAGTGATAATAATGATAATAAAAGGTCTATCTTCACTTCTGTATATCAACTAATGAAGTGGGGACAACCCTTATCAAAAAATTAATTCGAATCAACTCTGAGAGCAGTATTCATTGACTCTTTATAACAAACAGGAAACATTTTCACTACACTTCCTAAATTATACTCTTGTGGGAACTTTGCAGAATTTTGTCAAGTAACTAAATTCAAAATTTAAAAAACGATTTTTTTAAAAAGAATATTTAAAAACGAATGAATTTGTTTGTTTTTTTCAGTTTGAGTTCCTTTTGTTTTTTTGTAATATCAGCATTTTCATAAAGACTGAAAACGTCAGGATTAAACAATATTGGAAGTGCTCTTGTGTATTCAGCACGTCTCACGACCATTTTTATTGGGGACATAATAAAATCCACTTGGTGAAAAACTAAAAATGTTTTTAGTGGTGTAATAAAATAACTGTAGTCACAAATATTAGCAATATATACTTTAAAAAAATTAAAATACTACTTATAATCAAAAAATTACATATACTTAGTATAGTATATTATACTATAAGAATTATAATAAAAAAATTATATATCCTATTATAATTATAAAAATATATATATATATATATATATATATATATATATATATATATATATATATATATATATATATACTCAGGGCGCGACAAATCGATGAACGTGCGAACGTTTGTTAAGAAAGACAGAAAAACGAACTTCGACTTTCTTTACTTTTACTAAAGCAAACGTTGGCGTTCGCCCCAAATTTTTTAAACGAACGCATTACTTTAGCATTATTTTTTACAATTAATTGATAGTTTTTTATTTATAATAAAAAAGATTCGCTTGGTGTCCAATAGTACGATATTTTTTTATATGGGACTGCTCTGTTCCATGACTTTTTTTTTAATATAGTAGGATACATGCCATGTTTGTTTACAGTCTAACTAAAATAAGTTTGAATAAACTTTACTTAATAAAATAATTTAAGCTATTTTAAAATTTGCTTTTTCTAAAAAAGAAAAATAACATTGATACCAAAAACAAAATGAACAAATAAAAACCTATGCAAAAACATAGAGAGAAACCAGAGAAAACAAAAGCATAAAATTAATATATTCTTTAACTTTATAAGTGTCTCAATTAGTTCAAACTTAATTAATCTAATTTAAAAACTCATAAATTATTATATTAAAGCTAATATTTTTTCCTATACGCCATGTTGAAGTAGCTCGTAGTTTGATTATTTGAGTCATTTGTGAAACACGATATCTGCATTGGATGAGGGTTTGAATCCTAATAACTGATACTTTTCAATGTTTATTTGCTTTCCAGATATTAGGAAATATCAAAGTTTCAAATTTTTAATTAATTAAGTTTTGAAGTAATTAAGCATGGATTAGATAACTTTAAAACTTCGATTTTTTTTTATTCATTGTAGTGAAACGCTTCTAAATTAAAATAAAAACATATACTAATTTTTTGCTTTTATTTTTTCTTGCTTATTTTTTATTAATTTTATCATTTGTTAAGAATTTTATTTTCTTAGTTTAGTTTTGTATTTCTTTTTAGTTTTTATTACTCTTTCCAGTTGATGGTTAACATGCAAGAAGCCGTGGTCAAGTTGTTAAAACAAAATATTAAATGGTGGTCATATAAGGCATGCAACCACACGCATCTCTTGAGAAGGTTTGAATATATGTGTGTGATCACATTTGTAAAAATTTCAAATTGAAATAAAATTAAATTTTTCACACTTACCAACATTGTTAATATTTACTTTTTTAACAATAATAAAAGTAAAACAAAAATTAGATTGAACAGAAGGACAGAGACTCAAGCTGAGCAGCTGGGCAGGTTTAACTACATTTGCAATGCATTTTTAGAGCTTGTCAAAAAGAGGAAAGACGATATTATAAGAATTAGTATTCGAAGTCTTAGAACCAACATAAGAGGTCTAAATATGATAACAGTATTCCATACAAGGACAAATAAAAGATTAAAAATGACAGAAAATAAAAAAAAAGAAAATGGCATCATAAGAGATCAGTAGTGAAAGATAATCCAAGTATAAATATAAAGAACTCTTTATTTATAAATATAAAGAACTCATTTATTAGGATAAGAATATCAGCATTGCTACAATAATTATTAGCAGTGAACAAACTGAGTTTTGATTGGGTGAAATTTAACTTGCAAGTGCAAACCACAAGCTCACAGTGGAGGAATCATACTTAACACATAAAAGATTAGGTGTCATTTCTATACTATTAAAAAGTGATGACATTTTGTCAAGACAAGAGTTGAAAAAATAAATGAAAAAGAGTTGAAAAAAACTGCAAACAAAAGTGTTGATAACATTAATACTGAATATAAAATAGAATGATTCAATAATTTAAACTTTTCATAAAGAACACATCAAGAGATCTTAGAAATACCAGTAATCCAGACTTATTAAATCCTTTTGATATACCTAGAGCAATAAACGCTGCTGCACTATTTTCATCAAATGTGTAGTATAAACTATTTCCATCAAATGTATAGTATAATCTTTCCGTTAACAAGTCAGCAGTAGAACAAAAAGATGAAAATCTGTATTGATTGTCGAAGAGTAACCACATATGTTATTATCTAGCAGTCAGGAAAGCCAGATTCAAATAAGCATCTGTTGAATAACTTAAAGAGTATAAAAAAGAGTTCTGAAAAACCCTTTTGTTAAACAATAAAAGGAAAATCAGAATAATAAAGAAGTCGAAGTAATTTGAACTTCTAAAAATAAATTAACTATTTCTCCGAATTAGAGGAAGAATGTAGTCATTAAATTCTAGTGATGAATTAAAGAAAAAGTTTTTTGCCGAGTGTTTTGTCTTGTTTATGTGAGAGGTATAAGTTCAGACTCGTGTATAAAAGGCAAAATGTTAGACTTTTTTAATGATATTTTTAAAGATTTTACAAAAACTCTCTAAAACAGAATTTTTGAAATTAAACTTGAGTTATGGTAATCTGATAAAAAAGAACCATTTTAAGAATAATATATTTAATATATCTACCCATATTTTAAAGTTTTTTTGACATAATGTCATTCCATACTGTTTAAAATATAGTATATAAACTATTCAAAATATTATCAAACAATAATAGACTATGATAAGTTTTATAAATTTTTGAAAAAGGATTTATCAAGTTAGTAAGCTTAAAAGTTAATTAGAACATTTTATAATCAAGTTTGTTTAAATATTTTTATAATTGAAATTATTATTCATAATTTTTTACTTAAAATAATTCTTTTTATATAACTAATAACTTAATAAAAATAGAAAAAAAAAAATAGAGACCATTTTAGCTAGTTAAATTTTAATTATTATAAATTATTATGGTTTAAGTTAAAACAAAATTTTAATTATTATAAATATTGTTTAAGTGGGTTGGTATTGTTAGTTACAATCTTCTATAATCTATATGAACAGTTGTTATTATAAACTATTGGTATAATATATTTTCTATAATAACGTATTGTATTAATTATTAGGAATATAAATTATACTCTTATTTAGTATAGTTGTTTGTAATATGCAAACAATTTTAGCAAAATTAGCTCCATAATTAAAGGTTGGAACTATTTACATAATAAATTAAATGCAAATCTTTCTACCCCTATAACAATGTTAGGTATTGAGATGTAACATTATACATAATACTAATTTGGTTATATCCATTATTTTTTTTACGTAACTGAGACATAACATTTTACACAACCATTATGTATCAAGAGTACATTATTTTTATGAAACAGAGACATAACAATTTTATATAACGATATATAACAATATAATGTGTGAAAACGAGAGGTATATTACAAATAAATAAATATACCGAAAAAATTTCGATTTAAATATAGTATATATGTATTGTATATATAAAAAGTATTTCGAAGTAAGAAGAGATAAAGATTTTAAATACATTAAAACATAATTAAAAAAAGTTAGCCTAGTCAAATATATTTAAAAATTAAAAGAAACAACATTATTATGAATATGAAAAACATTACTTTAACCATTTCATGAAAACTTGAAAGTTACCGTTATATTAATGGTTGACATTTATATACATTTTTGCTTGTGAGTTTACACAAACTTATTAGGCATAAAAAATTTTTTCATTACAAAGTAAAAAATGGAGACAAAACTATTGTATCATATTAAGCGTTTGTGACAGTTAGTGTGAGTGTGTATATGCTACCAAGACATAACAATTTTATAAGTATTATCTCTCTTTCTGAAATTCTTATATATAAACAGTAATTTAAATAATACTAGACTCCTCTCGTACTACATCTTTTCTCTAGCACAGAATGATATAATGTGTATGCATGTTTCATTAATTTCGTTAACATTGTTTGAACAAACATGTAAGATTAATAAGATCTAATTTTAATAAAAAAAGTAGATAACATTTTTATTAGTGTATTTTTAATTTATAGAAAGTAACTTGGTAATGGTTACTCCGCTTATTTCAGCTATTATACAAAAGTAAACCACTATCTTTGTGGTTTACTTTTATATAAAATAGTTTAACTGCCAATATATTTGGAAGAACTTTGTAGTATTAATATTACTTTATTTTCAATTTATTAACTTCAATCAATCAATTTATAAAAATGTTTCAATAAATGATCTTACAATTGAGTTCATTTACAAATGGTTAAAAATTAAACTTAGGGGTCGTCCACAAATTACGTTACGCAATAGTGAGAGAGGTTGGCAATTTTGTGACAATTTGTTAACCCTTTAACCGTTAATGACGAATATATACGTCATGACAGACTTTCGAAAAACGGCGTTGACGTATATATACGCAAAATTTATTTGAAGCAGTGTGACACTTACAATACTAAAATAGAAGCCGTCAGACCAGTCATATATTCTAGAACATTCTTCTACGGAAATTTTAAGCTCATAATGGATATTTTTCATTGAGTATAACTGATTTAATTTAAATTTTAGTAAACACTGTTAAAAAATGGCAAGTTTAAAAAAAAAAGCTAGTGATGTGAAACTGAACTCAACAGAAGATATTGTTAGATTTATGCTTGAAAGTGACGAAGAAATTTCAGCCTGTAGTAGTAGTGACTTAGATGATGTTATAGATGGCACAGACATCTCCACTGAAGAGGACAGCGATGATGATATGGAAAAGTCAATTGCTGAAAATAATCAAAGTATTGTTACCCAGCCTGTTTCTTTTGTTGTTCCAATTAAAAAAAGACAGCGAATGACTACAAAAAAAACAAAAGTTATGAATAATTTATGTTGGACAAAATGTAAACCTGTATCAGGTATGTGTAGGCAAATATTTCATAGTGAGCCAGGTGTCCACGAGTCTGTAACATCAGATGACCCTCTGGAGATTTTTGAACTCTTATTCACTAATGAACTTATAGATATGATATTCAAAATGACAAACAAATATGCAGATCAAAGTAATATAGGTAAACTTCACTCTAAGACATCACGTCTTTCCAAATGGGTAGACACAACACCTAATGACATTCGAATGTACTTAGCTGTACTAATATACCGTGGCTTGTTACACAATCCTAGAAATGACTGGTATTATTCTAAAAACTTACTAATCACAACACCTGGATTTAGACGCCTAATGTCTCAAAATAAACTTTTACTAATTGAAAAGTGTCTCCACTTTGTTGACAATCAAGAGTTAGAGGAGAATTATAATCGCTCTGCAAAAATTCAACCAGTACTAGTTAGTCTAATTGAACGCTTCAAGCTTCTCCTAAATCAAGTTAATGCTACAAGAAGATGCGTAGTTTGTTATAATAAACAAAACAAAACAAGAAAAGAATCACGTTACTTTTGTGCAAAATGTGATGTTGCACTATGTGTTGCACCTTGCTTTGAAAAATATCACACTGTATTAAAATATTAATTTTATATTTAAGTAATGTCTATTTAGTATTTAATATGGATCTAGTTTTATGTAATTTTATAATTTTTTAACTATTTTGTTCACTTTATCTTATAAATGCAATTTTTATAGAATTTTTTTTTTTTTTTTTTTTCAAATTAACCTGACGCTGAGGCTATTGCGCGCTAAAATTAGGTGACGGTTAAAGGGTTAAAGGGTGGAGGGATAGGGTGGTCCATTTTAAACTTTTTTTTGAAATTTTAATCGGGGTTTTAACCAGTAATAAAATTTGATCTAAAAACCCTAAATACAAAAAAATTTGAATTTAGGACAATTTTTAGATCCCCTACAAAACATTGGAAGTTAGAATAACGGATTGCGCAAGTGTTATGCAACTTTTTTATACACTAATTTTTATAGTTACTTAGTGGGGGTTACACAATTTAATAATTAACCATTAGAAAACAGTTATACAAAATTTTATTAATTTACGACTATTTGTACATATCCACAAAAGATTTATTGAAATATTAATAAATATACAGTTAATAACGTAACTGAAATTTTATTTGTTTGTTTGTTTAAAATTAATTTCAATTGATTTCTTTGAGAAATATGCACCTTTAAAGCTGTTTCGATGCTTTTCCACAACTTGAGCAAGTTTTTCTCTCTCAACTGGATCAAAACAATCTGTCTTTAATGTCTTCTATTAGCTTGATACCTCGCTCTACAATATTGTTGACACAAGAAAGATTGCATACAAATTTTTTTGCGGCGTTAAAGTCCTCGAGTTTGTTCTAATGTTCTGATGAAACGTTTAGCCATTCTTGGGGTCTGTTTTATTTTAAAAAATGAAAAAGCAACCATGACTATTTGCCAATAAAAGACAATAAAAAAGGTTTTTCTTCGTCGCGCCAAATAATAATCGGAGTCTTCAGTTTATTGAGTTAATAATTTAGTCTTGGTAAGTTTATAAGTTTCTGACCCATCATAGTCTTTTCTGCATAACTCACAGAGTCGTCGAACAAGGAAAAGACTACTAGCTCATCAGATAAGTATCCAAGGTGTCTTTCATAAGACTTGATGGTTTCCTCTGCACTTTCAAGGTCGATTGATTTAAATTTCCTCATTAAATAAAAGAAATGCAAGTCATTAGCTGGAGCAGCAGAAGTAATAGCAGATTGAAGAAAGTACTTTACGAAAAAAAGACAAATGTACTCAGCCATCATCTCAACCTTTCTTGCTTCTTCATCAGTAAGTTCAAAAGAACGGGATAGTAGGAATATTTTTGTATAATAAACAGCTTTTGCAATAAACCTTGCAGAATGATCAAAACCAGCATACTGAATGCGGAAACCTCTTTTAATATGTCCACCGAAAAAAATTAGTGTAAGCTCCACTAGTTCGCAATAGTCCTCACGAGGAAACGTTTTTTTCTCCAAGCAATCTATTGCTTATTTCTTTACTTTAAGTGCTTGTTGAAATAAAAACTATTTTGATCATGAGGCCAGTCCCACACTCTAAGTTCTTTTATATTCTTGTTAAGGTTATGAAATTCTTCCTTGAACCTTTCAAACAACTGAACTCTTGGGGATTTGTTTGGACCACAAATAGCATTGGATGTTGCTTTTATAAAGAGCTCTGGAATATGATGTCTACATTCAAGTCAAAGTAGAGAACGACCAATTTGCTTCTCAATTAGAATTGCAGCTCCATTATATGCTCCACTGTTTGCAGATGTTGTATTATAGATAAGTGCAACAACAGATGCTTTTTACTGCCATTTATTAACTAGGTTCATAAATAGGTCCTCTGTTTTCAGGAATTTTTATCAGCGTCTCATATTCTTTTACTAAACGGACAATCTGATCAGCACAGTCGTTCTTGTTAACCTTTGTTGGAATACGAGCAGGTAACCAAATGTTTTCAACAATTTCGCTAACTAGATGATTTCCAATGAGTTTTGTTTCTTTTCTTGGATTGTTTTCTCTCTCAAAAAGATATTTTTGCAATATAGCTCTATTCAATGGTAGCTTTCCTCCTTTAAAGTTTTCTAAGGAAAAACCAACAATCCAATAATTTAAACGAGAAGAACGTCTGCTTTTTTATTGGCAATATTTTTGTTTATAGCAACTAGGGCTAGCAAAACTGTTAAACCGGTTTACCGGTTTACCGGTAAGTTAGTTAAAAATTATATTTAAATTTACCGGTAATTTTCAAATAATTTACCGGTAATTCTGTAAAATTTTATGGAAATTCTGAATAAATTATTAGTAGTATTTTTTTCTAACTAAAAAGAAAAATTCTACAAAAAAGCTAACTTTTTTACATATTATAAAAAAACAGTTGAAATCGCAAAAAATTAAGAACTTTATAATGGAAAAGAATTTTGTTTTCTTACAATATTACAATATGCATTTCTTAAAAAAAAATACAGCCTACTTGATTGATTTTTCTTAAATTTTCGTTTTTTAATAGAGAAAGAAAAATATTTACATACAGTGGTGGCCAAAAGTCCTGGAACATCATATTTTATGTTATGAAATCAATATATTTGTGTGAAAAACAATTTATTAGTAAATTTTTTTATTTTTTTCAATAAAATAAGTGTTTATAACATTTTAAAGATGATAGGTACATGCACATACATGATAAAAGTTCAATATTTTATGGAAGCATAGTTATTGTCAATAACCATTTAGATATGTTTTGGCATGCTGTTAACAAGTTTTGTACAATAGTCTGGTGTAATTTCATGGATCCACACTAATTTGATTGCTTCAACTAAATCATTATAGGATCTAGGCTTTTTGGCAGCAACTTTTGCTTTCATAATATGCCAACAATTTTCAATAACATTAAGATCTGGTGATGACCCAGGCCAATTTTCAAGGGTTTGAATTCCTTCATCAGCAAACCACTTCTTTACAATTTTGGCTGTGTGGCATGGTGCACCATCCTGTTGGAAATAAGTGCAGTAAATAAGTGGCAGAAATAAGTGGCAACTTCTCCTTCATAACATCCAAATAGACTTTGCTGTTTATTGTGGTATTCTTGGGCATTATCCATAATGGCCCGAGTCCTTTGGCAGAAACAGCACCCCAAACCATACAAGACACAGGAGCCTTGACACTGCTAACTGTATATTTTGGCATATATCAACAGTTTTTTGGTCTTCTTACAAAGTTGTTTGTAACATTAAATTGTTTAATACATGTTTCATCCGAAAAAAGAACTTTAGACCAATTTCCTCCAGTCCAATTTTTGTAGCGCTGACAAAATGTTATTCGATCTTTTAGGTTTTTTAATGATAAAAAAGGTTTTTTTGCTGGCTTGCATGCCTTCATTTTGAAATCAACCAAAAGCCTTCTTCTAACTGTTCGGTCACTTACTTTTTTCTTAATAAAAATTTCTTTTGAAATCTCGTGTGCAGATAGCCGTGGATTTGCATGGCTGATCCGGCCAATAAGTTTGTCAGTTCTTGAGGTGGTTGCTCTGGGCCTGCCTGGTCTCATCTTTGAAGTAAAATTTAATTGGGGCTCTTCTTTATGCCTTTTTAAAGTTCTACTTTCAGTTGATAATGAACAACCAAGCTTTTCAGATATTTCTCTTTGAACTAAACCTTGTTCATATAATGCAGCAATAATTCCTCTTTTTTTAGGTGAAAGTTCTGGCATAATATAGCTGATAAATTGCTTAAGAATAATAAAAAACGATAATAAATTGCGCAATATACAAATATGTAACTATAAACATATTGCTATGTAAAAACAAAAGCATCAAACTTTCAAAATGTATACTTTAGATCAAAAATAAATTTTTTTGGTCGTTAAATGTTTTGTTCCAAGACTTTTGGCAACTGTACGCTGTACAATTAGGATTTGTCGCTGTACAATTAGGATTTGTTTATGTAGTTTATTTATAATTACATTCAGTTTATTTTGTGCTCGCGTCCCATCTGGTTACAGTTACAGGTGACATTTTATTTAATTTAAATAGTGCGTTAGTGAGTTTTTTTTTAATTATTTGGTTTTTTGCACTGGATGATAAAATTATTAAGTGTCATAAAAAAAATTGAAAATAAACACAAAACATAACTTTGAAAATAAAGCGAATATTCTATATTTTTATTGTGTTGAGTAAGTATTTCACAAAAAGTCTTTAAAATTATATTATAGAATATATTTGTATTGTGTTCCAAAATTTACATATCGAATTTTTTTAAAAAAAATTATCTTTGATGCCTTATCTATGATGTCTGCTGGATCCGGACAAAATCAATTGTGGAATCATTTTCTACGTACGAAAGCTGGCGATTCAGCTATATGCAATGTATGCAAAAAAATATATAAAATGCTCTGGCGGCAGCACAAGTGGTTTGCACAATCACCTTATCAGAAAACATAAAATTAATTTGCTAAAAAGAGTTCAACATGATGATGCAGAAGCTAGCTGTTCTAATATCAATACCACTACTTCCGTTACGAATGATACAAATTCTAGATCAAAAATTTCTGATTATTTCAACATTATTAAAACGATTGATGACTCATTTCCAGCTGTTTTAGCACAACTGACAGCACGAGATTGTTTATCATTTAAAAAGATTTGCACATCATACGATCTTCAGAAATTATTTAAATCCAAAGGATATGATTGCCCAAAGTCTCCAAAAACAATTAAGAAAATGGTGTTGCAGTACGGTGATAAAATCCGAAAACAAATCGTTACAGAATTATCAGAAAGAATAGCCCGTGGTGAATTATTCAGCTTGACTTTCGATGAATGGACATCTCTCAAAAATCAAAGGTATATGAATGTGAATGTCCACTCGTATGATAATGTATTTTGGAATCTCGGATTGGTTAGGATTAAAGGATCGATGTCTGCTGAAAAATGTATAACGTATCTTCAAAATACACTTACAGAATTTAGTATTGCGATAGAAAACATAATTTCCATTACTACGGATGGGGCCGCCGTAATGAAAAAGGTAGGCAGATTACTGGACGTAAATCATCAACTTTGTTTAGCCCACGGCATCCAGTTATAAATAATTAAGGTGCTGTATAAAAGATCTGTTTCGGATAATATTTCCGTAGAAAATCAAGAAGTGGCTATTACTGAATTTGAACATGGTGAAGATGAAGAGGACGATGTAATGGAAGATATTGGAGTTTTTGACGTTATTGAGGATACATCAACTACTGATTCATCAATTCAACATGAAAGTATAGGTCCAATAATAACAAAACTTCGAAAAATTGTTGTCATGTTCCGTAGATCACCAACAAAAAATGGCATCCTCCAAAAACATGTTAAGGATGAATTTAAAAAAGAACTTACGCTAATCCTTGACACAAAAACACGGTGGAGCAGTATGTTGATAATGTTGGAAAGAATTTATGAGATTAAAAATTGTGTTCGTAAGAGTCTAATCGATATCAAATCCGATATAGATTTATCAGAAAATGATCTCAATGTTGTATCAAATATAATAATGGCTTTGCAAGCTGTTAAAGTAGCTGTGGAAGCTCTCTGTTCAAGGGACACGAATCTATATGTTGCAGATTTGACAATTAGGTTCATGTTGGATGAACTAAGTAACCAAAATAATTTCTTAAGTAATGAACTGAAACAAGATTTAATATTTCGAATAAGTGAGAGAAGAACCGTATATTCTGATATATATTCATATCTTCATGAACCATGTCCACGTACAGCTTTAAATAATGAAAATAATTATGGCATGTTTAATACAACAAGTAAATTGGTTATGGAAAAAAATATTGTAGAAATCATTCAACAATTTTTAAAAAACGATTCCGAAACTACTGAAGCTGAAGTTGTGCAAGTGTATGAAACTGAATCAACTAGTGAATCTACGGTTTTATCAGCAATGGCGACATCAAGTCAAGCAAAGTCAATGAAGGAAAAACTTGATATAAAAATTTAAGAAAAAATGGTAACTATTGCTCACGAAGAGATTAGTGATCCGAAGACAACATCCGGTCTTTTAAATATAGTCAGGAAAGAAATGGCGTATTTCAAGGAACAAAATGTTAAAGGAAAATATTTAAACAAACTCCAAAAGTATATTTCAGCAGTTCGCCCAACCAATGTAGAGTCGGAAGGAGCTTTTTTTGCAGCAGGTTTAATTGGCACAAGGTACAGAACAAGTTTAAACGACGAAACATTAAATGTAATGTGTTTTTTAAGAGCTTACTTCAATAATCAATTTATGCTCCTTGAAAAGAATTGACTATATAATTATTTTTATTTTAAAAATGAAGTTTTCTTTATGTTTATGTTTGTTTATGTTTACGCTAAAATACAAAAATGTTAATGTATAATAAATGAATTAATGTAATTTAAATAAACTAATGTAATGTAATTTAATTCCGCACCCTTGGTTGCCGTGCCACAAAATATGCAAGTTTAATCCACAGCTCTACACAATTATAATAATGATGTAAAGAATGTAGCAACTTACCATGAAATAAAAACAACTACTAAAAAAAAGGACCAATTAAATAAATCATTAAAAAATAAACAAACAAACTAAATAAGGTTTTCAACAACACTCTTAAATAAAAACTTTTCAATCAATCAATTATATGTTTCCAAATAAAGATCTTCATTCAAGGACATTTACAAATAGTAACATAACTAACATTAAGTCTACACTTATACTGCTAATAATATATAATAAAGATAATAACAGTACAGATTTATAATAACGATACCAATGGAAAAGTTAACAATATATAAAAATGTCATTATGAATAATAATGACAATAACAATACTGACATTAGTAACAATAATATCGATAGTAATAATAACAGCAGCAGTGGCGGATCCATCATTTTTTGATCTTTGAGATAACTAACTTCCAGAGATGGAGCTAACTCCAAACATTTATATGTTTATACTTATGTCAAATAATGAGGGTTTGCAAAAAATTGCGATGATTGGAGGCTGGGAACAAAAAAGCCCCAAAATTTTTGCACACCTGCCCCAAACGTAAGAGCACCCAGTTGATAAAGTATTTTTTGTACTTTTCTCAATTAGACTTATATTCATCGATAATTTTTAAGTTTCATAGTATTATCTCTCAGCGTTCAAAAACTATGACCATATAAAGTTTAAACCCCCCTCAATTTGAGGGGGTTGTAATTTTTATATGGTCATAATTTTCGAACAAAAATTATGACCATATTTCGAAATTTGAAAAAGAAGAACAAGACTTTTTTGATGTTAATATTTACTCAACTAAAGAGGTCTATTAGTTGTACTCCCAATGAAAAAAGAATATATGTTTTCCAGGTTTAGAATGGGAGGTAATCAATTAAAAGATATGACAAAGAAGGGTTTATGGGTTGAGATTATTTTTAGCAAAGAGCAGAGAAAGTAAATTATTTGTTGTTGTCATAGTAAACATCTTACTTATCACCTTAGCAGAACAAGCACTACAAGGTTTCAGAACGTTTTTACTGACCTGGAAATTTTCGATAAAAATTTTTCTATCATAATGGCAGATCTAAGCAGTTAAAATAAAGCAAAAATAAAAAATCAATTTTTTATTTAAGATAATTGTTCAAAACTTAAAATATTATTATGAGTTTACTGTGATTCTGCTATAGTTCCTCAAGTAATTGTTAAAGAGTACACCCTGAAAATTTCAAGTTTTCATTTTCAATTTTATGCTTAAAAAGAATTCTGTCTAAAACACATGTAAAAATATATATAAGTAATATATGCGGCAAAAGTTAATTTGGTACTAAATAAATTGAAATAAAGGTTGCAAAAACAATTAGGTACTAATTAAAAAATTTAGTTTACTAAAAGTCAGGAAATTGCCGTTACTATGGGCGTTGCTATAGGAGCTGAAAAAACTTCACTTAAAAAAAAATCAATTATTCTTATAATATTGAATATATATATATTCTAATAATATAAATGTGTATATATATATATATATATATATATATATATATATATATATATATATATATATATATATATATATATATATATATATATATATATATATTCTCAGAGCCGTAACTAACGGGGGAGCCTTGGCCCCTCCAAAAAATTTTTAAATTATTATTATTAGGGAAAAACATATACGTAAAATAATTCAAACAAATTTTTTATCCCCTTTCTCTTTTAAAAGAACCCAAGGGCCCCCTAATATTAAAATTGTGCTTACGGCTCTGATTCTGAATCTAGAATAAATTTCAAACAAGATAACATAAAAAACATAATTTTTATTTTTATTGTTTTTAACTTGAACCTTAAACGAAATATAAAGTTCTAAATATGTCAGTGTTAACATTTTTTTAATTTTTTTAAACTTTTAAACCGGTAAAAAATGACCTTGTGAACTAAAAAGCTTCAGGTTTATTTGTATGAGTTACATGACGCATAATATTACTATGTTAATTATAATAATATTATGCTTAGTATGTAAAGTGTTAAAGTTTTCTTTATTCCGTAGAATAATGCGCGAGTTCTCAAACCATCGTTTAAACAAATCCTAAAACACATTGCTTGAGTGGTCCGAAGTAAATAATCCGCGAAAAAGTAGGACAGTTTACTCTAACGCAGGACAGTTTGCTCCAGAGTAAATTGTTCTAGACAGACAGATAGGACAAACTAGGACGTTCTACTCCGGAGTAAAATGTCCAACCGGACAACCTACTCCGCGGACTGTTTTCTCCGTGACAGGACTCCAAATTATAAAAAAATCGTATTTGGTGTGGGGTTACGTGGTGTTTTAAAGGTAAAATGACTAAAATATGATTAGGGTATTAAGAGCACCTTCGGTGCTCACAACACCCTAATCATGTTTTACTCATACAAAAATTAAAATATTCCCAAAAATATTTATGCTTAATTCAAAATTTTTGCGAATAAACAGTTTTTAGAGAAAATACAGTTATTTTGGCACTCAAAATTTTTTCTTACGAACGCGGTTTTAAAATAAAGAAAAAGTACTCATATTTCCGAAAAAACTTGATAGTATGAGCACTTTAAATTAGCTAAAAAGATTAATATTAATTAATTAAAGAAATAACAACCTGAAAATTAGAACTAATTTGTGGAATATGTTGGTTCTTTATAATAAAAAAAAGTTAGCTTTAAAAGATCATACTTTAAACCACTTTTTGTTGAAACAATACTACTATATAAAAACAAAATAGCAATGCTAAAAAAAAAATAATAATAATTCTATAATGATTAATTAACTTTTTCAATTTCATCAAGTCAAACTTTTAAACATTAAAAATACAAATTTTATGAATTGTCTCCAATAAAAAATGGTACAGATTTCTAGCTAACATATTTTCTTTTATGAAAAAATGAATATCTATATTTCAACAACAAAATTTTGCACAAGAGACTCTGGTGTGCAATGAAATTATTTTAACTATGCAATGAATTTAATAGCGTTTTAATTAATTTAAGAGCCGCTTCTACATAAATTCAATTCAAAAAGCACAAAACAACTAGGGGGCTCGGTACCTAAAAAAGACGTCTTTCGAACGTTCAAATGACGTCTTCCGAACGTTCGAAAAAAGTCTAAAACGTTCAAAAGACGTCTTTTTAATGTCCTGTGCCTACTGGGTCACTACTTACATCTTTGAAAATTTTTAGTATGCTTATATTACCCAAATCTATCCTATTAAAGCAGAAAAACTAAAAAGCGTTTTTCTTGAAGTTCATTTACTTTAAATAAGTTTTTTTAAGATTCGGGTTCTTTATTTTAAAATGTACTAACTATATTAGTATTAATACAAAAATAATCATCGTCTTTATTATTTATTTATTGTAAAATATTTATACAGGTAATCCCAAATCAGCACAATTAATTAGGCTGTTATCCTATTGGGCCCTGATACATTAAAATATAAATAATTTTTAACAGTTTCTTAAGAATATAAAATAATATTAAAAACATTTGTAGATTTATCACAGAATAAAATAAAATTTAAAAATAAGAAATGTCCATTAGTTTAATTTTAAATTCTCTTAGATTCTTACTCAGGCGAACAGCGACTAGGAGACTATTATACAAAATTACTCCTTGGTAAAAGAAACCTTTTTCGTGGATTCGAGCTTTGCTTTAGGTATGGTCAGTGATATTTCATTGTTTCTTAAGTTGTTTTTCACAATTTACAAATAGAAAATTATTGAGAATTTCTGTCATAATAAATAATTGAATTACTTATTATAACGGAAAAAGTTATATTTTTGTAAAAGTTTTTTAGTCACAATTGCTGATGTGGACTATCTTCTATTATTCAATTGGCTTTAACAACGATAGTTGATAGGAAGCAGATTATTTTGCAAACATATCTAGAGCCCAATCACATAACAAAACTTTATTTAATAAAAAATGCATATATACATACATACATACATACAAAAAATGACTTCATAAAAAAAAAACTGTTTTATGAAGCTATTTCAACAGCTTAACAACCTAAAGACCAACTTGGTACTGCATATTTAACAACTATACCAAAATACTCCACTCAAAATAAAAACTCGCGCTTTTAAAACCGCAAATAGTGGAACGCTTTGCCAAGAAGAATGGAATTACACTCTTTTCTAGAGTCTTATCTAAAGCAAAAAGTCTTCGCTCTGTCGTAGAGCAATAAGTAATTGCTACTTTGGAGTGTTTTTGTCAATGAAGACATTTGCATTTGGCTCAGAAATTTGTTATTTTAACAGACTAAAAAGAATATTTCTTTTTTAATCAACTAATTCGGAAAAAATTCTCAAAATCAAAAGTGACTTTTGGAACTATCTGCATTTTGGCTTAATATTTTCTATAGATCTGGACCGGGAAGTATTGCAGCATTTCTCATTACACTACAACAACTGCATATCAGAAATTGCTACCCAAAATTTACATGACTCCCTAAAGGCAACCGATGCACCACTGATAACCTGGTTAATTGGTAATACATTTTTTTTTTTTTTTTTGCACGAATTTCTTTTAGTTTAGTAAACATTTTGCTTAGTAACAAAATTTTTATTCTTATAGCAGTGTGCTAAACAGTAAATGGAAACGTTATCTTGCTCTACAATCTTCATCTTTTCTCTTTCAGTAACTTCCAACTTTAATTAGTGGCTGCTTGCAGCCTTGTTGGAAGCGAAGATGTTTAAAAAAAAAAAAAAAAAAAAAAACGCCCATCGTTTACCTTGGAACCTAGGTTAAATAAATTCTGTCTTTTTTTCATAATAATAATTATTATTAAACTTTTCGTTTTTAAAAGACAATACATTTTTTTGATAATTTATGTAAAACCATGCCACATTCATTCAAACTTTAGATAAGAGTTGACCAAAACAAAACTTTGACAAAAGTTTTTAACCTATATCCAAACATAGTTTCTGTTAAGCAAAACACGTTTTAAATTCGAAAGCGTTCCAAACAAATAAAACTCAAAAAATTAAAATCAAGCTCGGAAAAAAAAAATTGAGTAATTAGTAAAGTAAAAATTTATTGATTTTCAAATAAAAAATACAAAAATGTAAAACAACTTGTTTTGTAAAATGATTTTTAAATATAGCTATAAAAAGTTGGCCCTGCATATTTATTTACAAACAACGCTGATACAGTTCTAATCGAACTGTACGTTTTAAGATCGAATGCAACTAAATAATGTTTATGAACTCATATTTATTTGTGATGAATTATTATTCCATGATTGAATATAATTTGATTTTTAATATTGTTATTATTCTAAAACCAGCTTGGTTATTTACAATTAAAATTTTATTGACTTCATTTGCTTAAAACTCCTCACGTTGAGCAATCATTTAGAATGATAAATACCATAGGTAACAAAAAAACTCTGCTATAGCTTCAGTTAAGTATTAATTATAAGCAAACAAGACCACAGCGCTAGGATACTTTAAAAGACGAAATAAATTGCTTGACCCAGTTAACAAAAACACCTGTAGTCATTTGCAAACTGCAAGCAAACCCTATTTAAAAAAATGAAATTACATCGGTACAACAGAAAAGTTGAAGAAGGGTTTTTTCATATAAATTCAACGTGGAAAAAAATTTATCTCACAAGAACGGCGCAATTTAGCTAAAGAATGACTGATCATGCAAAAAATTTGCAGAGAAAACAAAACTTATGAAAGTTTTTTAGAAGAAAATTATAAGAATAAAAAGTATTGATATCTGAACCATTGTCTGACATTTTATTGTTAAAAAGAAAATACGCTTTGTTTACGGTAAAACTGCGATATTATATTTGGTTTTAAAGATTTTTTGTTCGACACTAACTACGTGTAAAGAGAAGTGAGGCAAAATTAATTATTTAGTTTGAGTGTTAGTGTAAATTTATCTAAAGTTGGACAGATGTCCAGTGAAAAAGCAAAGGCTATACAGGAATAGAATTAGGGTGGGGGGCGGGGGAAGGATGGAAGAGAATTTACCTGTATCCTTTAAAATTACTTGTGCTATTTGACTTATAACTGTCTTGTATTGGTTTAGTTTTTTTTTTTTTGGGGGGAGGGGTGGACTGATCAGATTTTGCCTCAAGACGAAAGTCAGAAGAGGGCATAGGTAGAGGAGGGCAGAGTAAGAACCACATAATTAAAGGTGTTATATATCTATTATTTACAAACACAATTTTAATTACAACAAAAATATAAAAACAAGTTATAGTGTTATGTTTTTGTCGTCGTTCTTCTCGTAACAGTGTTTTGCGTGGCTTGCCTGTGTCTCGTCTCTAGTAATATGTCTTTTATAGATTTGTGGTTTGTGGAAACTCTCATCGCTTTATAGGTAGAATGCAATGAAGGTAGGCATCGTTTTCAATGATGTTCCAATGTTTTATGACATTCTTTTGTATTTTTTGACCTGTGCAGTCAAAGGGTAGGATGATGAGTAGGATGTGTGAGTCGTTGTTGTGGTTATTGAAGTTTTTTTTGTTTGTGGCTTCCTTTGGTTTGCCGAGCAGTACTTCTTGAGTTTTTTTGAGGGCTTTTTGGAATTGGTGGTTAATCGCGGCTAGAGAATACCCTTTTGTGACAAGAATTTTTGCCAGGTTTTTGAGTTCGTTCTCCAGGTTCCTCGTGTTTAAGATGATTTTATTGTATCGGAGTGCCTGGCTGTTTGCAATGCTTAGTTTTTGGTGTCTTGGATGGTTTAAAAAGAAGTTCAGCAGGGCCATTGTATCAGTTTTTTTTCGGTGTAATATTGAGTAAAGTCTGCCATTTTTGTCTTTGCATAGATTGACGTCCATGAATTCTACACTTTGTTTGGAGACGTTAAGTGTGAATTTTATTGAGTTGAGTAGGCTGTTCGTGTAGCCCCGTAGCATGTCTACTTCTTCGATGATGCCATCGAATAGTAAGAGAATGTCGTCGATGTATATTTTGTAGAAAAAGACGGACTTTTTGAATTTGCTCATAGTTTTCTTGTCAATATTGCCCATGAACATGTTGGCGTAGGGAGGGGCCATTCTCGTTCCCATGGAGGTGCCGTATTGTTGCTGGAAGTGCTTATCTCCTAACTTAAAAGTGCTGTTCGAGAGGATACAGTCTACGAGTTGAAGAAAGTGTTGTGGGTACCATCGGTGGCAGTTTATTATAAAAAATGGAAGCTTCAGTTCCTGGTGATGCATTGTTTGATCGCCTCAATGCCTTCCTGTTGGGGTATGTTGGTGTTCAGGGATATTACGTCTCCTGTGACTAGCAGGAACGTTTTTTGGAACGGGTTTCTAAATCTTGTACGAGTTCCAGTAAATGTGTTGTGTGTTTTAGATAAGCTTGAAGGGTTTCTGCTAGTGACTGCAGGTATTTTGTCACGTAATCTTACATGTTGTCAGTTGGGCCTGATTATCTAGATACGATTGGTCGAAGAGGAACATATTCTTTATGAGTTTTTGGGAGGCCGTAAAAGAGTGGTGTTTGCCCTAGAAACTCAGGTCTCTTGTAGTCCGCTATTCTTTCGTTGATAACATATATTTTTAATAGGTGGTCAATGAGATTGTTGACTATGTTGTTTTTTGTTGACGGGTCGTACGTGAGTAATTCATACGTCACTGCGTCTGAGAGATGGTTGTTCACCTTTTTTACATAGTAGTTGGTGTTAAGAATGCAGATTTCCCCTCCCTTGTCCATTTCCTTGATGGTTATATTTTGTACCTCTCTAGGCGTGTAATAGCTTTAATTTCTTCTTGTCTGATTTTTGTTGTCGTTCTCTTCTTTTTTATTGTGGCTTCTGTTATTTTTAAAGTAGAGTTTCTCTTAAACCTCCTTAGTTGCGCAAGGTATGTCTCTTCTGATGTCGATTGTAGGGATGTGATAAATTTCAGACCTCTGTCTAGCATATCTAGGTCCGTTTCCGATAGTTTGTAGTTTGATAAGTTGGCAATTATTTTATGTCTAAGGCTGAGTCTAAGTTTTTCTATTTCTCTTTTGAGTAAGAAGTTGTCTCGCGTGGTCAAATGTGTGGTTCGACCTGCCATGAAGAGTTTTTTTAAAGTGAATGGTTGGATTTCCCGTTTGTTGCTGTTGGCACAATACAGTTTATTGTTGGTATCTTAAGAGATAAAGTTGAGTATTAGAACTACTCTAATCTAATTGAAAACAGTGGTTTACAAGAATGTTTGAAAATACGAGTGACCGAAGAGAGACAATGATTTTTTCGGATTTAACAATGGGGTCCGAGGTAAATTTGTGGTATATAGTTAAGAATTGAGTAAACATAGGGTTGCAACCCTATGTTTACTCAATTCTTAACTATATATAATTTTTGTATATCATGCGCATGCGCATGATATACAAAAATTATTCGTGTCGGCGTTGGCCATTCTAGTCAGTCGGTGTTCATCATATTAATTGGGACAAGAACAATCATTGAATTTAATTGGTATGTAGGGTGTTCGTGATATTTATTGATGTCATACCTAGAATAAGTGTTGAATTTTATTTCTGAGAAATTTCTGTCTCTTGCCTTAAAAGTATTCTAACTGAGAAGTTTAACATTTCTAGTTAACAAGTCTTGCCTGGATATAGAAATTGTTCCAGCAGTTATACTGGTAATAATTTTAAATGTGTTTCTCGTAATTCTGGTGATGTCATTCCTTAATGGCTGTTGTTACTCCAGGTTGTAGAACATGCAGCGGCTGGGGATTTGGGTTGGGCAGGTCTCCATTTTAGTTTTTATTTAAAGAAATTGTTTTTCTGAACTGACCTAGAATAAGTGTAGAATTTTATTTCTGATAAATTTCTATCTCTTGTCCTAAAGGTATTTTAACAGAAAAGTTTGGCATTTCTAAATTAGTAAGTCTGGCCTTGGTAAAGAAATTATTCCGGCGGTAGTACTGGTAACAAATTAAAACTTGTTTCACGTGGATTTTAAATAAAAATAATTTTCCGGGAATTTTCATGGAAAAAAACTTCCGGAATTTTCATAAAGTCAGAAAATTATCTTTGATTAAATTTATCTTTACACGTCTCGTCTCCTTGTTTATTATCAGCATTATTTATTACTACTTATACCTTTTAAATGTATTCAGTCCTACTTTGGTGAAGTTTATTCTATAAATGAGCATAAGCTTTAGTTCCTTCTGTGACATATATTTGAATATTTAGCCTATTGTATGTTTTACGTGTGTCACTTTTTGGTTATTTAACCGATATTCACTGCAAAAAATTCGACAATCTTTATCTTGAGATGCAGATGTTAAAGCTCCTTCAAAGCAACAAGACAGAATTTTTGTGGTATTTTCAACGTTTGTCTTTCTGTGGAACATCAGCAACTACTTAATCAACAATGACCCGAATACGTCATACGAATACGTCATACGAATACGTCATACGAATACGTCATATGAATACGTCATACGAATACGCTCATCATTATTGAATAATACGCTCATCATTATTGAATCATTAGACACATAAAGTTTAATAGTATTGGCTCTTCTGGAAGGTTTATCACTTTTAACTTTTTCCGGATTTCATCTAAGTTTTTAGTGCACCTTAATGCGCCTAAAATAAAATTACATTTTACATATCATAATAACCTAGTTACAAAAATTGTTGAAAAACCTCGGCTACCTTGCCACTCAGCATACTTTAACAATTTTTTTAACATGAACACGGTGGACCAAGTTTCCAAACATCTGTAAATATTAAGTATAAATATTTTTGTAATCATCACCAACCACGTGTATGTACTAAATTCTAGATTGCTGTTAACTTATTGATCATGTTCTTTAATACAAAATAGCTGTATTAATGATATAGACTTAAATAATAATTATGGCAAATGAGATCCGAGCTTTATTTTAGTGAAATTATTTTTAATATTTCTTTGTTAAATTTTTTTAAACAACTGTATTATAGATAGGGATGACACTTTTACTTATTTATTGGGTAGATTACTTTTTGTAAAAGTGGTGGAAAATCTTAAATCAAGTTTATTTAGTGCTTTATTAATAAGAATTGTTTTTTCTGGGTATTCATTCTACTTTTATTTTTTAGTGTGTAGTTAAGAATACTACACACTAAAAAATAAAAGTAGAAATTTTTAGTTAAGGTAGGATATGTGATATACCTTGTAAGGTATAATTTTCTACCTTATAAGGTAGATTATTATACCTTTAAGTTAGAAAATTGTATGACAAATAATTGTTTTTAATATAATTTTCTACCCTAAAAGGTAGAAAATTATAACTTACTAAGGATATATCACATATCCTACCCTAAGGTAGAAATTTCTACTTTTTTTTTTTAATGTGTATGCAACATTTTAAAAAAGCTATGCAGCAAAGTAATCTCTGTCTTCAAGCACAATTTTAATAATTCTCCTAAATCTCCTTCAGTGCTTAAAATGTTTAGCAATAAAATAGCCTTGTTTTTCATATTGTTTATAATCAATATGAAATAAAAGATTTGTTAAAATATCTTTTTTTTTTATATGATTTAATAGTCTTCATCAAAAAACCTTATGATTTTCATTTACATGATGACGTCAAATAAATGAAAATCACAAGGTCTTTAGATCAAGATCAAAAAAATAAAGATTAAAAAAAATCAACATAAAATCAAACATCATCAATGTTTGATTTTATGTTTCTTAGTTAAACTATAAAATATTGCTAAGTATTGCTACTTATTAAAACCGCATGTGATATTTATGGATCCCGCTATTTTACACATATTTACTATAATCTCTGGTAATTTGAAGACCAGATTTTTTGCTAAATGGTATTATGGCATTATAAAATAGGGGTAATGCATATCACAGAAATGTTTAAAATTTGAACTTAGACTTTTAAACAAACCTTAAAAGAATAAACTTTTAAATCTAACGAGCCGTATGTCAATATTCAAATTAGTAAAAACATTCATAATAAATAGAAAAAACAAATTTCAAATTTGTAAACTAACTTTTTTTGTTCTTTAATGTATAGTTTTAGAGATACAACTGGTTAGAAATTAAATGTATAATTTAAAACTTGTTTAAAAATGTTTTTTTTTTAGTTAATGTTTAACCTTTGTATAGCATCAACTTCATTTTACATCAAAAAATAATACCTTAACTATGAAGCAAAATTTTATACCTAACTTAAGTAATTTAAGAAGAATTTACCTTCCGTTAATTTTAGACATACGAAGAAGTGAAAAAAAAAAAAAAAAAATTATTTTATTGATTTTTAGTTGCGCTAAAAAAACTCACTTAAACGTAGGGGAGGATGGGGTAAGATGACGAATGGGGCAAGATGACAACCTACCATTATCTTCAAAATTCAACTAAATATGAAAGCTGACTGTAGCTGAGAGCGATGTAGATTATATTTACTAGATTTAGTTATGTTTTCTTTATAAATATTATTTTCTGGATGAAAGATAAGTATTTAATAAGGTTTTTCCGATATTAGGAAAAAAAAAAAAATTCACTTGCATTTGATTTTTTTCATCATTACATCACCTGCTAAAGGTAAGCGAGAATTTTTCGTTTAGCTTGTTCAATTTGGAAGCCAAATGAGTAGTATTAAGCTATGATAACTTACTTATGTATAGTTCTGAAGCACATTTGAAGATTGTGTAGTCTAGGGGCAAGATGAACGGGGTAAGATGACTCGTTCGTCGTTTTGCTGAAGTACATGTTTTACTATAAACTGTATGAATACTGCCTCTAGTTTTGCTTAACTAAAATCTTGTTGCCTAGTTGTGTTTAACTTATAACAAATTATAATAAAATAACTTAGAATAATAATTAAAGTTACTTTAAAGTTAATTAAGTTTAGTTATGTTGTGAATATTTTTATTTATGCATATGTCAATTTTAGTTATGCGTATGTCTGTTTGTAAAATAAGCATAGCTAATATGATTAGGGTTAATAACTATACTTTATGGTTATATCTAATCTGTTTTATGCATACATATACATATACATACATATATATATATATATATATATATATATATATATATATATATATATATATATATATATATATATATATATATATATATATATATATATATATATATATATATATATATATATATATATATATATATATAATATATATATATATATACATGCATGTGTATAGATATACATGTATATATATATATATATTATATATACATGTACATATATATACATATATATATATATATATATATATATATATATATATATATATATATATATATATATATATACTAATATATAATTGCTCTGTTCTTTTAAGAACATTGAGCACTCTATTGTGTAGAATACTTTTTAAAGTTGTTTAAATATATATATATATATATATATATATATATATATATATATATATATATATATATATATATATATATATATATATATATATATATATATATATACATATGTGTGTGTGTATGCATGTGTGTGTGAAAAGTATATTTCTAATATGGTACATGTATTTGCATGCTATTTGTTTATATTGACAGTCCCATTGTATACTATTGTGTTATTTGTAGTTATTAAAATGGTTCGCAACTACACCAGAACTACAAGTAGAGGTGCCAATGGAAATTGGACAATGCAGAACATGACTCAAGCTATTGAAGCTTGCAATTCCAATGCTTGCAGCAAGAACCAAGCTGCTGTAAATTTTGGAGTTCCAGAAGCAACACAAAGGCGTTACCTTAAAAAATCTTCGGATCAATTTCCAATCAGCAATGGAACATTTCGTTCTATGTTTTTAATGGAAATGGAAAAATTACTTGCAGAATATTTAATTGAGTTGAGCAAAAGATTTTTTGGTATGACCAAAGTACAGCTCAGAAAATTTGCATTTGAATTTGCAGAACATAATAATGTTCAACATAATTTTAACAGGGAATTAAAAATTGCTGGTCTTGACTGGTTAAGTGGATTTTTGAAACTCCACAACAATATTTCATTACGAACTCCTGAAATGACGTCTTTGGGTAGAATTCAAGGTTTTATCTCCCCACAGGTTGCAATATTTTTTGATTTACTTCGAGATCTCTTGAGAATGCATAAATTTTTATCTTCAAGAATCTTCAATGCTGATGAAAGTGGGTTACCCACTGTACCAACATAAATCCCAAAAGTTTTTTCAGTCAAAGGCATTAAAAGAGTGGGCAAAGTTGTTTCTGCTGAAAGAGGAAAAACCGTAACCATAGTTTGTAGCATGAATGCTGTTGGAACTTACATACCTCCAGCTTTTATTTTTCCACGAAAAAGAATGCGGCATGATTTTCTGGACAATTCTCTACTTGATTCAGTTGGCTTTGCCCATAACTCTTGTTGGATGACGCAGGAAATTTGTGTAGATTATTTAAAGCACTTCGCTTATCCCACAAAACCAACTATTGCTGATCCTGTTCTGTTAATTGTGGATAACCATAACTCACGCATAAGTTTTTCAGTCATTGAATACTGCAGAAATCATTCAATTGTAATGCTAACATTGCCACCACATGCCACCCATATGATGCAACCTCTGGATGTTACCTTCTTTTCACCATTCAAAACTTACTACAGTCAAACTTGTGATTAATGGATGGTAAATCATCCAGGTAGACCAATCACTTAAGCACAGTATCCTGCACTTGTAAGACATGCATATGACCGATCAGCAACAACTGGCATTGCAAGAAAAGGATTTGAAGAAACTGGAATCTGGCCCTTTAATCTGCAGATCTTTTCTTCAACTGACTTTGCACCATCACTGACCAGTGATAGCCCAATACCAAAAAATCAGATTATATCAAATAATCAATCAGGAATAAGTATGTAAATTATATATTATTTAGACAGTTCGGTTTTTTATTTGTTTCTTAAAACTAAAAGTTAAAAAATGTTTGTCTTTGTTTTTTTTATCTACAAATATTTACCTGACAATTTATAATTTAAATAAGCTAATAACTTCAGCTTATCTATAATATTGGACAATTATGCTAAATAATAGAATATGAAATAACGTAAAATTAACCTAAATAATTTAATGATGATTTTTATGACATATGTTATATAATTTTTTCTGTAATATTTTGTTCCAGTAGTTGAAGATCGCCAGCAACAGTCAACATCAAAGGTTAAACTTAATGCAGTTACATCAGCATTGACCATATCATTTAACAACAACAACTCTTTATCATTGCCAACTGTTAACACTGAACCAAAATGCATTCAGTCGAATGCAGATGCAAATGTTGATAGGACCCAAACAGAGTTTGGCCAAAAACTGTATCACCTGAGAACATTCGACCTTATCCTATTGCTTGTAGGGTTACAAATAGTGCTAGCCGTCAACGAAAATTTAAGCGAGCAGAAGTGGCAACAAGTTCTCCTTTTAAAGCTGCAGTTCATTTAGCTGCACTTGAGAAAAAAGAAAAATTGATGAAGCAAAAAATAAAGAAAGCTTTTAGAGAAAAGAAGGGCCAGCATCAAAAAACAGCTGTAACTAACGATAGAAAAAAAAATGACAAAGCCAAAAAAAGAGCAAAAAAAATTCAAAAATCAAGTTTCAAAAATAGTTGACAAAACTGAAGAAATTTCATGTTGGTATTGTGAAATTATCTATGGTGATCCTAATGATCCATTGCTTGATGATGACTTGGATATGTGTAAATCCTGTGAACACTGGTGTCATTTAACTTGTGGGCAATATAACGCAAATTTACTTGTACTGTATGCTTGTGTAGCTTAGCAATTATTACATTGTTTTATTGCGCATTAAAATATTTTGTTTGACATTTGTTTTATTTTGTTGTTTTGAAATTTACTGTGAACTGATTAGCAGGTTTTTTGGCATAGCCCTATACAAATATATAAACTTAATTTTTTTTTTAAATTACACCACTATTTGTATTACTTCTTTTATAAACTAGAATTTATGATAAATTCTAATATTTAACCGTAATATTTAAGACAGTAATGGTATCATGGAATTAACTTATCCTAAAATCGTCATCTTGCCCCGCATTGGGCATCTTTGACCTAACATAACATAACTTAGTTATCATACACTTCAAGATAAGATTCCCTACTTGAAAGCTAGCCAAAAAAAGTCAGCTGTTTTTTTCAGATAAAATCATTGTGGCTAGTTTAAGCCAACTCTCTAACAAAAAAGAAAACTTGTTTTCAATAACACTAGAGTATGATCTCCTACTGATAAAATATTTTATGCTGTTTTTTTTCCTTTTCCCTTGAGTAAACACTTTAACTATCCTCTGATGTGTAAAATCTTTTTATAATTAGTTGAACCAGACTGCTTGTACCAAAATTCAAAGAAAATTTTTAGGAATTAAATTTTCTGAATCTCTAGTTTTAACTTTCTTCTTAACCTTAATTTAATGTGGTAGTGGTGTCGTGGTAGAGTGTTCGCTTTATAAGCGAGAGGCTCCAAGTTCGATCCCCACCACGTCCCTGGTAGTACCGCGCTCAACTTGTTTCTCCGCGCAGCGGCCGTGTTCGACAAGGTTTGTGTTTTGGAGTTATTGAGTTGAGAGAGGGTTATAACCACAAGTAGCCTCCTCATCTGTAGTGGCCTTATCGGCCTTGGGGAGATGAATTAAAAAAAAAAAAAAAAAAAAAAACAGCATTGAATTTTTCATATTCAATCTGAATGTCGCATAATTCCATTATTTCATCTAAAAAGATGTGTTTAACTGAACAATAATTAAGCTAAGAATAGATGATTTCAAAAGTTACTTTATTGTTTAAAAGGCGGATAAATAGATTTACTTTGTTTTGCTGTATGTAAGTCGACATTTCCTGAACTTTAAAAAGAGATATATAATTTTTATGATTCATTTTATATTTCATGGAGTGATCATGATAATCCTAAACCGAACATGACAGTTCTATGGCTTAGTTTGAGTTAGCTGATCTCCCCATCTGTTTCTGAACCATAATGCATCCAGGCTGTTTGTCATTCCCAAGAGTGTGGAGTTGTTAAAAAAAAGTACCGACTCCGACTCCGACTCCAATTGTTGAAATTTTCGTACGAGTACGACTCCAACTTCGAATCCAACTCTGACTCCGTCTCCAAAGCAAAATTTCAGAAAAATTCTTTGAATTCTTAAGATATTAAGCAATATTTTAAAATAATTTTTTTTTGCCAAATTTATGAAAAGCACTTTGAAGGTTAAATATTTTGTTCATGCGTGTGAAATACCGAGAAGTTTTATTATTAGAGTCGGAGTCGCGATTTTGTTTAGCAACTCCGACTCCACCAAAAATGTCGCGACTCCGACTCCACGACTCCGACTCCACAGTCATTCATTCTGGACTTATTACGTTTCGCCTTTTTTTAAACATGTTTTTATTTTGTTCTGTGTAAATTCATAGCCAGACAGCTATATTTAAATCCAGTTCTAGCAGTTTTCTTATACATAAATCATCCGTTGCATCATGTTTTAGTTATTAGAGAACTGAGATATTCTGACCTGCATCCAATTAAAAACAACTGCATCATAAGACATTTTATGACATTCTGGAAGTGATAGTCTTTCAGACTATCACTATAAAAATATACTAAATAATGATGCCTGGACAGTTAAAATACATCTGGCAAAAAATGATAATTTTTTTTTTATATAACTTTTTATTTATATTAGCTTATGCTCTGGTTCAGAGTTAGAGTTTTTGTAAGTAATTGATGTGTTTGTATTTGATCAAATACATTAATTTTCAATACAAATTCAAATACAAGTATATGTATTCAAATACAAATTCAAATTCAAGAATATGTAATCACCATTTTCCAAATACAAACATTTTAGGTTAAAAAAAATACAAAACTATTTTAAGACAATACTAATGAATTAGTATAATATTTAAAATGAAAATAAGCCTTTTAAAAAAGATGACTTAAAATTAAATTTTAAAATTATTTTAGCGCTAAAAATGAAAAACATAACAAACTTTTGGTTTTTTCCATAAAAAACACCAGTCAATTTAGGTAATTGACTGGTGTTAATTTATGTAAACAAAACTTTCAATCAAATACAAATGTTTATGGTTTTTTTTATCAAATACTTTAAAAGAACTAATACAACAATATAGCCTAATATTACCAAATACAAATATCTATTTAATCTCCAGCTTGTTCACGTCGGACCTTAAACTTAATGAAGCCAATTTTTTACTTTAGTTTCTAGTTTAGTTTTTAGTTTAGTTTCTAGTTTAGTTTCTATTAATTCAAGAACTTATTAGTTTAGTTTAATATCAACTTAATATATTTTCAGTAATACTTTTAATATAAAAAATACGTATTTCAACAAAACACCGAAGTCATACAAACAATCTTGAAATAAAAGTAAACAATAATAAAATACCTATGCCAAATAAATTAAAAAAACCAAAAAGTAGTGAAAGTGATCATAAAACTAAAGAAAAATTGTAAAAATATAAAATATCTTATTTTAGATCTGTTTGAACCTATTGCCAGATTGTAAGAGCGAAGGTTTAGAACTTGACACATACAATCATGAAGACAAAGCTACAATGAGTACATATAAAGAACCTCAGAATTCAAAATATAAAGTAGGTTCTGTAAAAGCTTCTTTTTTACTAGCTTTAGTTCCGAATCTTCCTGAAAGTCATTACAATTACTCGTTTGTAGCTGATCTTAAGCTTTGTCAAGGAATGTTTGGTTTATCTCCAAGCGCTATGGCTACACAACCTTGCCATATATGCAAATGGAAACGAATGCAACCATTTAAAGAAGTGAAGCTTAGAACTTTTGGTTCTTTAGAGGAACAGTACGCAAAATTTTTTAAATCAGGTGCAATAAAACGTAATGCTAAAGAATTTTGGAATGTTATTAATCCTCTATTGATACACGTAGAAACAAGCGACCACTTAGTGGCAGATTATCTTTTCCCGCCAGAGTTACACCTAATGGAGGGAGCTGTTAATCATATTTATAATCATATAGAGAAATGTGGTGGTAAAAACGAAGTGGCCAAAGTATCAATGATTTTAAACATTTCAAAAGAATCCAGAAGAATGCCTTTAATGGCAAGCCTCCCGTAAAATTCTTAAAAGTTATTATAAGTATATGCGTGCATTGCTAATTAATTTTAAGCCATAAGCAGAGGGACTTAGAATTTTAAACAATTTAGTTAAGTCTTGTTTCGGACAAAAACTTCATAACGATTTTCAAACACATATTAAAAACTTTGAAGATCACTACAGAACACTAGTTGAAGACTATGGAATAACTGTTTCATTGAAAATTCATTTAATTATAAAACATATAAGTGCTTTTTGTGCAGTAAGAGTGTGTGGATTAGGCTGCTACTCTGAACAAGCTGTTGAAGCAATTCATTACAGTTTTGTTAATGAATCTTGGAATAGACTCAAAATTCCCAAAAGTAACAGCTCCTTTTCTGAACATTTGAAAAAAGCTGTTATCAGTTTTAAAGGAAAAAACCTTGTAAATATTGCAAATTGGAATCTATGTTTTAACTTTACTTAATTATAACTTTTTTATGATAATGTCACAAAAATATGTTTATTAAAAAACAGAATCTTAATAATATAAAACATTAGTTAATGTCAATGGTTTGTATATATATATATATATAATGTAGCTGTATTTTACAAATGACATATTCATGACAGTCATATCCAAACGATATATTCTATTTATGAATTATTTTCAAAAATTAAATGCCTATAACTTTTAAATAATTGATAAACTTGTTAAATAAATTTATTTAAAAATAAAAATAAAAAAAATCTACGAATTTGGGAAAATATTTCTAAATTGGGCACATTAAAACGTAATATTTTGCTAAAAGGAGTTTTATGATTTCGGTGACATGTCAAACCTATATCTACTCATTGTAACGAATCTAACGATGCATGACAATGTCCGGGGTCGAATCGCAAAACTTAAAAGTGGTTGCAGGCAGGTTTGCTAAGTTTTGAGCTAGAAAAAAAAAAAAAAATTGGTTCGCTATTTTTTTAATTTTATTAAATCAAAGCTTTGAACGATAAAAAGTCAAACTTTATGAATTTAAATTACAAAAAAATATATATTATTATTAAAATATTAGGCTTTTTTTTTATTCAAAAAGCAGTTTAAGCCACTACTATTTATGCTTAAACTAAGTAATTTCAATGAAAAACACTGGGTAAATAGAACATGCTCATATTAAACAAAAATGGTATCTCTATAAAAAGTAAAAACTAAATGTTTATATGAATTGTTTTTCAAACAAAAATAGATTGGATTTTTAGCTAACATATTTTTCTTTAGGCAAAAATTAATTTTATTATTTTAGCATCAAAATTTCGCGCCACCGATTTACTCATGCGTGATGATATTATTTTAACAAGCAAAAGATTTAACAGCGTTTTAATTATATGATAGCCGCTAATTACTGCATATAAATTTACGCTGATTGTACTGATTCCGGTTATCACCACATAAAGTCGATTTAAAAAACACAAAGCAACTTTAACTTCAATGCTTACATCAAGAAATCTTTAAGTATGCTCATATTACCAAGGTGCTCATATTACCCTAATCTACCCTAATGGGCTCTAATAATTTCTGTGGATTAGTCAAGATTATTTTAGATAATTATCGATGAGTGTGCTATTAAAAGAAACATCCCTAAAATAGCAGTGTAAGAGTAATAGATGACACTCAATCAAAACATTCTTGAAATTTAAAATTGATTGGGTGCTTGTGGGTTATATGGGTAATAGAAATCTACTTCAATTGGTTTATATATGTTTTAATATTTAAAATCACCAAAAATAAATTGTGTCTTAAACATGGGCAAGGAAGTCATCATTAAAAAATTAAATGCAATATAAATGCATACATCCATACAGTTTAAACTACTTTTATTCTGTCACAACAACATTAGTAAATTGTAAATAGAATTAAATACAAACTTTATGCTGCTTACTGCATTCTCATTTTCCTTTTTTATGTATTTACATCTTTAATAGTCCGCTTATGCTATCCGTTCATTGAATCTTGTTGAACACCAAGAGAAATCTGTGAATAGATCTTTATTCTCCAAAAAACCTTTATTATAGTATTCACAAATTATTAATTTTCGGTTTAAATATGTCACATATATTAAATATTTTTTGTCTTGGAAAACTATACTTTTACATGCCGAATTTTGATATATCAAAGATGAGAGTGTACTAAAATGACAAATAATAAAATTTTACTGAGTTATTTGCCCTAATTATTGTGATAATAACGTAAAACAAAAATAAAATAGTAAACACAAATATGAATTTGTTAAAATAAATAAATAATAAAATTATGCTTTGATAGAAAAATTAAAATATCAAATTTACGCTATAAAAATAACATTAAAAAGTGCAGTAATAAAATAAATGTTCAAAAACAATGGAATAATATATCCATCTTGATTTATTTCATTACAAAAAGCTGTTCAAGAATTTGAATTTATAAATAGCAATGTTTAGTTCGAATGATTCAAAAGTATGTTCTACGTTTTCATAAAAATTGCGCATGCGCAATAGCTCGCGAAGACGTTCTAGGTGTGCATTTTCTTCAAAATCGCAAACCAACTTTTGGATCATCTAAAAAATAGCTAGCCGTTTTTTTATCCTTGTTTATGTTTATTAGGGACGTTTTATGTACACTTCTAACAGTTATAACCCGAAAGCACATTCTCGTTTTGAGTTTTTCATTGGGGGATGGAATAATTCAGGCGGTGGGAATAATCTACTGCAAAGAACTATTTTTTTAGTCATTATATGCGAGTCTGCAAATTCTGGGTCTGTATTTTATATATTCTTAAATACGGCGTATCCACAGTGGGACAAAATCGAGTTTTTTGTGCCAAAATTACTTTCGTAGTTTTTTTTATTAGAACTCCTATATTTATATATGAAATGCATAAATAAAGTAATAAACATGTAATTATATAAAATAAAAAAATTTTAAAAAAATTAATTATTTTGGTGAAAAATACGAAATATTTTTAATGGACAAGACAACTTTTATCAGTATAAACATTAAAAATATTACTTTTTGATGCATGCTTTTGTCATAAAATAACTTTTTTAGATTTATATTTAAAAAATTTATATACTATAACAGTAATGAAAGATTTTGTAGGTATTCTTTGTGTACAAAACATCTTTTTTACATGTTCAGTATTTCTCATCAACTGACCATTAACCGAGGACAAATCTTTTGTTATAACTTTTTTTATTGCAAAAAGTTGCAAAATATTTATGTTGCATGGCTATTTACATATATTTAGCATGAGATTTACATAATCAAATGTTTGGAGGGTATTGAAGGATAGTTTATTTGATACCTAATAGTAAAGGTTAAAGGCAAAAAAAAATATCGAAAACTGTCTGTTTTCAATGCAAAAAAACTAATGATTACATTTACGCTAAATTATTTTTAAAGCTGAGCAAAAAAAACATTCTTAATTAAAATAATATAGCTTAAAATGAAAGTCAATAAAGTTAATTTAAAACAATAGTAACGTAATAAGTTCTATAATTAAAAATGCAAACTTGAGTTTTGGAACACATGTCAAATTAACGCGTAAATAACCGCATAAAATTACGCTTAAATTAATATTTAATGTTTTTTTAACTAGATATTTCCTTTAATGAACATGTCTTAACCATTATGACAAATTTTTTACGTGCAATGCTGATATTGATTTTTTGGTATTTTGGCAACTTGTCCCACTGTGGTATCTTGAGAAGGAAACGTTATTAGCATATGACTTTTATATATTTTTTTTCCTCTTGACAAGCTCTTTTGTATAATATACATATTTTTTAAATTTTCAAATTTTGAAAATTTTTTCAAACTGTACAAAGTTTGACGTTATGGGTCCCGGCCCCAAATGTCAAAATTTTTGGCACTCATTTTTTTCTCTTAGTTTTAACCTAAAGAACAAGTTAAAAGCAAAAAGTTGTTTGTAACACGCTTATGCACACAAAAGTCTTAATCTTACCACTTGTATAACCCTCACTACTCGTATAACAAGAGTATTTCTATGCTCTTGCACTCTTTTACTCCCGCGGAGGCCTGGGTGCGATTAGTGTGCTTCTGTGGCAATTTAAAAAAAAGAAGTATTTATACAAATGATAATGCAAGTTTAAGAACAGATGCTAACTTTAGGTCATATGCTTACCCACTGCTTAAGAATAGGAACAGAATATGCCTGCTAATAAATAGTTTAAACAGGGTTCGTTCATTTGCCATTAAGTCTATGCGCAGTTTGTTTCTTGGAGCTTGTCATGGATTTCTTTATTTTTGTGAAATTCTAATAAAAATTCATATTAGCTTTGCTCAGAAACTACTGGTTTTAAATCAAAAGCTAGAAATGCAATGCGTAGATGTCCAAAATGTCTTTCTGAACTAGAACATTGGAAGGCAACAGAATTTTGTCAACTTATCTTATATACAGAAAATATTGTGTTAGAAAAAGTTTGAAATTTAAATTTATAGTTGTATAAACAGTAATAAATAGTAAGAAATAATGCATATATATAAAACAAGGTAAATAACACTTCCCAACAGTGATTTTGTTTCGGAACCAAAATTAGTAATCTCTTATGTATTTTTAACTGTTGAATTTAAAAATGACATTAAAATTGACTAATTAATTTTAGTAGCAATAAAAGCAAAAATATTTTTCTAAATGGTATAATTTTTCATTTTAAAAATAAGCAATTTTTTTTACTATATATAATGTTTTATTCATGTCTACAACTTTTGATATTAGTTATGCGTGCTAAAGTTTCTGGTCTAATCTATTTTTTGTTTTGTTTCATTTACGAGTGTAACATGTAACAAATCAACATGCCAAGGAAGTGTGTAAATTTAGTGGACAATTTTTGTTACATTTGTGGTGAAACAATATTTTCCTCACAAAAAAGAACTATGACACCTCTTGTTAAGACTGCTTACCAGCATTACTTCGATATGAAGGTAGGCGACCAGGATAAGTTATGGGCTTCACATATAAGCTGTAACTCTTATTCGGTTACACTGAGAGAATGATTGAGAAATAAAAAAAGATCTTTAGCTTTCGCTGTTCCTATGGTATGCAGGGAGCCTGAAAACCATACAAATGACTGTTATTTCTGCCTAATCTTACTTATTAAGGCAGGTTTGTTAATGAAGAAAATAGGAACAGATAAATATCTAAATCTTTCATGAAGATGAAATTGAAGAAAAAAAAGAAAACAAGCCTTCCATATAAAATGATCCCGATTTTGTATTAACAGATGATGGGCCAAACAGATTGAGCCAAGCAAAATTAACATTTTGTCAAAGGTATGAACAAGGAAGGACAGGCTTTTAGATATTTAAGAAACAAATTTCCAAAAATACGTGATGCAATAGTTAAAGAGGGTATTTTTTTTAGGCAACAAATACGTCAACTTATGAAGAATCCTGCATTAAACGAAGAATTGAAAGGGCAAGAAAAGAAAACTTGGAAAGCTCTTAAGGGAATAATTTTTGTAGATTTTTAGGCAACAAAGGAGATGATAACTATGTTTAACTATTAACACTACTACTTCAAAAATACTATCAACCTGGATGTAACATGTCCCTCAAGATTCATTTACTCCACTAACACATTCTTCTCCTCCTTCCTCCCCAGTTGTGGGGCTGTAAATGATGAAAATGGGAAAAATTTTCACTAAGTTTTTTCTGTAATAGAACAAAGATATCAGGGTCGTTGGAATAAGGCTATGGTTGCAGATTACTGTTGGTTTGTTTGTAGGGATGCTCCGGAACAAGTCTACAAAGAAAAGCAAAAAGATCACGATCTCGTGACGATACCCCAAAACCATTTTTACAACTATTATTTTGATGTTCATGATTTCTTTGCTTAAAACTGTTAGAATATATCTGTAATAAAAAAAACCAAATGTACTTTAAATATTATTAGAATATGTAAATTATATATCATATTGCTCTGTTGCAAATTAACTGAAATAAAAATTTATTACTATTGTGTATCTCAGGAACTAATAAAAGAACTCAGTGCTAATAAAACATATTTGTTGTTATTTCTTTTTTCTCAGACTAAATTAGTATATTTGAATAAAAATGCTGAAAATACAAAAAAAAAAATTTTTTTTTATGCCCAGTGTAATCCATTCGTATATTCTGAGGATTATGGTGTAATTTTGTTATCACAAAATTAATATAAAATGCATTATTATTTTATTATAAAAACTAAAATATAGAAGTGCATATTGAACAGTGTACAAGTTAATTTAATAAAATATCTAAGTATTAACATTTTCAATTATTTTTGGGCCAATGCAATGTTCGCGTTTATGTATAAACGTAATAGAATCACGTTTCAGACGGTCGTTATCTTTCCATTTTTGTACATATTCATATTTCTACATACATACATACATATTAACATATTTCTGGTACGTTTTCTACTAGGTATAACAGCTAACATACATTCCTGAATAACACGTATTCTGGAAAGTTTTAAATAAGCATATTTATTTTTGGAATTTTTTATATGTTTCAACATTTTCCAATCATTTCTGATTCTATTTGTGACAGGAAACACATAATACCAACTTGAAACATCACGTAGCACAAAAAAATATATTTTATAGCAACCATGGACCAGTAGTTAGAGATCTTCCTCAGAACAAAGATATCCAAGGTTAATGCTTACTTTGGCCAGCTTAGAGACGTTGGTAAGGAAGAAGACATGAACCACCTAGTTAAGTGCTTTTCCACAGTGCTCTTTTATAAGAACATAAGGACTTCTTGAGCCATCCTAATAATCAAATTAAAAAAAAAATTGTAATATCCATCTCCCACGAAAACATATAAAGTAATGAAATACTTGCGAAAAAAATTATTTTTAAGAAATTTTGAAACTCCTTTGAGAGAGAAAGAAATCTTGTAACAAAGTAGCCGTGAAAACTTGCAATTTATGCAAACCTGATGCAGTGGTTAGAACCACAAAGCCAGTATTTGATGCCGGCACCATCCTAATAAGTGACATTAATAAGGAAGTAGGCGTGAACTTCTTAGTTAAATGTTTACCCACGGTGCACTGCGATAAGACCGCAAGGATTTTTATGAGAACCTTTATGACAAAAAATATTAAAAAAAAAACGAAATTGCTATTGCAGGCAAAAAAATTTCCAGGTTTGAATTCATCAACATATTTACCTCTGAAACAGCTCGTTTTTAAAAAACTTTCAGGTTTGCCTAATCTAGTATTAAAACTGGTAACAATATATATAACTATAACACCATGAATGGTAATAACAAAGTTATAGATTGTTTTGAACAACTAAAAGATATTCTCCTTTAAGTTTTCAAAGTGTCATTACGTCATTTCAAAGTGTCATTACGTCAAGGAATTTTTCATAATCAATTTAGCTTCATAAAACCTAATTCTATGAAACATACAATCTTTTAAATCATACGTGAAAAATCAAATTATTTTGAAAATTCCCAATACACACTCGGTATTTTTATTGACTTTTCAAAAGCATTTAGTACAGTAGATCATACCAACTTACTACATCAATATAAATACTATGGAATAAATAACAAGGTAATAGAGTGGTTTGAAAGTTATTTTTAAACGGAAAAAAATTATGTTTCCTGTACTGATTTATCAAAAAGATTTATTAGATATATCCTGTGGTGTTCAGCAAGGCTTTATATATTAGGGCTACTTCTTTCATTGATTTATTTTAATGACTTAAATAAAGCCTCAAATTCACTTAGTATCATCTGACGACACTAATTTATTTCTTTTTAACAATGCTATTTGTAACCTTTTTTTCTTTTTTAAAAGACGAGCTTTAAAAAATTTCTACCTGGTTCAAACGTAAAAAATTAACAAAATTGTAAAAAAATATATTATCTTCCATTAGCTTAAAAGAGCATTATCTATCAATATATTTGTCTCCAATTTATAGTGACCAAATTGAGATTTAAAGACTGCGTTATAAAGTTTTCAGATTTTCCTTGATGAACAAATAAAAACATCACCTGTACCAAATTCTCAATTAAAATTTCATAAAAAACTAAAAATCATTTAAATGAAAAGAGATGGACTAAAAATAAAAAGAGCGTGACTTATATATATATATCTTTATAATAATATGATATATAACTTTATTAATCGTTTATAGAGTTTTAGATATTAAAGAACTGCTTACGATTACTTTTGAACCTGCTTAGGTTACGCTTCTTTTACGATAGCATTAAGATTTAAATCGTACATTTTACAATAGCATTAAAATCCAAAACCGAATCACTATTGAAAACCATGCGACCATTGCAGTGCATTTCGAATAATGACTTTTTAGCAATCGACAGGCTCAATTAAGAGTTTTGATGAAACTCTGTTTTTCAAAAGTAGATAAAGCAGTATTTTTGTTAAAACTATATTAAACTCTATACTTACTTATATTTACATTATATTTATTATATATTATTACTTTATTAAACATCCTCTGTAAAAATTTTAACAAGGTAAAAATACATAAAAAATAGTTTAAAATAACAAGAGAGAATAAAAAGATTATTTGGGAATGTTTTCTTCAAAAAAACATTTTTTGAAAATTGTTCGCTTAAACTTTGCATTCCAACATTGAACTGTCTGAACTTGAATTTGATAAGTATCTTCAGGAATTTTCTGAAATGAAAACTTTCACTTTCTTCTTAATCCGAAGTTTTTCATATTTATTTAGTCTTTATGTCTCGATAGTCTTTGCAATAGAGACATTAAAAAACGACTTAACTGCATTTCTTCCAATTTTATTAAGTCTTTGCATTGTAAACTCTCTATTCTCACAGAGTTTCAGACCATGCTTTGGCCTGGAACTGCTAAAGATTTATAAATCCTAAATAAAAAAATAAATTGTATTTAATTAAATAACTGAAGATGGATGTGCAAATCGGATACCAGATTGAATCAGAGGTTGCACTATTGTTTGGAAATTTGATACCCTATTGTTAATATTTGATCTAGTAAGTGAGACAAAAATGAATTTTTCTGTATCCCAAAGTTATCATTTTTTTATCGCTTCAAGTAAATTTTGGGTGTATATGTTATACAAGTGGGGTGACAAAATCGATCCTTATCTTACATCTTGCTTATAAATATGAGACAAGGATCGATTTATTTATAAAAATAATGAATTCAAACATTTTTTGTCAATTACTCTTAACTTGTTAAAATTTCTTAGTTTTCTCAAATTTTATTATTTAATTAAAGAGCTTTATTCATTTATTAAATTGAACGGAAGTTCAATTTATTAGATGAATAACTTTTTTGTTTTGTTTTGCCGATTACCAAAATAAAAAATTAGCAATAAATAAAAAATAAAATAAAATTAAATAATCTATGAAAATACATTCAAACTTTGACGTATGCTCAGGTGCTTGTGGTATAACTAATTTAGATATAAACTTAATAGAACATGTACAAGTTTTGAAGACAGAAAACACCCTTATTGTACTAGTTTCATCCACTTAAAAGCCATTATTTCAACCGCTTTGTCCCTACAAAACATTTCCATAAAACAACTGACGTTACTGAATCTTCCACAAACATTAAAATACAAGCAACACAATACCATGATATTTATAAATGACGATCCTGGTAAATGGAATATTGAAAAATCTTTGATTGCTTTTGTTATAAGGCAAGGTATCAAATCCAATAAGAATGTAGATTACAGTGCATCGAATATCGTTGTTTTAACGAGCAGAATATTTTGAAAAAATTAATAAATGAAGAAACTCGTATCAAAGAATATTTAGCATATTCAGTGTCTGATAATGCTCGCTACTGCATTCCTTGTTACTAATTTAAAGAAAAGACTTCTGTTTCTAAATAGAGTGAAAAATATTTCACAAATATTATGATTTGACAAAAAATTTTCTACGCAACCGATTTTTTTGGTACCTTCTTTTCATTTGGCGCCCCTTGAATTTCTGCCGCCCGGGACAAATTGACTCATTCGCCACCAACACTCCCCCCCCCCCCATCTCAGTGGCACGGGGGGACAAGGTCAAGACAAATTGACATCAAAATTGTTACTTTTTTAAAATATTTATTTACTTAAAAAAAAGAAAATTGGGCAACGTTTGCAGTTCTGTGTTACGTACTCGCTCAACTTTGCCGTATTTTATAGAAACCCTATAGAAGTAATTATAAAAAATTTCGTTTCACATTTTTTCGCATAATTAAATTCAGTGACCTTTTACTTTTGCGATTTCACATTATTTTAAAACGAAAACAGCGTTAAATTAGATAAAAACTCGTTGATTTTGATTAGGATCAAAAACTTAAGTTAATAATTTTTCCGATTCAAATTATTAAAATAAAACATTAAAACTATTACTCTATAGGGATAATAACAATTCACTTTTTCTAAAAAAAATTCTAACATCATTTTACTTTTTGTATAAATTCTCATGTTTTAATTCCTCAGGGACCCATTTTATTGTTTTAACTATAAATTAGACTTTAGACATTTTATTATGTATTATATATATATATATATATATATATATATATATATATATATATATATATATATATATATATATATATATATATATATATATATATATATATATATATATATATATATATATATATATATATATATATATATATATATATATATATATTGCCCGAATAAAATATAACTTTAACTTAAGATATACTTAAACCTCTTTGAATTAATTAATTTTAAGCCATAAAACAGTTTTCATTTTTTATTTATAATACATACAATTAATAAAATATAAACATATATGTATTATTTACAAGATGACAAATTTTTACTATTATATTTAAAAATGCGCAACTGAAATGTTAATATATATTAAAGAAATATATAAATCAATTGAAAAAATACTTTACGGCGCTCTCTTACTATTAAGGGAAGATTCGTCTTTTATTTTATCAACAGATTAATAAAACTTTCACATATAAAAGTAAAATAAAATTACATTTAACTAATTGTTAAACAACTTATTTTCTATTTTATTTTCCCATATCCTTTAAACAGTTTGCGATATTATGTTTTGTTCCTATTGTATCTGGATGGTTGATACCTAAAATTTCAGTTCGTATTTTCTCAACAGAATAATAAATTTCTAAAGCTTCGTTATATTTTCCCATATCCTTCAAACAGATTGCGATATTATGTTTTGTTCTTATTGCATCTGGATGGTTGATACCTAAAATTTCAGTTTGTATTTTCTCAACAGAATAATAAATTTCTAAAGCTTCGTTATATTTTCCCATATTCTTCAAACAGATTGCGATATTATGTTTTGTTCTTATTGTATCTGGATGGTTGATACCTAAAATTTCAGTTTGTATTTTCTCAACAGAATAATAAATTTCTAAAGCTTCGTTATACTTTCCCATATTCTTCAAACAGATTGCGATATTATGTTTTGTTCTTATTGTATCTGGATGGTTGATACCTAAAATTTCAGTTTGTATTTTCTCAACAGAATAATAAATTTCTAAAGCTTCGTTATATTTTCTCATATTCATCAAACAGATTGCGATATTATGTTTTGTTCTTATTGTATCTGGATGGTTGATACCTAAAATTTCAGTTTGTATTTTCTCAACAGAATAATAAATTTCTAAAGCTTCGTTATATTTTCCCATATTCATCAAACAGATTGCGATATTATGTTTTGTTGCCATTGTATCTGGATGGTTGATACCTAAAATTTCAGTTCGTATTTTCTCAACAGTATAATAAATTTCTAAAGTTTCGTTATATTTTCCCATATTGTACAAACAGTTTGCGATATTATGTTTTGTTCTTATTGTATCTGGATGGTTGATACCTAAAATTTCAGTTCGTATTTTCTCAACAGAATAATAAATTTCTAAAGCTTCGTTATATTTTCCCATTATCATCAAACAGATTGCGATATTATGTTTTGTTGCCATTGTATCTGGATGGTTGATACCTAAAATTTCAGTTCGTATTTTATCAACAGTATAATAAATTTCTAAAGTTTCGTTATATTTTCCCATATTGTACAAACAGTTTGCGATATTATGTTTTGTTCTTATTGTATCTGGATGGTTGATACCTAAAATTTCAGTTCGTATTTTCTCAACAGAATAATAAATTTCTAAAGTTTCGTTATATTTTCCCATATTGTACAAACAGTTTGCGATATTATGTTTTGTTCTTATTGTATCTGGATGGTTGATACCTAAAATTTCAGTTCGTATTTTCTCAACAGAATAATAAATTTCTAAAGCTTCGTTATATTTTCCCATATCCTTCAAACAGATTGCGATATTATGTTTTGAGCTTATTGTTTCTGGATGGTTGATACCTAAAATTTCAGTTCGTATTTTCTCAACAGAATAATAAATTTCTAAAGCTTCGTTATATTTTCCCATATTCTTCAAACAGATTGCGATATTATGTTTTGTTCCTATTGTATCTGGATGGTTGATACCTAAAATTTCAGTTCGTATTTTCTCAACAGAATAATAAATTTCTAAAGCTTCGTTATATTTTCCCATATTGTACAAACAGTTTGCGATACTATGTTTTGATCTTATTGTTTCTGGATGGTTGATACCTAAAATTTCAGTTCGTATTTTCTCAACAGAATAATAAATTTCTAAAGCTTCGTTATATTTTCCCATATTCTTCAAACAGTTTGCGATATTATGTTTTGTATTAAGCGTGAGTTTATTATTTTCACCATAAGTTTCTGTATTAAAACTTTGAATTGCTTTTAATATTTCGATTGCTTCATCAAATAAACCTTTACATACTAATAACTTTTTGATAGAAGTTGTCATATAATGGAAGGTTTTTGACATTCTTTTTTCGTTAATACGAAACATATAGAGAAAATGAAAAACGAAATGATTTCCGAAATCCACATGATCCTTCACTTGGTTCAACTCAAATTTAAAATAACTTTCTATTAGATCAATATACGTATTTGTACTTGAATTAGTAATTTGAAAATATTTACACGTCAACTGTGTCAGTTCGTGCATTGAATATTTGTTATCATCGAAACAATTTAGTAACGAATAACTCATTAGTAACGCAACGATTTCATCTATTGAATGTTCTTCTTTTATATTCATTTGATTTAAGATTTGGATTATAAATTCTTTACTTATATTTTGACCATCGCAATGAGATAAACAGTTAAGTAATTCTAATGGAATAAGTTTAGTTTTTTTTAATTTGAACAAAACTAAATTGATTGCTTTTATTGCAGACTTTGATTCATCTTCAGAATGAAAGTTATCAGTGTCTAATATTTCTACGGGTTTCTGTCTATATCGATCTATATATTTTTCTATCGAGACTTTATGTATATTTATATATTTAATTGCCTGCGTTATAGCAAACGGATGATAACCAAGTTCTTTAATTAAGTTTTTTATGTTTTCATCCGTGTATTCTTTAATATTATTTTTCACATAAGCGAATGCATCTTCAAAAGAAAAAACATCAACAAACAATTTATTTACATTGTTTGACCACGTTCTCCATTGCGAGGTAATTAAAGTAAACGAGTTCGCTTTCATTGAAATGTACATTTTTAAACCTTTAACACTTTCATCGTCGATATTATCAAAAATATACAAAGTTTTTCCATTTATGTAATAATTGTGAATTTTTTCAACAATTACTTCTATATTAAAATCATTTTTTGAATCATGAATAGCCAATCCTAATATATGACAACGATTTCTTATTGAAGTTTGTAATTTTCCAAATGCTGCGTCTATCCAGACAATGCTTTTATAGAAGTCAGAATAAATTTCACAGTATTTTTTGGCAATTTTTGTCTTCCCAACACCTGACATTCCATATAGTACTAAAGCAGACTTTTTTGTGTCTTGTAAAAAATGACGATGAATTTCGTGAAGTATTTTGTCGCGTTGAACACCTAATATTGAACGTATAATTACTATTATGTGTGATCATGTTATTATTTCAATATACGGTAATATTATTTATCTATTTAACGATTGAAGTTTTTAAAATGCGACGCGTTATTTTTAAAAAATCTAATAACGAAAATTTTAAAAAATTATAAAACATATATTAGTTTAAAAAAAAGTAGTTTAAAACAAAGTTTGATGTAAAAACACTTTAACAGTTTCATAAAATTACAAAATATAAATCTATAAACCAAACTTAATATGAAGATCTTTGTAAAACATGATACTTTGTTAACTAATTATTGTTACTCTAGAGAATACATCTATAAAACTTAAAAACAAAAAAAGTTTTATCTAATTTGTTAATAATTTTTTTTTTTTTTTAACACATTAAGCTTCTGCTTTATGATAAAAAAATTTATGATAAAATATCTAATACTAATGCGTATTTAAAAACTTTGATTTCTTTATAAATCTATTTTTTTATATATGTATATTTTGAAAATTATACTTTATATTGATGCAACAGAGCTAATAAAAACAAGTCTAAAAAATTAGTTAATTTTATTTTAACTGTGTTGTGAATAGTAAACTTAATTTGAAAAACATTTTTCTTTCTTTTAAGCGACAAATGAAATTCCATTTTCTTAATTCCTGACATATTATAAGTACTATAACTTATTTTTATTCATATATTCCAACACTTTATTTTATTTTTAAAAGAATTTTATGAAAAGATTGTGGTGTGACTAGTCATCTGTATCTTCTTTGAGTCCCTGTCTGTTTTTATATGCTATCTTTATGTAACGCAAAGGTTTCCTTGTAAATTTTTTATTTTTTGCTATATTTATGTATGCATAAGTGTTTCTTTATTTAAATCAATAACTAAAATTATTTAAAAAATACAGTTTTGCTAGGCATAGTGGATGTAACTTTGTGTTCTGATAACTAAAAAGAAGATCCAACTTGGCCTAATCAAATTTTTGTTTTAAAACACTGGCTAGCAATCTTTTAAGCGTAACAGCTGGTATTGCAAATCTTAATCCATTCACAAAAAAGTTATCAACAGTCATCATGTGACAAATGCTAAAAACCTGCTGATTGGGATACTTTATTGGAAATCTTTGAAGTGCAGGAACAAGAAACTTGAAAAATTTCTTCAATTAAGTTGTCTCAATAAAGACCACAATGAAGATCGAAGCCTTATTGCACAAAGAAGTGTTTTGTTCTGCGAAGTTTGATGAAAAAAAAGGTCAAAACTTTCACATAATTATAAATTAATTTAATTATAAAAAGAGTTAAAAGCTTCCACATTGTTTAAAATCTTCTTCTATTACCTGTTTGATTTACAAAACTGTAAAATTAATGATTTTTAGAATTCATTTTTTTTCATATAAATACTAATGCTAATTTTTTAAATGTTATTAAAATCTTTTAGTTTTCCTTAACTAAATTTTTGCGATATACACTATATGTTAAAAAATTTAATCGTTGAAACGTAGAATAAAAAGTATCCGGGGTGTAAATGATTATTCGGGGTGTAAATGATTATTCGGGGTGTAAATGATTATTCGGGGTGTGAATGAAAAGTTACCTTTAAAAAAGTCAAATTCATGACAACGTTCTTGATTTGATTCCATTTCGTTTTGAAATAAAGTGGTGCTAAAAATTAATACAAAGTACCTGTAAATTTTAAACGTATAAATTATTAACAATTGCTTTTACGAACATATTACTGCTGCTGTTACTACGAATGCAGCTATTACGCATCGTTAAGCTATGTAATAAATATAAAAGAAAGATTAACATTTTCTAGAAATAATGTTAGAAAAAGATTAACTTTTTTTTTAGAAATATAAAAAAGATTAACTTGTTTACTTGATTAAAAAAACTTAAAATTTTAAAAATAAAGTGGTGCTAAAAAATAATATAAATCATTTTTTTTTAATATAAAGTAAATTTTAAACGTGTAAATTATTAACTATGGCTTTTATTTGCACATTGTGCAAGTAAACTACTACTACTACTACTACCACTACTACTACTACAACTACTTTTCACCGTTTTTGCACATTTTAGAAAAAATACAAATACACTAATGGCACTTTTTGGCAGCTGTTTTTTTCACTTTAAATGTCCACACTTCACTTAAACTCATTGAATAAAATATATGTTCTTAAAACCCGATTTTCATACAATCATATCAGAGTCTAAAATACACTCACAATACGACTCATCAACCTTCATGTTTAGACCTTTTGTTATACTTCACCACGTTTCATCAAGTTAATTTTTTTAACTTTTATGGCTTTATCTATACTCTAAATACGCTTAGAAAAAAAGCTGCCAAAAAGTGCCGTAAATGTACTTTTATGGAATGTAAACGGTGAACTTGCAAAAAAAAATTTTAGGGATAACTTTGATGAAACTTTTTAAAACGTTTCAGTTTCTTAAAAAAAAACTATTCATATATTTTACTTTAAGGAAACATATATTTATTAATTTTTTAAATATATTTTTAATGTTCATAAATATACTTCATAAATATATACATACTATATATACATCATAAATATATACATACATAAATATACTACATAAATATAAAATTTTGAAATACTTCTCCATCTTAAAACAAATTTTTTTACCGTAATTTTAAAGAAACTTTTGTTGAATTTGATCAGTGGACAACAACAGTTAGGTCAAAATTAACACATAATATAGAGCTAGTGTTTTTTACATTGAATTAGTATGTAAAAAACTGACAAAACTTGCACCACACTCTTATATAGATATGAGTCAAGAATCATACATGAGATCACGAAAGGAAAAGATGACGGAGGTGACAACATTATTTTTAGGTGGTTTTTTAGAAAACTATAAATTTGTAGTTTAGGACAAATTACAAAGCTTTCATTGGACAAATTTACAATGAATACTATCCTGTGGTTATTTATTTCAAATAAAAGTGTTCTTAAGCACATATCTTATTGTATTGGTTCAGATGATATGATGCATGATGTGAATATGGTGTATGAAATTATTGAGGTTGTTAGCAATGATTAAAAAAAACTAAAAAAACAAATAAAAAATAGTAAATACTTCTCAGATGGGTGAGCAGGTCAATTTGAGAATCGCAAAAATAAATCTTTGTTTTCATCTTGAAAATTTTATTCATTTTTCTAAATCGAACTTTTTTGAAACTAGTCACGGTAACAGTGTAGTGGCTACTAGGTCCAAGACCCTCATAAAACCTGTCATAAGGGCCCCAAAACACTAAAAATATTTCCATTACTTATTACAAAAAGAAAAAAAACAAAGAAAAGATCCTAACATTTACAAAAGGGCCCCTAAATTTGAAAATGGGCCCCTAAATTGTCTAGGCCCGCTTATGGAGTGTTTGGAGGAACCGAGCAGTCGCTCTTTACGGTTAGCAGCCTTGTGATAGGTTAAGTGGTACAGCCAAGGTTTAGCAACTTTAGCAAACTTGCAAAGAGATGTGGGGAATCATACTTTATCTCCACAAGCATATTTTATCTCCACAGGTAAAAATATTGCAATGAAAACATTAAAGGTGTAGATTTCATTTATGTATCATCAGAAGATTTAACTTTGCTGAGAAGCACTCTTAAGAAACAATTGGATACTGCAAATACAATATATGGAACAATCAATTTGTACTACATGGCCGTCAAAAGGTAAAAAAAATGCATTTAATATACCTTTTACTATCTTTCAAAAACGTGTAAAATTTTTTTGAATATTTTTTCTCGAACAGATTTTTTATTTGTGAGGAATCATTGTAAAAAAATTTTTCATTTTATGATCGGATCACAATTTTCTTTTAATGCTTTTAATAAAACATGTTTATAAAAATAGGTAAAACGAAAAAAAGTGCATATGTTGCTATTTTGTTTGGAATGGCGCAAAGCTAGGCAGTGTTGATTTTGCTTTGGAAACATCCAGATGACACAAGTCTGTGTGGAAACATAGACATGTGCAAAATTGTTAGATAGGAGTCATTGAAGAAATTAATCTAGTCAAAAAAAATGTGTTTGTCAAACTCATAACTCCAAATGATCCGCGCGACCGTTTATATAACCACCAGTAGATAGCCAATGCTGTATTCCAGATGTCCATATCATTTGCAAAGCTGAAGGACCATTTTTAAAAGCAGGACTTTGCACTATTTAGTAAAAGAAAACTTGAAAAAAAATTTTTCCTTAGGAAATTGAGATTTTTATATTTAAACTAATTTCGAATGTGCTGAGTCTGATATGTCTTATTTATACTTTTTTTGACCCTATTGTTTTTTGTATAATTTATAAATAATGTGAATGAAAAGTATATATAAACTTACTAAAATTGAGTATTTATTTTTGAAAAAGTTATTTTATATCTTTTAATTTTGTTGTAAATAACAAATGAAAATAAAAAAAAATTAAGGTGACGAAACTGATAATCTCTAATTTGATTGATTGGTAAAAAGTTAGGATAGATTGAGTGTCTAATTTTTAAAACATCACAAAACTTTGTGTTTATATCAAACCTCAATAACTCCTTAAGTAAATGTGAGCCAAAAAAAAAAAAAAATTGGTTTGTAAAGTTGATATACATCTTATCTTTAAGAAAATGAAAATATTTTCTGAGTGAAAGCATTGTTTTCTTTAGCATTTTTTTATTATCATTACTAAATGTATTTTATGAATCTTAAAACAAACTACATTGCATTGTTTCGAGAAATAGAAAAATAAAGTTTTTGGATTTAACAGGTTAAAACTTTTTTGGTACCAAGTTTCAGCCTTGCAGCATGCTGAAACTTTATTTTTTCAGTAAGAATCAAATAAGCTTTAAGTTTCTTAAATACTGAATTTTATTAAAAGAGATTTACGGCCTTTAGTAAGAAATGTCTCTAAACATTTGTGTCAAATCGCGACGTTAGAATTATCTTGTTTTATCTCCACTTTTTAAAAATTGAGTTAATAATAGTGTTATGTACCTCAGAATGTTTTTCTATTGTATTGAAAGCTTATGTTATAAGTTAAAAAGTTAAACTGTAAAAGCCGTCACGCAGCCTTGGACTGCAACGTTGATTGGCGCCCTTATTTATCAAAATTTCTGTATATTATAGATATAGGACCTTTTCGTTTTTTAGGTACCTTCTTTTTATATGGCGCCCCTATGGATATCTCTCGCCCGAGACAAACTATCCCTTAGCTCTTTTCCCCGTCTCTCGGTGGCCCTTGATTGGTGTTATTTTGTGTTTTTTGAAAATTATTTACTCATTAGTTATTTTATAAATAATATACTATGTTTCAGATTGTAGTGTAATATTAGAGCTTTTTTTATTACTGAAATAAATAAATGCAATATCCAGATTCTGGTGTTTTTGAAGCAACTAAATTTTCTCTTAATTAGATAAAAAAAAGCTTTACTCTCTTTAACAAAACAAGACATGCATTAATCTTACATTAAAGATATCTAAACCAGATATTTAAATAAATTTTATTCGATTTTATGTTGAATATGTATATTGCTACATGTCTTGATTAAACAAGATGTTTTTTATTCTTTTAAAGTATTTATTCATATTCTTTATTGATATTTTTATTTATTTAGAAACATATTCCGCTTTACCGAATTTAAGGAGATTGGTTTTTTATCCACATGAACAATAAAAAACAACCAGGCAAACAAAACTAAAAATAATATACGCATCAAATTTATAAAACAAAGGAAAATAGTTCATACATTATAGGTCCGCGGTAATTAAGTAGTGGTGCTTGAATTGGTGGTTACTTGAGTACTTTTCGGTGCTTATTACACGGAAGGGGACATTTATTAATTTTAGAAAATTTTCTCACCTTTTCCAAGCTTATTAAGCCTTCCCTCTCCCACACATCAAATTTAATTTAATAAGAATAAAAAGCGTTTCGGAATGAGTTAAACTTTGAACACTTTGTCACTGAGACAAGATTGGCTATGATTCTAATTATGTAGCTAAAATCAATCATCAAAGGCACATTCCCGAAACATTTACCTCAAATCGGACTTCAAGGTGTTTAGCACAACATCCAATAATTTACAAGCAAAAAACAATAAATTTGGAAAAAATGGTTCGAAAATCACTGATATTCATATTAAAAATTTTAATTATTGGTTTAAAGAAGTCGGAAAGAGTTTGAAACACGAAAGTGGAAACTATAGACTTCTTGCTCAAAGTTCCAAGGACCCCATATCGCGATAAATTGCAGTTGCTAGAGTTAGAATTTACCTCACGGCTGTTATAAAGATTTTTGGCATGAACCTGTAACAGATACAATGCTTTTTAATCTATAAAAACCTGTAGAAGACAAAAGTGAGGGACTACTGTATACTCAGCCATGAGTTTAAAAAAGTGCATATCAGGAAAAAATTTGATAACAAATCGATACAGTGTTACGAAATAATTCAGCAAAAATGTTTGAAAACAGCCTAAAAAAAATTCAAAACCGGAAAGTCTTGATCCCATGGTGGACTTGTTTGTTTGGCCAAGAGAAACGCTAAATGAAAATTCACGAAAACGTTATACGTTCCCTTTAAAAAGTCAAATATATTTTAAAAAATAGAAGATTTTACTAAATGTCATACGTAAAATTTGCAAACAAACTTGAAATTACTGTAAATGTCTGGTTTTTAAACCAGTTAATGAAATTTAGAACAATTTTTATACGATGTTTAATATAATTTCTACATCTATACATTTTGAACAGTACTGTTTGAACGGTAATGTCCATTTTTTGATCCTTGAAGTGAAATTGAAGTATTCACGTTCTCAATAATTGATTGTAAAAACAATAAATACAGAAGTAAACAAATGATTTTATAATAAACTGTATTGTTACAGACAACCTAACACAATGTATTAACACACACACACACACAAAATAAACATTTATTAAAATAAATGATTACTTTTTAACCTAAATTTAACTGTTTATAAATCATTCAACGTTAAACAAATATGATTTTGTTTAAACTGATTTGTATTACAAACTTTTTTTATTTAGGACATCTATTTTTTTCCATTGTAAATTCATCAACTCAAAAACATCGCCAAATTGTAATCTTTTAAGGAACTTATATTATTAAATATAGATGGCAACACACTATAATATAAAACCACAACTTACTCAGATTTATGTGATGGTATGTCAACCCCCTCCCTCCATTTCAAAAAAAAATTCAGATCAAATAACTTATGAAAGTGTTTTTAAATCTCCAACCTTACCCAACCTCATTTATTTAACAAACTGTCTGCAATCCATCACTTTGTATCAATTTTGTATAAACCAGGCAAACTTAAAAAACTTTTCTTGTATCATGTTTATATTTAATATCGAATGGTTCTGGTTTTTTGCGAGAGATCTAGAAAACACTTGTCCAATCGTCTGATGTTTCCACGGCAATGTATCCAGCACATAAATTTCAAACCAATTAGATATGCTTTACATTTGAAGCTATTGATAATTTAAAAATTCATGTAGCATAGAGCATATATCATCAGACCATTTATTGGTAACAGTTTTAACATAGCAAAAACAATATACTTTTTGAGTTAAAAGTAAAAGTGTACATATTTATCCAGCATTACAGGGTTTTTTTAAAAATCCAAGCAGATTAAAAGTGCGCTGAGTTTTAAGACATGCAGCTCTTTTCCTCTGATAAATTGTATCAGCTTTTCTCTGATGGAGCTAGAGTGATGCATTCAAAGCATTCTTCGGGATCGTCCATAAATACGCCACGCAATTTTTGACTATTTCTGACCCCCTCTTCCCCTCATCACAACATTGTAACACTTTAATAACAAATCCTGTGTGAATCGTCACAAACGACTATTCTCCTCCCCTTCCTAGAGCGTGATGTATCTTATTAACGACCCTTCATTTGGTAAAATACTTTCAGTAGTATCAGAATCAGACTATTTATTGAGTCTACCTTTTACCTTGTTAGGTCACGAAATAAGCAAGCATCCTATTTAGGATATCCAAATTGCCAGGTACACCTAATGATTAAAAACAAAATAATTAAAATAACTTAAAACAAAATTTGTGTCATTTAAAAAATAAAAAACTATATTATATATATACATATATATATATATATATATATATATATATATATAAATATATATAAATATATATAATATATATATATAATTATATATATATATATATATATATATATATATATATATATATACATATAAATATATATATATATATATTTATCAACTATTTATAACTAAACCAATATATAACTATATATATAGTTATAAATATATATATATATATATATATATATATATATATATATATATATATATATATATATATATATATACATATATATATATATATATATATATATATATATATATATATATATATATATATATATATATATATATACATATATATATATATATATATATATACATATATATATATATATATATATATATTGGTTTAGTTATAAAACATTGGTTAAGTTATAAATAGCTTTTACAACTGTTTTTTACCCAGTAAACATTGGACAACTGCGGTTGTTTCAAAGTTGCCCATTTTTTTGTAATGACCATAGATCATTATTCAAATAGCTCAGTACTAAAATATCATAAAAATATCTAAAAGTTACAATTTTCAAAAAGTGGACATCTGTGGTTTTACCTGTGTGGTCTTCTTGTATTATAACTACAAATTAATGCAGCGGTGTGGACTAGAATTAAAGAAACAGCAATATTGTTACTATTGTGTGCAAAAATATTTATTGTATTAGCATGCATAGCATAGTAACAAGCAATAGTTACCCATTCTGTTCAAAAAAATTCAAAATCTAGAAAAAAGACAAACGGTACTTCCGAGCAAAGTATTGAGATACACCTAATTAGCAAAGTGACTTTACATCTTAAATAGGTTTTAACATTTTTTAAATAAAAATCTTTTTGTGTTGTTCACAAACTCTTTTATTGTTAAATAGATGTAGAAATTAAGTGTTTTGAACTTAGCACCATTAACATAGTTTGCAAAAAAAATTTAGAGAATTTTATTAACAGTTAAATTTAAAAAAGATTAGAGAAAAAATAAATTAGAAGAAAGATTGATTTCAAAGTCTCAACTTCAAAGCTTGTACTGTAAACAGATTTAATATATATTTTATTTATTAAATATTTTCCCCTAGCTAAATATATTTATATTATATACTTATATATAGTATGAATAAATTTGCTTTATGCATTTAATGATTGTGGCATTAACTTTTTGTATGCCATAATCAAATTTAACTAAATTTACATGTCAAAACTGTGTTAATTTATTTTTTGGATATAATAACCTTTGTCTAAATTTTATATTTTTATTCGAAAGGACGCAGTTGCATGCTTTTATTTCAAATATATTCTAAACAATTGAAATTGTTTCTATCTGTATACAATATTGATTTATTAACATTGATCGATCCCCGTTTAGCTCCCAAGAGGTTTAAGGGAAAGATAAGACTTGGTTGCCCATGCTGTTAGACATATCCTCAAACTCCGAAGATACAACAACTTGACCCTAAATAAAAAAGCAAGTTTATGAATATAGTCAAATAATATTAATAATACAAAAAAAATTAAAAAAATACACATAAAAATAAACTTATTATTTTTTTTCATTCCTTTAAAAAATAAGTTTTATAAAATGTATTATTTATTTATTAATAATATATTAAACATATATATATATATATATATATATATATAAGTATTGTTTTTTTAAATATATATATCTTTAGGTTTAAAGTAAGTTTATTGATATGTAAAGATAAGGTTATAAAAATAACTTATAAATAATGAATTTTTATGGAAATGTTCTAAACAACAAAAAGGTTCAAACAAAGATTTTGCTTATTAAAAACAACAGACAACAGCAAGCCCCTGGTAGATGAAATTTTGTGCAACTTTGCATAAACAGTAGTTTTCAAAATAAGAGGAGTTGATGGGATGACTGAATAAGCGCAAATTTCATAAGTGCGAACTGGCACTAGTGCAAATTCGCATAAGTGCTTGATCATTTAAACTTGATCTTTATTTTAATGCTATTATTTCAATGCTATTATAAAAATAAATATCAAAACAATGAAATCGACACTAAAAAAATATCTTTAAAACATACAAAATAAATTATAATAATTTAACAACCAATAAAATGCGAAAAAATAGCATAGAAACAAATGTTGAGGTTCTTGAAGACACACAATCAATATCTTCAGCTTCAGTATGCGAAGTATGCATAAGAATTGTTTTCTTTTTCTTTTTTGCTTGCGTTACAGAAACAGGTACTTGCTTACTATTCTGTTGGTTATTTTTAGTTGGATTAAGTTTTCTCTTGATTAAGAATGGTATATATATATATATATATATATATATATATATATATATATATATATATATATATATATATATATATATATATATATATATATATACATATATATATATATATATATATATATATATATATATATATATATATATATATATATATATATATATATATATAATGTCAAAATAAAACTAATACTGGAAGTGAGTATTCTTTATTAACTTTATTTTATTTAAATACATTAAATTGTATTTAAATAAAATAAAGTTAAAAAAGAATACTCACTTCAAGAATTAGTTTTATTTTTATTTTATTATTGTTTTGACATTTATTTTTATAATGGTATTAAAACAATCAAAAAACCATAATTGAATTTAAAATTTTGGTTTTTAGATTTGATTATTACCTAACCTAGCCACTAAGATGCACACAACTAGTGTATTTTAGTGCCGGTCCCAAGCCCGGATAAATAGGGAGGGTTGCGTCAGGAAGGGCATTCGGTGTAAAAACTGCGCCAAATCAAATGATGCGGATCAACAATAGGAATTTCATACCGGATCGGTCGGGGCCTGGGTTAACAACAACCGCCTCTAGTGCTGTTGCCCAACAGGGCATTAGTGGAAATTGGGCTACTGTTGGGAGGAAAAATAATGAGGAGGAAAGGGGGAAGAGAGCTCTGAAGCTGAAAGAGAGGAGGAGAGACAGGCACTGGGTGGTGGTGTTCTGGATACCTGGGATGAGACGTCGAATACAGTGAGGGATGTGGCTAGGAAGATACTTGGTGTGACATCAGGACAGAAGAAGATAGACAAGGAGACGTGGTGGTGGAATGAGAAAGTTCAGGAAAGTTTAAGAGGAAAGCGGTTGGCTAAAAAGAATTAGCATCTCCAGCAAGATGAAGAAAGTAGACAGAAGTATAAGAAGATGTGTGGCAAGACAACGAGAGCAGTGGCAAAAGTTAAAGAAAAGGCATATAGTAATCTGTATGAGAAGTTGAACACTAAGGAAGGGGAAAAGGATCTGTTCAGATTGGCCAGACAGAGAAACCGTGATGGGCAGGATGTGCAGCAGGTTAGGATGATTAAGGATAAAGATGGAAATGTGTTGTCTAGTGAGGAGAGTGTCTTGGGAAGGTGGAAGGAGTATTTTGAGGAACTGATGAATCAAGAGTAGTAATTACAGGGGAATAAAGTTGATCAGTCACAGTCTGAAAATCTGGGAAAGAGTAGTGGAAGCTCGGCTTAGAGGAAAAGTAGAGATCTGTGAGCAGCAGTATGGCTTCATGCCATCTAAGTGCACAACAGATGCTATGTTTGCTCTGAGAGTGTTAATGGAGAAGTATAGGGAAGGACAGAAGGAGTTACATTGTGTGTTTGTAGACTTAGAGAAAGCTTATGATAGAGTTCCGAGACAGAAGCTGTGGTATTGTATGAGGAGGTCAGGAGTAGCGGAAAGTTATGTGAGGGTGGTGCAGGATATGTATGAGAACAGTGTGACAGCAGTGAGATGTGCAGTAGGAATGACAGACAGGTTTAAAGTGGAGGTAGGATTACATCAGGGATCAGCCCCGAGTCCCTTCCTGTTCGCAATTGTCATGGACAGACTGACAGACGAAGTTAGACAGGAGTCCCCTTGGACTATGATGTTTGCTGATGACATTGTGATCTGTAGTGAGAGTAGGGAGCAAGTGGAGGTAAACTTGGGAAGATGGAGGTATGCTTTGGAAAACAGGGGAATGAAAGTGAGTAGAAGTAAAACAGAGTACATGTGTGTGAATGAGAGGGCAGACTGTGGACAGGTCCAGTTACAAGGAGTTGATTTGGTGAAAGTCGATGAGTTTACCTACTTAGGGTCGAGGGTACAGAGTAATGGAGGAAGTGAAAGAGAGGTAAAGAAGAGAGTGCAAGCAGGGTGGTGTGGATGGCACAAAGTGTCTGGTGTGATCTGTGATAGAAGGGTGTCGGCTAGAATGAAGGGTAAGTAGTGAGACCTGCTATTTTGTATGGACTGGAGACAGTGGCACTGACAAAGAGACAAGTGAGGGAAATGGAGGTGTCTGAGATAAAGATGTTAAGATTCTCATTTGGGGTGACGAAGAAGGATAGGATCAGAAATGAGTTTATTAGAGGATCAGCACATGTAGCATGTTTTGGAGATAAAGTTAGAGAATCGAGATTGAAATGGTTTAGACATTTACAGAGGAGACAGGAAAGCTATATTGGCAGGAAGGTTATGGAGATGGAACTTCCAGGTAAGAGGAGGAGGGGTAGACCTAAGAGGAGGTTTATAGATGCAGTGGTGGAGGATATGAGAGTGTCTGGTGTGTCAGTGGAGGACACTCACGACAGGGCTAGATGGTGGAGTTTGATCCGCTGTAGCGACCCCTAAACGGGAAATACCGAAAAAAAAAGAAGAAGAGATTTGATTATTACAACATTTGTGTCATTAGGTACCAGCAGTTTTGTTACATTAATTTGCCTCAAGAAGGAGTAGATAAGAAAAGAAGAGATAAATCAAAAAAAAAAATTTAAAGTAAACTAGTAACTATCTTGTTTGAAAAATAAGTTTAAAAAAATCAACATAAATAAATCGCTGTGAATATGCTTATGATGGCAATGTTCAAGGTAACCTTTTTTTATTTCTGAATTACTCAGAAAAAGATCTCAACATTCAGATTGGAAGTTTATTCTTTGATTTTTTACCATTTGCGGAACACTACTTGTTTATTGTAAATAATAACACTATGTTTGGTCAATATTCACAATACATGCAACTATTCTGATAGTGTCTGAATAAATTGTGTTGTTGTTTGAATATGTACCAACCGATTCTTTAAGAAACTTTTTTTTATGTAGATAATGTAATTATTATGAACAACAAAAAGCTGCAAGCAAACACTCTTAAGCTGCATATAACAATATGTAGATTCTATGAGTCAAGTAAGTATGGAGATGGGAAAGAGTTCCAAAGGCTTGAAGTGCAAGGAAAAACATAGACGAATATAAGCTTTTAGAGCATGCAGGGACAGATACAGTAAAAGGATGAGACTTTGCTGAATGTTAAGTCAAACAAGAATAAGTTTTGGTTTATGGAACTACAAATTATAGTTCTTTTGAGAAGCAATCATAATAGTATTTGTAGAAAAGAGAATGGTCTAACTTCATTTACAATGGATTTTTGGAACTTGTTTAGAAGAGTAAGAGCAATTATTAGAAGAGCTATATAAGACAACAGCAATCCATACATGGACAAACAAGGGATTTGTAGAGATATAGAATGGAATCAGGAGTAAGAAAGTAACAAGTATGTATAATGTAGATAAGAAACAGAGAAAGACCAAGGAAAGAACATTGCGGTACCCTAGAATTTACTGGAAATAAAGAAGTGTGTTAGCCTTTGAGAACAAATTTAAAGAAGTGGTTAGAAAGAAAAGATTTGATAATCAAAACAACTTTCTTAGATACACCATGTAAAGCAAGCTCATGGAGAATACCAGCATGATAAGTTTTATCAAGAGCTATAGATATGTCAAGAGCAATAGCCTTTGCATCTCAATCTCCATCTAATGAACCATAAAATCTTTCACAAAATAGGTAACTGTAAAAATGCAGTGATTTTGGAGCGAGCCTATTAACTGATTTAGGAGTTATTAATTTTATTATTGGGGTTGCTACAACTTAGCAAATGTTATTAAGGAGTCCCAACATCAGAAAAGTTGAGATTGCTATTTTAAGACAAATACACTTACATAAAAAAAGTTTTGTTTGCATGGCACAACATAAAACCTCATGGTTTCTTTAGCACCCAATTTCCAGATACTTTTCATTCTGGCAGCTTTTTTTTTTTAAACTAATTCTCTTCAAAACAAGGCTGCAAGCAACCACTATTAAATTGAGAGTTTATAAAAAAACAAAGAACTAGATTAAAGAGCAAACATGGGAGAAAGTACAAAGGCATTGATAAACAAGAAAAATATTAGATTAATAAAAGTTTTTAGAACATGAAGGAATAGTTACAGTGAAAGATTGCAACTTAACTGAGTGACGAGTGAAGCAAGAATGAGTTTTTGATGGATTGAACTGGAGATAGCTCAGTTAAGCACTGATTATGATAGTATCTGAAGAAAAGAGCCAGAGATGCAACATTATGACATTGGGAGAGTGGGTTAGGCTTGAAAAGTAAAGCAGGTACAACAACATTTACTATGCATTTTTGAACAGTAGCTAAAAGAATATGAGCATCATTAAAAGAATCAACCTAAAAATGAAATTAGTATTCTATACATGGACATATAAGAGATTTATAGAGATAGAGAATGGAATCGGGTAAAAAGGAAAAGGTAAACATCATAGAGAGAAACAACCTTTGTAGATGTTAACTTACCAATGGATTGTATATATGGTTTCCATAAAAGGTCAGTGCTATCCATCAATATAGAAATGTTAAAAATAGTGAAATAGTTATTAGCAGTAATAACTGAACTTTGGTTAAGTTAAAAGAGAGATCAGATTCAAAATAGACTACCTGTTCTAAATGATCAAAAAGTAAAGACCTTTTATAAAAACAAGAGTATGGTTGAGTCATCAAAAATTAGAGCAACTTTAGATGTAAGGATGCCAGGAAGATCATTACTTGCAATTGATTAATGATCTTCCTGAAGATCAGAACTTTGCAATACCCCAAAATAATTGGAAATTAAGAAAAGTGATGGTCTTTGCGGATAACATTATTATTGTGGTTAGAAGAAAAAAGGATTTAACAAACTCAACAACTCTTTCAGATACTAAGAAGTCTGATTGGATAATAGCCAGAGTGTTCTCCAGAGTTTTTCAAAATTAAAAATTTATTACAGATGCCAGAAAAACAAGATTAAGTCAAGTATTTATTATAGCCTAGATTATAGTTAATATAAAAGAATAGAATAGTTGAGAGAATTTAAGAGAGTCTTGGGGAACAGTTCTGTATTCTTTTGTAAAATAACAGGAATGTTGGCTGGACCACAAGTTGTAGAAAAGTTTAATTCAGAAATGACTAAATCTGTCTTTTAAAAATGACCACAATGAATCACAAGAATTAAACAACAAAAAGTTGGACTTTTTTGAAGTAACCGACAAAAAGAAGATTTCAAAACAGCAAATTATACAAATTGTTAGTTTCAAAGACAATAGAAAATCTGGTATAATAAAAAAAATTTGGAAAATTAATTCTTAAAAAAAAGTTAACATTCTGGAAAAACCTAAAAGTATTCAATTAATTCAAAAAACCCTTCATAAATTATTTGGAAGAAAGTGACAATGATATTTCCACTTTGTGTAAAAAGATTTCTTAAATGAAATAGAAAAATCCAATAAAATATTTTAAATTATAATGCTTAGAAAAAAGTTTTTTTTAATTACAATACATCCTATAAAAATTATAATAAAAAAATATATATACTCAGGACGCGACAAATCAATGAACGTGCAAATGTTTGTTAAAAAAAAGACAGAAAAACGAACTTTGCGTTTTTTTACGTTTACTAAAGCAAACGTTGGTGTTTGCCCCAAATTTTTTTAAACAAATGCATAAATTTAGCAATTTTTTTTACAATTAATTAATAGTTTTTTATTTATAATAAAAAAGATTCACTTGGTGTCCAATAATACAATATTTTTTTATATGGGAAATTTCCATGTAAATGTAAACATACATGCCATGTTTGTTTACAGTCTAATTAAAATGAATTTGAATAAACTTTATTTAATAAAATAATTTAAGCTATTTTAAAATTTGAGTTTTCTAAAAAAAAAAAATACCATAGATAACAAAAACAAAATGAAAAAATAAAAACCTATGAAAAACAAATACCTTTTTTGCACAAAAAATTAGAAAAATATGGAATATAAAAGTCTTCCCAGGAGATGCCTGGGGTTGCACACCTTATATGACCACCCATGAAATAATTTGTGTGTTTTAAAAAACTCTCTGAAAAAACTAAACTTATTTAAAGAGAAAATTAAAAATAAACAAACCATAAACTGAAAAAAGAAAGGAACTTAACTAATGAATAAATAAAGGATAAACCAGAGAAAATAAAAGCATAAAATTAATATATTCTTAAACTTTATAAGTGTCAATTAGTAGTTCAAATATAACTAATCTAATCTAAAAACTTATCAATTAAATTATTTTAAAGCTAATAAATTTTCCTATACGCCATGTTGAAGTAGCTCGTAGTTTGATTATTTGAGTCATTTGTGAAGTACGATATCTGCATTGGATGAGGGTTTGAATCCTAGTAACTTATACTTTTAAATGTTTATTTGCTTTGCAGATATTAGGAAATATCAAAGTTTCAAATTTTTAAATAATTAAGTTTTGAAGTAATTAAGCATGGATTAGATAATTTTGAAACTTCAATTTTTTTTCAATTCATTGTAGTGAAACACTTCTAAATTAAAATAAAAACATACATTAATTTTATGCTTTTATTTTTCCTTGCTTAATTTTTATCAATTTTATCATTTGTTAAGAATTTTATTTTTTTAGTTTAGTTTTATATTTCTTTTTAGTTTTTATTTCTCTTTCCAGTTAATGGCTAACATGCAAGGAGCCATGGCCAAGTTGTTAAAACAAAATATTATATGCGTGGTCATATAAGGCATGCAACCACACGCATCTCCTGAGAAGGTTTAAATATATGCGAGTAATCACATTTTTTAAAATTTTAAGTTCTAATAAAATTAAATTTTTCACGCTTACCAATATTACTAGTATTTACTTTTTTAGCAATAATAAAAGTAAAACAAAGTTACAATGGGACAGAAGGACAGAGACTCAAGCTGGGCAGCTGGGCTGGTTTAACTACATTTGTAATGCATTTTTAGACCTTGACAAAAAAGGAAAGACGTCATTAGAAGAATCAGTCTTAGAACCAATATAAGAAATCTTAGAACCAACATAAGAAGTCTAAATATGATAACAGTATTCCATACAAGGACAAATAAGAGATTAAAAATAACAAAAAATGAAAAATAAGAAAATGGCATCATAAGAGGTCAGTAGTGAAAGATAATCCAAGTATAAATATAAAGAACTCAGCAATTCATCAGGATAATTCATCAGGCCATTCATCAGTATAAGAATATTAGCATTGTTACAATAATTATTAGCAGTGAACAAACTGAGTTTTGATTGGGTGAAATTTAACTTGCAAGTGCTTAACACATCAAAGTGATTGGGTATCATTTCTATACTATTAAAAAGTGATGACATTTTGTCAAGACAAAATTTGAAAAAAGAAATTTAGGGGTACCCAAGAATAAAAACTGGAAACAAAAGTGTTGTCCATGAATAACACTAATAATGAATATAAAATGGAATGATTCAATAATTTAAACCTTTCATAAAGAACACATAATGAGATCTTATAAATACCAGTAAATTATCAAACCCCTTTGATATACCTAGAGTAATAACTGCTGCTGAAATATTTCCATCAAATTTATAGTATAAACTATTTTCATCAAATGTATAGTATAATCTTTCCGTTAACAAGTCAGCAGTAGAACAAAAAGATGAAAATCTGTATTGATTGTCGGAGAGTAACCACATATGCTATTATCTAGCAGACAGGAAAGCAAGATTCAAATAAGCATCTGTTGAATAATTTAAAGAGTATAAAAGAGAGTTCTGAATAACCCTTTTGTAAAACAATGAAAGAAAATTCAGAATAATACAGAAGTCAAAGTAATTTAAATGTCTAAAAATAAATTAACTGTTTCTCCTAGCGAAAAAAAGAATGTAGTCATTAAATTCTAATGATAAATTAAAGAAAAAGTTTTTTGCCTTGTTTATGAGAGAGGAATAATTTCAGACTCATGTATGTAAGATAAAATGTTAGACTTCTTTAATGATATTTTTAAAGATTTTCCAAAAACTCTCTAGATCCTAACTTTTGAGATTAAATTTGAGTTATGGTAATCTGATAATAATGTATCATTTTAAGAATAATATACTTAATGTATCTACCCATATTTTAAAGTTTTTTTGACATAATGTGATCCCAAACTGTTTAAACTAAAGTATATAAACTATTCAAAATATTATCAAACAATAATAGGCTATGATAAGTTTTATAAATTTTTGAAAAAAGATTTAACAAGTTAGTAAGCTTAAAAGTTAATTAGAACATTTTATAATCAAGTTTGTTTAAATATTTTTATAATTGAAATTATAATTCATAATTTTTTACTTTTAAAATAATTCTATTTGTATAACTAATAACTTATAAAAAAAGGACAAAAAAAAATTAGACATTTTAGCTAGTTAAATTTTAATTATTATAAATGATTATGGTTTAAGTTAAAACAAAATTTTAATTATTATAAATATTGTTTAAGTGGGTTGATAATGTAAGTAATAATCTTCTATAATCTATATGAACAGTTATTACAATTATATTGTAACATATATACTGTATTAAGATATATACGTTAAGCATTAATTTAATGAAATTAGATTAGTACTATACTTAATATATAACATTAAAATAAATTTTAACTTTGTTCAAATAAAAATAGTCAAACCTTGTAAAGATAAGACTCGACTATAATTCTATGCAATAATGGAAGTTCAGGAAAACCTCTGGGCTTGGAACAGGCATATTGGGATATCCTTTTATCCTAAAATAAGGTTTACAAATTGTTATTGAAACAAAAATAATCAATAAAGAAATTTTTTTATAAACCAAAATATTTATTTTATTATTATAAACTATTGATATAATACATTTTTTATACTAACCTATTGTATTAGTTATTAGGAATATAAATTATACTTTTTTTAAATATAGTTGTTTGTAATTTACAAACAATTTTAGCAAAATTAGCTCGATAATTAAAGGTTGGAACTATTTACATAATAAACTAAATGCAAATCTTTCTACCCCTATAATAATGTAACATTATACCCCTATAATTGAGACGTAACATTATACATAATACTGGTTTCGTTATATCCATTATTTTTTTACATAACTAAGACATAACATTTTTACACAACCATTATGTATCAAGAGTACATTATTTTTATGTAACAGAGACATAACATTTTTATGTAACAAAATATAACAATATAATTTGTGAAAACGATAGGTATATTACAAATAAATAAATATACCAAAAAAATTTCGATTTAAATATAGTATTTATATATTGTATAAGTAAAAAGCATTTCAAAGTATGAATAGATAAAGATTTTAAATACATTAAAACATAATTAAAAAAAAGTTAGCCTAGTCAAATATATTTAAAAATTAAAAGAAACAACATTATGAATATGAATAAAATTACTTAAACCATTTCATGAAAACTTGAAAGTTACCCTTATAATAATGGTTGACATTTATTTACATTTTTACTTGTGAGTTTACACAAACTCAAAAGCCACTCATTACAAAGTAACCAATAGAGTCAAAACTATTGTATCATATTGAGCATTTGTGACAGTTTGTATAACTGTGTATATGCAACCAAGACATAACATTTTTATAAGTATTATCTCTCTTTCTGAAACTCTTATATATAAACAGTTATTTAAATAATAATAGACTCCCCTCGTACTACATCTTTTCTCTAGCACAGAATGATATATAAAAATGTGTATGCACGTTTCTTTAATTTCGCTAACATTGTTTGAACAAACACGTAAGATTACTAAGATCTAATTTTAATATGAAAAGTAGACAATATTTTTTTTAGTGTATTTTTAATTTATAGAAAGTAACTTGTTAACGGTAACTCCGTTTGTTTCAGCTATTATGCAAAAGTAAACCACTATCTTTGTGGTTTACTTTTGTATAAAATAGTTTAACTGCCAATATATTTGGAAGCACTTTTTAGTATTATAATTACTTTATTTTGAATTTATTAACTTCAATTAATCAATTAATAAAAATGTTTCATTAATAGATCTTACAAACGAGTTCATTTACAAATGTGTAAAAATTAATTAGGTGTCGTCCACAAATTACATTACACAATAGAGGGGAGGGTTCGGCAATTTTGTGTCAATTTGTTAAAGGGGGGAATGACAGGGTATGCAATTTTGTGATGATATAACCGATATATCATTGATGAAAAAATAATAATATATTTATTAAACAAAAATAATATAATAAAAATATAATAATTATCAAACTTTTATTAAACATAAAATATTATGTTAATATAACCTGCACTGCCACACAAGCTTATTGCTAAAGAAGTTATTTAAATAACATATTTATCAAAGATTAAATATCTTTGGTGGTTATTTATCCATTTAGTTGCTGTTAATTTATTCAAGTTTATATCAAACTATATAAGTGCAAAAAAAGAATATAGGAACACTCTTCTTTCCTTATACCTATTTGAGTTTATCAATGTATGTAACTACACTGTGATTACTGCCTTATCGATCAATTTAATGTATGCATCCATTATAATTCTGTATAACTTTATATAAATTCATAAATGAATAAATCTAGTTATACTTAAACAACAATATTATTGACTTTCAAAAAATATTAAATAACAATTAATTAAAATAATTAAAATTTATATGTACTAAAATGTATTGATTAGATAACTAAAAGCATCTGAGAAAATGAAAAACATTACCTGATTTAAAACCACAATGAATATTTTAGGAGGAAAGGGAGGGGGGGGGGAGAGTTTGAATTTGTCAGGTTTCAGTAAAGCGGGACAAATTGTTACATAGGAGAGTGGGAGATCCAAAAATGTCAAAAAGTTGCATGACAGAATTTATGAACGATTCATTAAGTAAATACCATGAAATAATGTTAATGATACAAAAAATAATAGTAATAATAATGATGATAAAATAACAATTATAACAGTTATGGAATAAAATCTTATAATAAACCAAAATTAATCTCAAAACAACAATTGAATATCGTACACATTCAGGAAAGTTATAAACAGTTATTTACTGACAAAATGTACCACCTAACCATGAAAAAAAAAACAAGTACTAAAAAAAAAGACCAATTAAATATATCATTAAAAAATAAACAAACTGAATAAATTTTTTAACAACACTCTTAAATAAAAACTTGTCAATCAATCTATTATATGTTTCCAAATAAAGATCTTACATTCAAGGTCAACAACAAAGATCTTACATTTACAAATAGGAAAATAACAAACATTAAGTAAAAGCTTATACTGCTAATAATTCATAATAAAGATAATAACTGTACAGATTTATAATAATGATACCAATAGAAAAGTTAACAATATATAAAAATGTCAATATAAATAATAATGACAATAACAATATTGACATTAGTAACAATAATATAGATAGTAATAATAACAGTAGTATGATTATAACAATTCAACAATAATAACAATGATACTAGTAATAATAACATTATTAATAACAACATCAATAAAGAGAAAAAATAAAAAAATTAAAAAATAAATAAAAATAAATAAGGTATTAAATAAAGATAAATAATCAAAGTAGTTCTAATTTCTCAAAAAGGGTTGCAAGCAAACACAATAAGGTTAGAAGTTACAAAAAAAAAAAGTTAAAGAACAAGGAAACAGTTGACAGAAGACGTTAAAAAATGTAGGCTGTAAAATAACTAGATGAATAAAATTTTTTAAAGCATGCAGGGGTACAGGTACCATAAAAAGATGAGACTTTGTTGAATGACGAGACAAACAAGCCAAGCAAGAATGAGTTTTGGTTGATGGAACAAGAGATAATAACTTCTTTAAGCACAGATCATGATAGTATTTGTAGAAAAGAGAAAAAAAAAGCAAGTTTATGACAATAGCAGAGAGGCTTAAACTT